>NC_137465.1:7170400-7712033 GCF_964235325.1 Thermobia domestica | reverse complement strand
CGTTTCATGATGTGTACAACTAAAATCAAGCAAAAGAAAATGTTTGATTTTGCTGTTCATAAATAACATCCGCTTAATAGAGTATCAGAGGAACTGTTCCAAAATTGCCTAATTTTCCCGTTTGCGTTGCGCACATACAATTTGATGTGAGAAGAAATCGTGGCCTAAGACCTTCACATATAAATAATGGTGGCCATAACTAAGAGTGAAAGGCGCGCATTTGATTGACATATTTTTTTGTATATCGCTCAAAAGAGGGGGCGCGCTCCGTTAGGTTTTATGCAAATGAGATTACACATTGAACTCGACAAGCACCATGAATTTCATCGCACTCGAGTGTGCGGAACAGAGAAACAAATCGGGTCAAATTCAAGGGACGTACCATTTCCAATGCTCAGACTGGCTTGATATGAGGCAAACCTCTCGCAAGAGAATGCCGTAGCCATGTGTCGTATTTCCGCTGAATGGTCTTCTTATAGATGAAATAAGTGGAAGCGAATGCTAGTTAGGATTTCGCACATTCTACACCATATCTTTAAAAAAAACATTGTTCGAAGAAACAAAATGATCATTGCACTAGAGTAACACGTGCTATTGAAAGGTACAAAATGATTTATTCATTACCGGAGCTGTAGTACAAGGTTTTCCTTACTCCCAGTACCGCTCAGGCAGTTGAGGTGATTATTATGTACGACGTATTATACAAAAGTACTTGTACATAAGTATGCAAAAGGGTTTAATTGCCGATTTCCTCATCCTCTGACGAATGGTTCATCGATATCGCTCAAGAGCATAGATTCGTCTTCTTGTGGATGTCTTCGGACGTGCTACATTTCTTTGCCCATTCCTAAGTACCAAATAATGAGCATGACATGGGCACAACATCCAACTCTCCATGTTTCATTTGCACATTGACAAAACTATCCTATAATGCAATCGTCCCCACCCGACCAAGATCGCATAAAACGAAAATGCAGTACTTTAACCGATTACTGCGCCTTGAGTGGATATGCGCACGAACAACGTAAGGTGTTTGATTCATATAAAGCCACTCTGAGCATATGACTTTGACCCGATTTGTTTCTCTGTTCCGCAGGCTCGAGTGTGATGAAACTCATAGTGCTTGTAGAGTTCAACGTGTAGTCTCACTTCCATCAACCTTCAACGGAGCACGCCCCTTCTTTTGGGCAATATACAAAATATATGTCAAAAATATGCACGTCTTATGGGCATTTTCATTGTATTGTTGACCCATTTTTGGTCATGTTTCACTGAGCTATGCCCACCAGTGTTTATATGTGAAGGTCTTAGACCACGACCTCTTCCCACACCAAAGTGTATGGGTGCACCGAAAACGGGAAAATTGGGCACTTTTGAAACTGCTCCTTTCCCTCTGGTCCCCTCCAATGATGTTTTAAATGGGTTTGACTAGGGTGACCAGATTCTGACAAGTGAAAAGTAGGACAGAAGCATAATAATAAATGATAGCCTGTGCATCGACAATACGTATCTCTTTGTTTCATTTCACGTTAACCTCAAGGCAATCATTCATTTTTAAGAAATCAACACATCTCCAAATACTTTCATGTCGAAATACAAGATTTTTGAAAGAATTTCAAACAATTTAATGGAGTATCAACAAAAACAATAAAAAAAGGTCACGATTGAACTATAAAGAATTTTCTCTCTGCCTATTCACAACAATGTATTTAGACAAGTAATACTACTGAAAGAAGCGCAAATACTTCACACTGCAAGTCGCAAATAGATGAATCAAATTTATTTGTACTATAATCAAATAATATCATTTGCATTATAATTAATTAGACACATAATTAATACATGCGCTTGTAGTTTATTTTTATGAACGTATAGTGAAACTTCGTTTAGGGCTAAAAACTTACTTTTTAAAATTGATTTTCAGAGTCTGGGATTATTTTAAGACATGACAGAAAAAGACTGGCACGAGGAAACTCCAGTTAAATTGATTGGCGTCACTGCTGTGACTTGAAATAAGTGACCAATCCTGCCTTACCGACATCTCAACAAGACTTTCTCAGTAAAACCAACTGCATTACAAAACAATGGTTTGTCGATTGTTTTATTTTCCTAACAATAATTTTTTGAGCAGTGTTGAAAAAAAAGTTTATCATTCAGAAAAAAAGTGCCTGTGATTCGATATGTTGTGAATAAAGAATGAAACATTAAAGTATTGCAAATAAATTTAATCAGGACTTTTAAAAAAAGGACAAATCTCAATTTTCTAGATGTCTTTGGAACACACAGGAAAGCTATTTGAAAAATAATACTGTACTGCGAAAATCAGTACGCCTGATCACCCTAGGTTTGACTGTATTACAAAAATAAATAGTGCTTGAAGCACTGTACTTACCATGAATAGCACAGATGTACGGTGCTGAAAGAGAATGTATTTCTTTCAAATTTCTTTTCAACTCCAACAAATGCAGAATTTTGTCTTGAAGCAGAACAATTCTGTTAAACAAATTGTCTTCAGTACCAGGGTAAAGGAAGGAGTAGTCCTCCAACAGCTGCAAAAAGAGCAACATTATTAGTAGTGAGGTATCACGATGAAATCTTAAATATGAAACAAGTGTAAAATTTCTCAGTAATGTTCCTACAGGAATGAAACATCAAGTTTTCCTATTCATTTTTCATAATAGTAATTAACGCATTAAAAGATAAGCAACCGATGTGTCAAACATAACAGGAAACGGGCAAACTTTTTTCTTAAAAAAATTAACCATTTCTGTACATTAAAATTACCTGCTTAAGTTTCTATTTTTCTTCAATATTTTGGTAATATACTGGAACCCTTTTCTGGAAGATTGCTACGATCAACATTCAAGTTGTGCAAAGCTCATGTAGGCCATTCTAAGTTCACAATGACTAAAACCAATCAAGTTCACATCCACTAAAAACATATTAACCTTTTGCCATGGTTCTTAAGAAAAATAAATAAATAAAATAAAAAATAAAAGACAAAATTTCACAGCACCAGCAAGCAAGTGCAAGGAGACTTCAATTTTAATCTACAGACATAGTTAATTATTTCTATGTGTCTTTTTTTTAATTCCTCACTTTCAAGTGGTTCAAGTTACCAAATTGGAAAGAGAATGAAGAAAATAAATTACAAAACTCGCATTTTTTACACAATGTTACAATTCAGCAATTTTACATATTCACAAACAACCAAATATAATAAGATGAAAGTAGTGGTCAAGGAAAGTAAAATCTACGTATCAAATCAAGACCACATCGTACCTTTCTCTAGCAGAATACATGATATAAAACTGTAGTATGGAAGGGAGAGAAATAGAATATAAAATACAATTAACATAATGTATATAGCTATTAACAGTCAAAATTTTGATGCAAAAACTTTAACTAAATCTAGCTCTCACAGCTTAAAACTGTGCCTGAGCGCAATTATGGGTGGAGCTGTTTCCTTGTGATAGTGGTCTGTACACATGTAAATCTTACATGTTTTTCCCCACCTCATTATTCGACCTATATGTTTTAATGAGGACAGCGTTGAATTGAAATGAACACGTGTTTTGTGAAAAATGAGACACCTCACTCAGTTGTTAAATACTTTGCAATAGTACAGTAACAGTGCACTTACCAATGTATAACCTTGTGGTGTTTTCAAAACAGGGTACAAGTCAAGGTAAGCACCAACCGTCCCAGGCTGTTCCAGGGCTTTCAATCTAGCTTCTGCTGTTGCTCTCCAATTATCGCACACAACATGCCAGGGATCTAGTGACGTTCTGAGCCACTGTAACTTCTCATCTATTACTGGGTCTGGAATGGGTTCTTCAACAATGTCTGTGTCGTCACCTAGTGAAGATGTAGGTGATGCAGAAGAGGACCTTCTACTTGGAATATCTCCTCTCTTTCTTAGAACTCTTCTTCTTGAAATGTAGGCCTCATACAACTTCCCAGAAGCATTGCGTTTTGTTTGGTAGTTCGTGGCTCCAATGTAAGCTGCGTAATACACAGATGGTGATTCTTTCCCAAAAATGGTTGCTATTTCATGTGCCCAGCGTGTAAATTCACCTCGTGTTATTAGCCGTGTCGGATTTTCTTCTAACTCATGCTTTACTATAAGTCGTGCTAAATTACACCTTGAAGCATTATCTAGTAAACCATTGTTCTTTTCTCCTTTAGCAAGAATGGCTTTTCCATCCAGTGTGCATTGCAATATAGTAAGCACCTGCAAGCAACGAAAGCATTATGAACAAGGATATCCATGAAGTCCCTAATGAAAGAAAACGAAAACAAATATATTTCATGGCTTGCATCTCCATTTGAAAACCTAATCACAGCAAGATTTGAGAAAGTATACACTGACCTCACATTTTCTGATTCATAAGCGTATTATTTTTATCTTTTTATTTCACTGTAGTTTGCATTTTCCTCTTACATTGTAAAGTGAACCTTCAAAACTTTTAATGAAATATAAATGTAGTGCAAATGTAGAGAATGAAAATGAATTATCAGTAAAAACAAGGTATAATTTCCCTTAAGGTTTCTTACACGAGTCCTCCAACTTGAAGTGTTACCTAAAATTACCTGAACTGAAGAGAATGTACATAGGGAAAACATGAGCATGAATATCTGATTATAATATCAGAGTGACTAATCAGAAACGCAAAATCACAATCAGGGTCTTTTGGGGAGAGTTTGTCCACAGGAAAAAGTCCCTGTATGTTCCATTATCCCACATTAATAGTACAATACAAGAAGGGATTCGACAAAACATTTCTTAAATAGCAGCAAGAGAGTGTATCTGAAAATAAAAAAAGATATGTACTTTTACCCCGATTCTTTACCAAATGTTTATTTCATTTATAGTAAACGAGGTTTCACAGAAAATTACTGTAGATTTTTTATGTTTAGATTAAATTATCATAAACGAAAACAAAATTCTGTAGTAAATTGGTCCCAAACTGTTGAAGTAAAAAGACCATTTCGTATAGCTATTACATATAGAACTCTCAACCCTCATATATACATCTGGAATTTCTAAGTAGTTCGCTTGTTCACTCAACAACGCAGATTTTCAGCCAAGCATGCTTCATCCACAGGTGGATCGACGCTGGTGGATTTCACTACACAGATTTTCATTTCAGTGTTACAGCAACTACGTTTTCTACTTTTCTCTCATGTTCACAATCTCAACCAAGTAGCTATAACAATATGTTTTGTATTTTATCTAGGTGCTCAACGTATTTGTAAACGTGAGAAAAAACTATACTGTAGTTCGTGTAAACCTTATGAAATCCACCTGTTGTAGTATTTCATGGATTCAGCTGACGACGAAGCACGCTTGGCTTTGAAACCTGGCTAGTGGCATGAAGTAACAGTGTAACTACTTGCAAATTCCAGCTGTATACAGAATGGGGTAAGGATAAAATGTCTGGTTATCGAAATGAGTGCAATTTTAAAAATTTGCTTAAGAAACTGTAATACCCTTTCCTTTATGATCTCAATTATAAAAATGAATGTGAAATCCTTCTCCCAAATCTTTAAAATTCACATTATACACATGCTACCAAAATGTGTTGTACTTTACTTATAAACTTATAAGATCCCATTTATGATTTCTTTGTATCAAGAAGGAACATGGATTGATAAATACAATATACAACCTAACATGTACGGAAAATTGTCATTTGGACATAAATCCACGTTCACACAGAAGAGGCATGCAAACAATTTTAAAAATGTTACATTCACAAAGCCATATTGATGTATTTCCCTTGAGCGATGATTGCTTTATTCAGTCCCATAAACATTCATGATTAAAACCTGTAGACATTTATTCCATTAAACCAAAACTTACATGATTTCCCTCTGATTCGCTGTGCCTGATTTGCTTTTCGCCTTCCACTGAGTGAGTGCAAGAAGTTGAACTGGAATTGGAAGGAAGAGACTGAATGTCAGAAGTATTTTGTCTGTTTTCTTCCTGCTGGTGTTCCTCTCGTAAATCTGCGGATGTTCCAGGAGTTTCTTCTAATCTATCTCTCTCTATTGCATTGAATGTTGATTTCCTTCCTTCACACCAAGAACTGTTTCCAAACGATATTGGCGTTGTTAAGTCAAGAAGCAACCTATCTGCTTCTTCCTGCAACTGAGTACAAACCTTAAAATGACTCACAAGAAGCATGAGTATTTAATAAACATGTGAATGCCATTTGCTAAAACACTACAAAGGACATGACTAATTTCTTAAGTACCACGTCAGACAAGAAGGAAACAAAAATGTGAGCAAACATATACTTGTGTTAAAGGAGGTACTATAATTCTAACTACTTGTCAATTTTCATAATGCGGCTCATACCAGGTACCACGGAAGGACCATTTTGCTGATATTAACGCATCTGATCAGCATTAGCAATGGCCAATGCAGATATGGATGCTTGCAATACTGATGGATGTTTGTGGAAAACTGAAGTGTGGGCAGTGATAAAGTCTGTTTGGCAAATCCATCAATGGTATATATCCATATCTAATGGTAGACATGGATCGTCAAATCAATAATATCGGTGTCGATAGCTAAGATTTCAAGAAGTATCAGAATGGTTGATACCTGACTTCAAAGGTATGTGGTATCAGTTAAAAACACAATTTAACAATACTAGTCCAAAACATTGATTTTTTTTTAAAGAGATCAATACACTTTTACACTCTAACATTTATTGAAACTAGTAATCCTTTGCAATATAATGCAAGACCAATGTTAACGACACTCTTGGCAACAGTATGACACTATTAACATTTAATAGTGTTTTAAAAAAGGGAAAGAGGAAGATCATTACATCTCTGAAAAGTAATAGAGAGAAATGATTGTCTGAAATGAGCTAATTATAATATCTCTCTCTTTTTTACAAGTTTAAAGTCTTTCATTTCCTACGGAAGCAATGCTCTTATGAATCGCAAGAAGAAGAATTGCATCATCAACTTGCCAGTTTTTGTGTAACAACTTAAAGCAACTATTATGTGAAATTTATCAGCGTAGGAGTACAGGAATTGGATTGGCTAATAGTAACATTCAATGGTGTTGGTATTGGCAAAATTAAGGTTAAATGGTATTAGCTGGGTTTCAATACCGCCATACAGGCACATTATTGCTATTGATCTATCACCAATTCTAGGGATGTATAGTTTTGTACACTTCACATCTAACAGATATTAGAAACATTTGTGGACGTTGACGCAAGAGAGCACACAGTCTATGATTTTCATAACATGAATGCGAAAGAGGAACTAAAAAATTGTTCTGGTTTGTATGTCTGCCTGAAAAAAAAAAGCACATTTTATTTATACTTATAACTTCTGTGGTTAACATGCATGATCACAAATAGTGGTGTTCACAGATTGCGCATTGAATTAAGCAAAATGCCTTCATCTTGAAAGAAGTCTGTCATACCTACTGTGTAGTTGAAACAGGTCACATCTACTTCCCGACTTCCATGTTAACGAGTCTATTTCTACTTTACAGTACGTGAACTACTGACAAATATAACATGAGGATTCCACTTATGATGTGTAGCTGACACACAAGAATAACCTACCCTCCTGTTTTCATCTGCTTTCTGAAGATCCTGTTTCCAAGATTTCCAGTTAACCTTGAATTTTACTCTTGGCCCTGCCTGAGGTATTAGCTGTTCGATGTCTCTATCCTCTAAGTGTTGAAGTGCAAAAAAATCTACACCATTCTCTGGAAAAGAAAGATACTTAGCCTCTTAAAGCACTGTTCAGGTTGTTTCTGACCCTCATTCTCTGCACCTACTTGTAGAAGCATCTTACATTACGTACTATTTTTCCTACACAAATGCAGAATGAGCAAATGTAATCATAATATTAACCATTTATACACTGCAATAGAGGTGGTGAAAGGGTAATTCAAAATATGACATTAACTGAAGAAATGCAACACCATAATGAAATTTATGGAATGGAAATAAAAATGTAACTTCATTCCACATTACATCAAAATAAACTCTGCAGTTCATTACTAAAAATGATAACCTATATTCTCGTGAACAAAAGAATTCATACAATGATAAACTTGCTTAGAGTTTTTATTTATACGTTTCAAAACTTCTAAGATTGTTGTGAGTAGGTAGGGTGCTTTCATGCGGTGAAAAACTTTGGCATATATACACATGATTGTGCCTAGTAATTTAACAATGTCATCTTTTCCCTTGTGTATTTTTATCTCAGCAATGTGATTTGTTATATTCTGTATTTTTCCACTAACGAAAGTCGAATCAAAATATAATCTTATGGAGCCCTTTTTACGTGTTGGCCCAATCTGCGAAACTATGCTTAAGAAAGGTACAAATCAACGAACATACGTTGAGGAAGACGACACTGCCCTAATGCATATGCTGAGGATCTTTACAGCATGACAACAGACAACTTCTGCTTCCTTTTGTTGATTAACGTTTCCATCCACTGTATGCGGAGCTTTGTGTTTATCAACTTGAAATACCTTCTTTTTAATGAGAGGGATATTAAACTTAGCGTAACCTACTCACTTTTGCTACATTTTTCCTGTTTATTGAGAGTGCTCACCATAGCAAAATTACACTACTGCAAACTTTAGAGTTTTTTCTGCCATATCTTCGAATAAAAAAAAATCAAAAAGCAAAGATTCAAATCACTAGACAATCTGATTTTGCATGTGACACCCTACCATAATTCATGTATTTGCTTGTGGTGTGCTGCTATTTACAGAACCTTCAAAAAAATGCTAAATTTACCGACAGTTGCAAATCGAAAGCTGATATATGAGTCGTAATAACAATATCACATGAAAATTAATATTGTCTAGTGCAGTACTTCTTTGCTTTTTGAATATTTTTATTTGTTTTGAAGATATTACAGAAAATTTCTAAAATTTTCGGTGGTGAAGACACTTAAGGTTTGGAGTATATGAGCGGAATCAACCCGCAATTAATGCTGACAGAGAGCGGCGGCAACCACGCGTTAACCAAGCATTGTCAACGCCTCTGGGCGCGATAACGCTGGCTTATTGGATCAATGGCTATAACACTGGATGGACTATATGAGCGTTAATAACGCTGCAGCGTTAGTGCTGAGGATCTCAATTTTCTTAGCAAATAAATAAATTGAACTTCTGTAATGATTTACTAAAAATATGTTGCTTAATCAGTGCCAGATTTACGTATAAAAGCAAAACGAGCTACGGCTTATGACCCCATTATCTTGCCCCCATTCCCGCAAAAAGTTACACGTATGCGAACTGCCTTATATATAAGTAAAAATTTCTGTGCCAGTTCGCCATAACAACAACAATCATCTTTATCAAAACAATTCTTAATGTTTACGTAATAACCTCCAATACCTAAGCTGAGGGTTTGGTTGGATAAGCACACTTACACTCAGATCTCCCCCCTTGCACGCAATGCTCAAACTCTTAAGACACTAGGTTGCATGTCATGCTGAATGCTTGGAACAATACATAGTTCAAAATTTCAAAGTCAGACGCACTCACCAATCCAAAAATGATTGCCAGTGTCACTTACACACAAGTTATGAGCCTCCCCCATCTCGCTCGCGGCCTTTGGTTTGACAAAGAAACAGATTACACCAGAGCATAAGATTTCAAAATCAGACAGTTAGATTCAGAATATATTCACATATAATCCTACATCTACATTTACTTATTTACTGTACTGAAAAGAAAAGCACTTAGGTGGCCAGTGATAACAGCATCTCGTGCAAATATGTATTTTTAAAAATATATTTTATGTATTTACTTATTTTATTTATTGACATTAGGGAGCCGCGGTGGCTCAGTGGTAGAGCGTTCACCTCTGGTGCTTCGGGTCCCGGGATCGATCCCAGCCCCCGCCAAGAGAAAAGGTGTACAAACACCGTGTGCGTGGGTTTTCTCGGGGTTCTCCCGTTTCGTCCCACTTTCTTCATTCCATCATTTCATTAATCTCTCATCATCACAGTCTCCTTTAGCCTAACCGGCATAAGCGTGGGACGTAAAACTCAAAAGATTTCATTTCATTTTTCGTTTTCTATTTACATTGTGACGTCATTGGTTAATCTATTCTAGGCAATGAGCTGTCCCCCAAGATGGGAAAGGAAGGGTGAATTACAACGTTGTGAAGACTTCACTTTCCATGTGCGTCGTGAAGACTACACATTTCGTGTTTTCTCTCAGTCAGTGACAATTAGTTTCGTGCCAACTAGAAACTGCGCAGCACTTTAAGTTTAGGCAGAAACCATTCCTGGTGAACGCTGGTCCCCAGTTTAGAAAATGAACTCCGTGGAGCATAATGTATGAACTGGATTGTGAAGCATGCCGTAGTGTATCCATGAATAGAGACGCAAGTAGGCTATAGCGTCCTTCAATATCCAGTTCATATATTATGCAGTGGGGAGTCCATTTTCTATACATAAATAAACTTTATCGCAAATGTCACTTACACCCCTTTGTCTCTCGCTGCCTCAAATCGATTTCTCCCGTTCGATAACGGGCGTATTTCTTTTAGCTAGTTAGGATTAAAAGTTTCTGGTTCAATTTTGATGTATTCAATGCCTCGTAGAGTTGATGCTATAATTAAATCAATGGTTATCCTACAAACTACTGAAATAAATTATGGAAGCGGCAACATTGAAATACTTTATAAAACGCTACTGTTCTACTACTGCATTTTGTACTCAATGGCACATAGCTTTCTAAATGTAGTCACTAGAATCAATACATACATTGAGGAGAATAGCGCATATTAAATTACAAGGTTGAATTCGAATAAACTATCCCATTGAATGTACAGAAAAACGAAATCCTTTCATTATCTCCTACAAGTGCAGGGAGATACCGACGTTTGTACAAAGAAAAGAAAATGAAATGAAATGAAATCTTTCAGTTTTACGTCCCACGGTTATGCCGGTTAGGCTAAAGGAGACGGTGATGATGAGTAATGAATGAAATGGTGGAATGAAGAAAGTGGGAGGAAACTGGAGAACCCCAAGGAAACCCACGAACATGGTGTTTGTCCACCACAAAGTCCACACGGCGCGAGCTGGGATTGAACCAGGGACCTCAAGCACCGGAGGTGAATGCTCTCCACTGACCCAAAACGCCCTCCATCATTTGAAAAGAGTAATTCCGTAAAATTACCGTAACTAATCCACTGAAACAAAGGAAAATGTGAATTTAGCTGAAAGAATCATGTGTGTGTGTAATTTGAATGGGGCACAAACACCGGGGTTTACTCGAGCAGACAGATCTACCAAACAGAAAACATAGGTAAAATACGATGGTAAAATTCTTCTTTTTCTGTGAAGATCTGAGAGTGTGAATAGAAGTAATTACTGTCAATGCACAGCATATTGAAATGAATTTTGAGCGGTTGTGAAAGAATTGTATGTGTGTGCGTCTGTGCGCTATTCCACTATCCTTGTTTATGCGTATATCCGCATCGTTGATGCGCCTGGTCCATACGAGTGCATTCCTCGCTCCCGCTCGGACCCTTGCTGCACTCCTGCCCTGACCCGGTTAGATAGCCTTCGTGCTTTTTAGTGGCCACCTAGCACAAGTTGGTTCATGTTTTATCCCCTGTACTTGTTGTCATACATCAACATTGTATTTATACTGAGCAGCAGGGTTGGCTGGTTTAAACCAGCTGTTTAAAAAAAAAACTGGTTTAAACCAAAAAACGAAAAATGTTCGTAAAAGTGTAACTATTCGTAAAATCTTGATGAACACACATTTGTGAACACAAGTGTGCGTATCACTTTTCACTCCCATATATTATTCGTACTATATTCAGACCTAAACACCCCATTCTTTACTCAAAGAGATTATATTACAAAAGGAACTTTTTTTATGTAACTTTATGGATGTTTCTTTTGTGATTTTTTTTATAGTTTGTTATTATTGTTATGCAACCAAAGGGAAATTCAAAACATTGTATCGTTTTAATAGTGTTTACTATTAATAAAATACATCGAAATGCTGTACTTTTTTGGGGAGGGGGTCATACAAACCCCACGAGAGGCAATGATTGCAATAACAAGAATATTTGGTAACTATTTATGTATAAATGGGTCAGAGCCAAAGTGGACTCAAATAATTCGTATCTTTATTCACTTTCCTTACTGATATATAAAGTAACTCGTTATATTTCTTTAACTTGGTTAATAAATGAACTGAGTTGGACTAAATTAGTTTTCTGTACTCCGTAGTACTTTGAAATTGTACATATGTAATTCTGTATAATGGTTCCACTTGTGCAATTGTTTATCTTTTTGTCCTTCTGTCCTAATGACTCCTGACAATTATATTAGCAAATATGTAAAGATCAGTTAACGTATTTTTATCAGGAGTCCTTAGTGACTCGGCAGACGTATCGCATTTTTGGCCAATTAGTCCCGGTTTCGAGTTCAAGTGGAAGACAATTCCTCTTGGATGTAAGCCGAGAAGCGGTTTGGATTCCACTTTAAGCTTATGTGACCCCTTCCAGCATAACTCGGTTGTTGCATACTAACACCAAGGCGAAACAAGCTTATTTCTGCCTATATGTGATATAAATATACAGAGCAAATTATTTAAACCAAAAAAACCTGGTTTAAACAAATTTTTTTTTTCAATAAAATCCATGGTCTTTGCCAACCCTGCTAAAGCAGTCCTCAAGCGAATTTGCAAGTAGTAATGGAGGTCCTTTAGTGCATACTCTACTAAAAGAAATAAAAAGCTCTAACGTAACCTGAAAATGTAAGAAATATATCAAAATTTGTAGAACTGACTGTTCGACTAATGCCAGAAAATCTTACAGAAAGTGACAATTACGTAAAGTATAAGACGTAGGGGATGGTTCTACACAGGTCCACCTATATAGATTAGTAGCTAGGATGGATCCTTTCTGTACCAAAATTTTAATATTTAATTTATATAATATTGCTGAGCGAGCGCCAGCGAGTGAAGGGGGGTTGGAGCCCCGCAGGGCACGTTGTTTTCTATCTTTACCACAGCTAAACGGGAAGGGAGACCTGTGTCCTAGAACCTTCCCATTTAGTTGCAACAAAGACCAAACACAACGTGCTTTGCGGGGCTCTTAACCCGCCTTCACTCGCTTACGCTCGCTTGGCAATAATATTTGAATTAAATATTAAACTTTGGTACAGAAAGAAATCAACGTACGTACTAATTTATATGGGGGACCTGTGTTCTAGAACCTTCCCCACGCATTCGCCCATAAGGTAAGTAGTAGTAGAGCAATTAATAATGAACAATGTACGGTGCGACGAATTTAAGGAGCAAACGACTTTTACAAAAAGAAATCTCCGTGTCGTGAAAGCGTTGGTTTTCCATAATGCTCGTTTACGCGTATACCCAACATCGCTGACGTGCCTACTCCCTACGGAGGCACTCCCGCGTGGGCCTCATTCTTAAGCTCCTTCCCAGATTCGCTTAGATAGCATTCGTGCTTATTAGTGTCCATCTAACACAGGTTGGTTGGTGTTTTACACAAGACCTCTTAACTGAATCTGCAACGAGGATTGCAAGTGCGCACTACAACAATGATTGCTGAACGTACAGAAAGAGAATACAGCGAGCATTATTTACATTAGTAATACTTCTTGCCTAAACAGATTTAGAAGTTACATTCATAGGAAAGGCAGTTACTGAAGCAGGAACCTACTGAATTAGTATGTTCATCACATGCATTCTAACATGAGTGCAACCAACATACTTGCATGTTTTTACAAAAAATAATGGTAATAGTATACACGAGAACCCCCTGATCTGCATTCTTCTGTGTTCTATTACCACTTCTACACGAAATACCATAAATTTTCTACGTAGTGCAATAGTAAGAAGTACCCATGTGCACAAGACCGATATGCGTTAAATCCCCCCCCCCCCACACACACACAGTCATAGATAAAGTACAATGGCACTACACATGCCGATATAAAGTACAGGTACGTTTTTTTTATTTTCGTATGAGCCGATAAGTAAATAAAAGTCGCTTTATTGCCCCCTTTGTAAGTTCGTACATACTCAATGAATAATCCCTAAAAGTATGAGCGTCCTGCTCCTTTGGGAACTGATGCAGCTTCACGTATACTATATCCAAAATAATATTCATGTGTACACAAAAATTCTCCAGCTTTTATGTAATTTCTAGATCGTTAGAAAATAATCATTACTTTCAAGCAGGATAGATTGTCTTCTGCTGTCATGCTGATTGATTCAGGTTTTCTTATTTCTAATGCTAATTACTTACCCTTAAAAATGTTAACGTAATTGTTTAGTTTCCAAGTAGTCAGCAAATCTTCCACATACGCATCCATATTTTGCTTATAACAACACTTTCTTTCTTCTTATTTCTTCAAGCGCGATACTGACTATGACTTTCACACGAAAAATGGAGGCTCCCGCGTTTTGCCATACAGAATGGAATTGTGGGTAATAAAAATTTTGAGCCTCTTTCTTTGCAACTTTTATAACAAGAATAATGCGTTACTGTCTGTATTGTAATGTTAAAGTAACATGACAGTACAGACTTTAATACCAAACAACTGTATGATTACACAGAGTTAGAGGACTTTTTCCATTACTTACTGTAAATTATTCATTACTAAATGTATTTTTATCAATTTCCTGGGATATATAACATTATAATGACTTTCTATCATTCCTTTACGTACTTTTTTGTCCTGCTTTCCGATTGAAAGATCAGTTGTACGTAGAAATTGTAAGTAATCGTGCTTCCGTTACACAAATAGTAATGATAAAACAATTTGTCTCCTTACATAATGTCTGTATAGAACGGATTTGTTTGCTCTTTGCAGTGTAGAATGGGTAGATCTCATTATCATGACAAAATTTCATTCCTGACGTGAAGTTTGCACTTTACTACGAACATTTTTACATTATTCAGTTTCTTTTAACATTATAATGTAAAAAATGCATTACAAGGAAAATTTGTCCTTCTTCCTGCGATATTTTCCTTACTCATGTCAAAAAACACGTACTAGATAGGATAGCCTGTAATATTTTCATTCCTGAAAGACATTTATCTCTCTTGAATGACGTCACATTTTCTTTCCAGTCTGGAATGTACTCTTAACATTACAGAACTGAAAACCTTCCTGTCGTTACGTACATTTATTGCGTACTACAGATTTTTCATAAAAGACAAAATGCAGCATGTTGTATTTCCACTTCGCCACATGGTAAATTAACATTATAATGGTTTCAAGTCCAAATTTACGTAATATAAGTACGGAATTACGAAATAATCAACTTTACATGTCTTTACTGTTAAATTTTCTATGAAAATTTTTCTCAGTGTACTTATGTTTCATAATAGGGAATGGACTCCTATACATGGCCATATAACCATATAAGGTAAAAAAATGAAATCTTTAAGTTTTACGTCCCACGGTTATGCCGGTGAGGCTAAAGGAGACGGTGATAATGAGAGATGAATGAAAATGGTGGAATGAAGAAAGTGGGAGGAAACGGGAGAACCCCGAGAAAACCCACGAGCACGGTGTTTGTCCACCACAAAGTTCACTTGGCGGGGGCTGGGATCGAACCCGGGACCCCAAGCACCAGAGGTGAACGCTCTACCACTGAGCCACCGCGCCCCCCAACCATATAAGGTAATAGGATCTCATCCAAGGAAATGAATTAGGTCAAAAAAACAAAACCAAACACGTGGTACAACGTAATGCTTACGTTTATATTTTGGCAGTTTTATACCCCTAAAAGGGAAACGAGATAGACCACCGAAAAATTTATAGTGATCTATATTAGGGTTCTATACTATTATACCAAATGTTTAAATTGGGCAATTTCCAAAAAATTTAAGGGGTGGGCCAAGGCATCCCTGCCAAATTTTTAAAGGGGTGCACAAATGTACCTACGTCTTACAATAGGAAAATAAACACCTGTATACACCCATATAAGGTAATAGGACCTCATCCAAGGGAATAAAATAACCAAAAACCAAACACGTGGTTGTACTAAAATTTGGCAATTTTGTACCCCTAAAAGGGAACGAAGTGGACCACCCAAATTTATTATAATACATGTTAGGGTCCCGTACTATAATACCAAATATATAAAATGAGCAATTTCCAAAATTTAAGGGGTGGGCCAAAAGTACCCCTCCCAAATTTTTAAAGGAGTGCACAAATATACCCATATCTTATGAAAGGTAATGGACCCCTATACATGACCATATAACTATATATATAGGATAATAACCTCATCAAAGGGGATAAAATCGACCAAAAACCAAACACGTGGTACTACGTATTGCTTACGTTTATATTTTGGCAATTTTGTACCCCTAGAAGGGAACGAGGTGGACCACCCAAATTTATCATAATACATATTAGGGTCCTGTACTATAATACCCAATGTTTAAATTGGGCAATTTCCAAAATTGAAGGGGTGGGCCAAAGTACCCCTCCCAAAAATTTCAAGGGGTGCATTAATATACCCATGTCTTATAAAAGGGAATGAATCCCTGTATACGCCCATATAACCATATAGGGTAATAATACCTCATCCAAGGGGATAAATTAGGTCAAAAACCTCCGAAATTTGAATTTTTGGCAATTTTTTACTCATAAAAGGGAACGACATAGACACCCAATACTGATAGAGGTACATACTGTGGTCCTAGGCTACCACACCCAATTTTTAGATTTGGCAATTTCCAAAATTTAAGGGGGGGGTCCTATGTACCCCTGCCAAAATCTAGAGGGGTGGTCCTAAGTACCCCTAGGTCATTGACACGGGCCAGGGACCATGGGTCCTGGGGGTGGTCCTATGTACCCCTGCCAAATTTTAGGGGGTGGGCCATGGTACCCCTAGGTCATTGACCCTGGGCCAGGGACCATGGGTCCTGAGGCAGGGACCCAGGGGCCAAAAAGTGAGGCAAAGTAACCCTATTACTACTTGAGTTCTTTCAGGGGTAAAAGTTGATCTGAAAAGGTAGGGGGACGCATGACACCACGCCGTCTCCCGTTTTTATTTTTGCCCATTGTAAATTTTTATAAAGTGGGGGGACGCCACGGATATTTTCTGGAAGCGGAGGATAGCTTCCCCCTGGGTTCTCCCCTCACTTTTACCCCTGAATTCTTTAAGTTCCGTACGTTTCTCAAATTTGATGGGCCTCTAACTGGGGAACTGAAGATCTGAACTGTAGAATATGCCATGTTCTTACTAAGCAAGTAATGGCCTACATCTACCTACTTATGTCCTATCCTTTTATACATATCCCTTTATTATAGGCTACCTGCATTTCTTTGGTGTTGTACAGGTTGCATAAAATCTAGAGAAGTTATAGATTTTAAACGGAACGGAATTTAACCACCTTTATCAGTAAAGATATTAACATATTGAGTCTATAAATGAACTAAGCCGAGGTAATTGTCGTAGCTATTTAGTCTAAAAAGCAGAATTTAAAAATGCGATTTCGTTCAAGATTTAGTCTATCATGTGGAGAAATGGACAAACAGCAGACTAACCGTCCAGTCTTATTAATCTCACCACCTTGATTCTAGTAAAAGCCAGGAAGAGATTTAAAAATAAAACAGTGTTACAGCGTTCATATCTGATTCAGAGAGTCCTTGTTCGGTACCAAGTCATGTGAGTTTGTGGTGAATCTACATCTTTTATTTTTTTCGATATTCACCCATTTTCTCCCTCATTCTCATCCGACCAGTCATTTCATAATAATTAACTTTCGTTACTTTCAGAGGAATCATGGGACTGAAAGATTTGATGTTGTTACATTTCTTTAAATTTACTTTTAAACCAAGACTGTTTTGATACCATTGAAAATAGAACTTACTTTTGTGGAAAAAGAAAATGCTCTAATTAACAATCTTTCTTTGAGTTTAACGTCCCACGATTATGCCCTTAAGGCCAAGAAGACGGATGATGGAAAAATTGATGGAATGAAAAAGTGGGAAGAAATGCGATGTTGTCCACCACAAATTTACTTGGCCGGGAATCGAGCCAGGGACTCCACGCTCCAGAGGCAAACACACTACCACTGAGCTACCGTGCCTACCAGTGCTCTTATTAAAATAACAAGGAACATATATGAACTGCTTACTGCACAAAGCAAACATGTCCACATATCATAATGTATGCAGGAGGGGCAAAAAAACTGAAGTAAATTATTTTTACGATATTTCCGTGATAACATGAAAATTGAAGGCGTCGCGGTGCCCATTATTATTGAGCGGACAAACGTCATTTGGTGCTAAACGATCAATTGACCTATTAGAAAACAGTGCTTCTTCCAGACCTGTTTATTTTGGGGGGGCACTGCCTCCCGGAGAGCAGATCAAACTATTACGTCTATAACATAATAATAGAATAGCATCAGCAATGCCCCCGGAACATTGTTTCTGAAAGAAACACTGTTAGAAACCATAATCGTCATAAAAAAGGAAATGTGTAAATGTTTGACATGTTTGCTTTCTGTAGTAAGCGGTTTATATAACATACATAAAACTATTCCAGATGCATCTACTACAGTAGAAAGCCCTTACAGCTAAATGGTGAATGTTTCGTTTTAAGTGCAGCGTCCAAAACAATTATTTATATTCGGATTTCATGTTAAATTTTATTTCGGATTCCACATTACACCTCAGAAAGCACCCTTTAATATATTTATAAATGAAACCTGCTGCCGGTGTCGACACAATACTAGTCCAGTTTTAAAGATAAACCTCCCCCCTGAGAAAATGACTTTCGCATGTGAACATTTACTGCTGGAGAAAAGCAGTTTCTGTTTTTTAAATAGCCTGGTTGCTGCTCAACCTATATGAATAGCTTAGACTGCTGAAAGGGAGCTAACGTTGAGTGGAGGTGGCATATTGTATTCGTGTTGAATGAAGAACAATACATATATGTACTCAAAAGGTAGGAGAGGGTTTAGGAGGAGAAACGGGTAGCGGGGGAAAGAGATGAATTCCGTTGTTTCTAACATTGTCCTTCATAAAAGCGTTAAAAGCAAATGGATCGAATTTCCCCAGTCATTTTCTATTGTAGCAACGCTCCAAGAGATTTTTTTTTTTTATTTTTAAATTATTCAGGAAGGTTCCACTTTTAGCTTTGTGATATTAAGGGACGAAGAAAATCTCTTCCTGACATATCCGAAGACAAACATTCTCGTGATACAACGTCGGCAACGAAAGAACAAAATCCAATATCTCAACAATAAATATTTTAAGTGTTTGATTTTATTTTCTACATCAACAAGAGTACATTCTCTGTCGATGTGTCTGTCGAACTACTTAGGTCATAGTCAAGTACATAAATTTGATTGTAGAATTTCTCTCTTAGTTTTACTTTACGATTATTAAAATAGTTTAAAAGTTATGAAAACAGGACGACCTCTGCAGTGCAATTGAGGGACCGCCAGCATAAAATGTGAGATAGTGAATTTCCCTTAGGGGTTCCTAGACATGTCATATGATATAGGAAATGAAATCTTTTAATTTTACGTCCCTCGGTTATGCCGGCTAGGCTAAAGGAGACGGTGATGATTAGAAATGAATGGAATGGTGCAATGAATAAAGTGGGGGGAAACGGGAGAACCCCAAGGAAACCCACGCACACGGTGTTTGTCCACCACAACGTTTACTTGATGCAAGCTGGGATCGAACCAGGTACTCCACGCACCAGAGGGACCAGGGACTGAACGCTCTACCACTGAGCCACCCCGGCCCCGTCATGTGATATTGGGACGTCCATTTTTTCAGTTGACGTCCCGTGGACATCTTATGAAAATTTAGAATGTTTACTTATGACCCGGGAATGTACGCATAAATTCCTATGAGATGTTACTTGATTCTTTGCGGGGTAATTACAGAACGACTTTTTAGGACATCGAAATGTTGTTCCCTGACGGACACATTCCATAGAATTCCTATGCATAATTCCATTATAAAAAGTTTCTACTACCACACTAAATGTTTCGGGCGAGTTACTGTATGTCTCGTGGACATATTGTGACCCTGATTACCTTAGCAGACATCTGCTACATTACATAAAATTTATTAATTACAGTAGTAATTGCAGTACCCTGGCGAAATGTTGTGCCCCTGGGTTCCTGGTTCAGAGACCATGGTCCCTGCTCAGGGCCCATAGTACTACTCGAAGGGACCTAAGACCACCCAGGGGTACATAGGATCACCTTCACCCACTTCAGGAGGGGCGTGTAGGACCTCGTTCCCTTTTATGGGTATAAAATTATCAAAAATTTCGGAGGTCGTTGACCTATGTTATTCTTTTTGATGCGGTTTTATTACCTTATATCGTTACTCTGGTCCTGAGGCCATGGTTCCTGCTCAGGAATATTTCGACAAGGTGTTGCAATTACTACTACAGGGTTGATAGCAACATCTAAAATTTAATATCATATAGAGCTATATTAATTATTCGACAAACACAAACCAAATAAAAATATATTTCAAAACATAAATGTACCTACTACACCGAAGAACCATTATGAAACAGTAATTTCAAAACAGAAAATCCAAACTAGAAGTGACCTTAAATAAATAGTAATCCAAATGACTTAATGGCAAAGTCATAATGAATATTATGACTTAATGGCAAAGGGCCCACACATACGGCGGATTTAACGGGTCTAGAAACTCCTTCGAAATTCGTAACTTGACTAATATTCGTACACACTTTTTTAAACATAGCTTTTAACAAGAAATTATTGATGTAGCTCAAATATTTGACCATACCATTTCCGCTCCTTACATTGATTATCAAAGATTAAAAATAGTAACAGGTAGCAAGAATCGGTATTGTGCAATCAATTAAGCAGCCAAAGATTATAATATATCTGTACTATAATATCTCTACTAAAACTGGAAGTGGAAAGATCTACTACCACTTTCGGCTTTAATATTAATTGAAAAAATATCACGTCATAGAAACCAAACTTCTTCACGTGATATACATGTGAGATTGCTATCTTTTTTCTTTAAACCAAAACACGATGGATGGTATTAAAACAGAAACTTATTCCACTAATATGAAGAGAAGACAATCACAACCACCTCAAACATTATAAAATCCCATCTTGAAAGCCAAAAAAAATCCCATTTTACCGTTGAAATTGCGACGTAATATTGATTATAAACAACATAAAATATGAAAAACAATGAACAACGATAATTATAAATTACTCACTTTTTCAATATTTGACACGATTCTTCCATGTTAATAAAACAATTGATGAATTCTCCTTAATCGAACACAAGTATAGTTTGTTGGGAAAACTGCAGTTCAATATGTATTCCTTTCTTGACTTTTGAGAATCACATATCACACCGACATTCCAAATAACAAACTCCTTTGAGAGAAAATTTTGGCAATTAACATTTATTTCACATTTATTAATCATTAATTATACCTGTTTCCTACCTCTGGAGAATTTTGTTGCGATGGATAATTAAATATTAAATAACAGTGGTCAATTTCGAAAACCATCACTTTATATCTTCCTGGAAAATTAATGTCAAAAAAAAATCCCACAAAATTCGATTTTTCCCACGGGTTAGCATCCTTGCGAGAGGACTGATGCCAGAAAGTATCTCAGTTTGCGTCAAGTGAGTTACATGCCAATAATGGCAGAATATTCTCTGATGATGATGATGATGATTACATCAGCGTATTGTCTCTAGAAGAAAAAACTGTCCATTACAAACTCCATTTATAATCACCTGCAGTGTCCCGGACCACGTTCCTAGGACACCTATTACCTCTCATTATGGACGGGACAAGGAGTGTCATTATTTTTTTCAATTCGAGATTAGATAAAAAAAAATAAGTGACAATTCTCGTCTCGTTTCTAGACAAAGGGGTCCCGGGTTCGATCCCAGCCCCGGCCAAGTGAACTTAGTGGTGGACAAACACCGTGTGCGTGGGTTTTCTCGGGGTTCTCCCGTTTCCTCCCACTTTCTTCATTCCACCATTTCATTCATTACTCATCGCCACCATCTCCTTTAGCCTAATCGGCATAATTGTGGGACGTAAAACTCAAAGATTTCATTTCATTTCATTTCGTTTCTAGACAAGAATCGAGACTAGAAGAAAAATTTCGTGAATCTTATGTGCAACACTAGTTCACCCAAGTCCTTGATCTCAAACACTGTTTTCATGTTACGTTATTCATGTTATTGTAAAAACAACTATAAATTAATAAATTGATTGTATCACTAAAATGAAGAGCAGTGGCGTATTTAGAGGGTGGCTATCGGGCTCAAGCCCCCTGAAATAGTTTCATTATTTTTTGGCATTATGCGTACAATACAAATGCTTCTTATAGGTTATCAAGCTCCCCCCAAAAAACAAGACTCTAAATACGCCACTAATGAAGAGCATCTATTTCCGTTTAAACATATGCAGGTCATTACACAATACACTCGAATAATAAATATGATTTAAATCTTGTTATATCTCACCATTCATTTGCCTCCCGTGACGAGGAAGAATCCTGAAAACTTCCTGATAAATTAAAAAAAATAGCATAAATATTGTACATAAAGTTACAAAACGAGACGAGATGAAACGAGAAAAGCATTTCTAGAACAGAGACGAGATAGGGATTCTAGAAAATTTACAAGTTTCAAAACCTTATTTCTCGACTTGTCTCATTAGAAATAAAAATTATGGTTGCCTATCAGACGAGAGTTGAGATTACCTCGTCTCGAAAGCGTGTGAGGAAAGTGATATCTCGTCTCTGAAATTGTATTTATTTCTATTGAAAAAAATTTGTCTCGTGTCCAAAGTATGTCGTGGAAATGGTAATCTCGTCTCGAAAATGGTATTTATTTATGTTAGAAAATATGTCTCGTCTCGAAAGTATGTCGTGGAAGTGATATCTCGTCTTGGAAATTGTATTTATTTCTATTAGAAGAAATTTGTCTCGTCTCGAAAGTGTGTCATGAAAGTGTTCTCTTGTTTTGGAAATTGTATTTATTTCTATTAAGAGAAATTTGTCTCGTCTCGAAAGTATATTATGGAAATGAACTGAACTGAAATGAACGAAAAAAACTGTATCTATATAGGCGGTCAGGATCTCACATACAGATGAACATATGTAACATACGTATACGTATGTAATAGAGAGAAAACTGTTAGATATCAGACATCCTGCAACGGCATGATGTAACATCTAAGCGGAGAAGCATGTGTCACATGGATAACACATGCTTTGTACTGATTTCGTAGTAAACATAATGATTCCGTATATTTGTACAATATACCGCTATCAGGACTACGGATTTTTCTCAATATAATTTTTTGCCCTTTAAAGTACAGAAAAGAAAGTTGTAGGGTCAACTAGCATCCACTTTTAAGGTAAAAGACTGTTTAATTGAATCTAAGCCAAGCACATTTGAAGTGAGTTCATTAATGAAGTGAAAGGGTGTGTGTGTAGGGGGGATGAGTGTATGCGGCTGATTTCATCTGAGGAGGAAATGAGTTTTCTTTCATTTAAAAAGCAACAATGAACGCTTGTTTTTAATTATAAAAAGAAACACGCTCTGAAAAGAAAGAATATTTACTCGACTTGATATAAAAGAGGAAACGTAATTAAACGTAAATTCGTTTTATAGGCTACTCGTAAAATTTTATAAACTGTGAGAAGAGGGTAGGTAAGTTTTTCTATTAGTAAGAACAACTTGCAGCTCACAATATAAATCTGACAAAACAAAGACGTTATTTCAACGAAGTCTAAATTAGTAAATTTCCCATTTCAAAGAGAAGTAGATTTTTTTCTTTTTTCTGTAGAAAAAAAAGAATTTTTGTTCCTTAGAAACCTTTTATTTACCGGAACGGAACGTGAAATCTGGTATTAAAAGGAATTATGTAAACATAATAGTAAGTGTTTGCAAGGAAAGAAGCTTACCTTTCATTTAATTTTCTAAATTTCTTAGAAAATGAAACGGAATTTCTGTTGTATATATCAAATTAAGAATGGCCAATTCCGGAATTTTTACTTTCCGGAATCCGAAAAGTCTGGATTTCCTAAACTTTTCGGAATCCTAAAAAATCTGGATTTTAGAAAAATTTCCGATTTTTGAAAAATTCCGAATTCGAAATTTAAAATTCCGATTCCGGAAAATTCCGGATTTTTTCTGAATTCCAGAATTTTTCCTAATCCTGGAATTTTTCGACATCCGAATTTTTCCGAATTCCAGAATGTAAAATTTCCGATTCCGGTTATTTTCTGGAATCCGGATTCTGGAATATTTTGTCAATGCCTATATGAAATGCTTATGCCCTATATGCAAAAGGGGATGAGAGATTAATGAAGGGGAATGATCATGAAAGAACAGGTGATTCAATAATCTGGGAGGAAACGGAAGAACTCCGAGAAAAGAGATGAATACGACTTTGTCCACTATAAACTCACATGCCGAAGGATCAAACCAAGTAATCCTCTCACTAGAAGTGAGCGCTCTACCACTAAGCCACGGTGTATGTTTTGTAATTTTTTGTTGAATGGTTGGATTTGGAGTTAATATTTTCGTTTTCAGCACAGAGATATATGAGACATAGAACTACAGTTTAAGGTAGAATATGAACCACCGAAATGTGTTCAAATTTTTGAAGGCTTTCCCACCACGAGTCGAACCCGTTATTGCGTGCGCTAAAGGCACAAACACTAGCGACTAGACCAACGAAAAAGACATTCTGAGGTTTCGACTACGATGCTGTAATCCAAATTAAAACACACACACACGTATATATATATATATATATATATATATATATATATATATATATATATATATATATATATACGAGGGAGGATCAGAAACTAAGGTTACAAGGCCGATATTTTTCGAGTTTCGTCTGTTATAGAGGAATGAGGAGGATGTGTCAATTTTAATACATGACTTTGTCCAGCGTGCTAATGGAGTTGCAACTGTGCAGAGTTTCGGCCACCCTCCATCTACGACGCTAGTTTTGGGAAACTTGTCTTGCGAAGAAGTCTACTCAGTTATTCAATTTCTGTGGGCGAAACATGTAACCGCGGCTTAAGAGCCTGCCTTACTAAAAATAATATGAAATTTACCATTTCTCTTTTGTTTGATTATTCATCAGTGAAAGGAGATAATGAGATGCAAGTCACCACAATCATAGATAATGCTATTCTACAACAGAAAATATGAACCTAAAGAATGTTCAGTGTTGCCATCCATAGAAATAACAGTGTTGCCAGAAAAACAATTTCCCTAAAATCTAAGTTAAGACAGCGAGTAGAGGAATGAACTCAACAGCATTTGATTACGTATCACGTTGTTTTGGTTTCTTGTGAACTGCTTTTTAATTAACATTATTATTTAGTTTTAATAACTCTATGTTAAAACTATTTTGTTTATTACAAACTAAATACAGTTCACAGAAAACCAAAACAATACGATACGTAACCAAATGCAGTTGTGTCTGTTCCTCTACTCGCTGCCTTAACTTAGATTCTAGGGAAATTATTTTTCTGGCAACACGGTATATATACGTTTCACTGCAGGTTTTGTAACCTTACTTTTTGATCATTCCTCGTATATTTGTTATATACAACATTGTATTCACTTAAATCATTAAGGAAGATCCGGGTTCGATTCCCGGCGGGAGCTCATGTGGTTCGGATTCCACGTTAATTAGTAGGTCCACGTCTCATATAGCCTCGCTGCTGAACGGGACATTTAACCCAAAATTTATTCAAGTCATTTAAATCATTGAGTAGCAAGGATAGCGCGTGTAGAGTCATCTGTAGCGTCTTTGTTTATTATTAGAAATTAGTGTAACACACAGATTCACAGACTAGGCGTTTATCTTTTATTATTACCCGGGTTCGATTCCCGGCGGGAGCTCATGTGGTTCGGATTCCACGTTAATCAGTAGGTCCACGTCTCATATAGCCTCGCTGCTGAAAGGGACGCTAAACTAAAATCAACTCAACTCAACTTTTATTATTAGGATTCTATCATTACTAATTAAATTGCCTATTATGTACTTTAAAAAAAATAGAAAAGTATAGCTTTGCTAAAGATGAAAGACATCAATCAGACAAAAAAAAAAGTTCTTCGAGGAACTAGATTTTCTTTCGTTGGGTGCCTATAATTTCCATAGACAACGCTGACCCCAGTTCCTATTACTAAATCAACATTGAAGTATCGGACTTTTTTCATAAGGGTAACACCTCTGTGCTTTCACATCAGTATTCAATACAAGCACTTAATGCATTAGAGCGTAATAACGTAAGATTTATGCGATTCATAACGCTGTTTGCTGTGTTTGTATCAACATCCAACGCCCAGTGTGTGTGTGTGTCCATGTACTTAGTGTGTGAATACGTTTGTGCGGATGAAACATATACTACAGACACTCGTATAAATTGCTCTATTTCGCGGCAGCTAAATAGGATTTAAATTAAACCAACGGGCAATTAGCGAACTTCGTGTCCCTCTAAATAATGGTGAGGTACAGGAAAGACCAATAAAATACGCCCTCGCAGCTGTGTAATCTTCTTCATTTATTTAGTCAATTTTCACAAACATACATATTACAAAAATTTTTACATCGAATAAAAAGAACAGTGCAGAGGATATAAAACGCCCTTGTAAGTTTTAAACTAATATATAACAGACATGGGCGTCGATTTCTCTGTAAATTTGGGGGGGGGGGGCATTCAGATGCAGAAGGCATATATATGAGGATTTTAAGACAAATTGCGTTCAAATTATGCCAAATATTGTATATTCATAAATACAATGCGGGGGCCTACGTGAGCTTTGGGGGGCTTCGGCCCCTCAGATCGGCACCCTTGATAACAGACATCGAAGTCTTACATGATACAAATATCAACGGATGAAAATAGTTTGATATAACATTCTACATCATATCAACAGTGTTACCAATCCAACTATCATCTCGTCTCTATTAATTTTTCCATGTCTCGTCTCGTTCTCGAAAAAACATCTAATCTCGTTTTATAAATTTATCCACAAAATTTATGCCCTGCTTTTCTTTTACAATTTTATTTATAAATTATCATAATTCTTCCACGTGACGAAAGATCCACAAACAGTGTGATATAACAACATTTAAACTAGCTTTTCTTATTTGATTATATTGTGTAATGACTTGCATTATCTTTACACATTGATAAACGCTCTTAATTATGTTTCTATAACTATTTTATCAATTTATACTTTTTTAAAAATATGATGAATCATGTAAACCAATGTCTTAGATCTAAGACTTGGGTGAACTGGTGATCCTCGCGACACTCATGAAATTTTTCGATTCAAAGATAAGGCTAGAATTATCTTATTTCTCATCTCGTCAAGAACTTAAAGCAAGATGAGACAAAAGAAATCTCGTTCTAATTTCCGAGATCTGTACAACAGTAATAATGCAATTCAGACGGACGAGATAATGGGCACAATGCGAGAGAAGGTTTTGTTTTAAAGAGCGTGAGGCACGGTGGCTCAGTGGTAGGGCGCTTACCTCTGATGTTTGAGGTTCGTGGTTCGATTCCCGGCCAAGTAGGTCCGTGGGTTTTCTCGGGATATCCTAGTTTCCTCCCACTTTCTTATTCCACCAATTCTTTCACCACCGGTGAGAAGTCATGATTCAATATGGAAACCGAGAATTGTCTTCGAGAAGAAATGAATTGTGAACATTCTCAAGATGAAAGTAGACTCATTTCTCTGACTCTAAAACTGAAAATAATATACGTCAGCATTTTAGATTCGGCTACAGAAACAACTTTTATGAGAGATATTTTCGCAAAGACATTTTAATTGACTCTTCTTGGTTAGACCTTTAAAATAAGTAATGAGATTCTAAGCACAGAAGAAAACCTGAGATGGCGTTTGAGGAATCCTACACCCTCACGAAACGCAATACATCGAAGCTCATACAGGAAGATAAGCAGCTTACCACATATTGTTGTACATTTGTAGAAACTGACAACTCCTTAAAGGAACAAAGTACACACAGTAAAAAAGATAAGATCACCAAACAATGTAAGGGACTCCTATATGAAAACAAGAGCTATTAAGCAAAGAAGTGCTCACAATGTTTATCACGTGAGAAGTGCTCACAATACCGGAGACAGCTGTGACGAGCCCGATTGTCCATCTTTATCGTTTTTCAAACTTGCCCACTGTTCTCTTCATTTTTCTATCAACCACACAGTCATTCTTAAGGTTCATAACTGTTGCAATTAAACAAAGATCTCAAACCGTATTGCCAACTATCGATTTCAATAGACGATATGCGTCAAGAGCCTATTTCACATAAACCATTTCCCGTATATTCTTCTTACGCTAGTTCCAACATGGCTGTTTGGAGATGTCCCCCATGATTCTGATTACGCCTATTCAGTGGAGCTCTACATGCACTCCTGATATCCAACATTTGACCTCAATCGCTCTACTCGTTTCAAAATTAACATTTCTATACTTTTTCTATGTTCTATCTTCGCATTTTGACCTCACTGATCTCCCACCCCTGTGTACGGTCTGCCACTAAACACCCTGTTTTTCTTTGTTTCCTTTTATGTTGAATCCAGTGCTAGCAATCATTTTCAGAAATTAAATTCACAAATCGGAATGTGTCCCTTGTCAGTGATTTTAGGACCGTTTAAAGAAGTGGGATAAATGTCCCTTAAACACGAAGGGGTTGACCAGCGACATGTTCTTTTCTCTAATGCTAATTGCAGAAGAAATATATATATATATATATACAGTGGCGTATTTAGGGGGGCTTCCGGGCTTAAGCCCTCCCCGAAATCTTACTTACTATAGTAAAGTATATGAAATATCTTGCAGAATTTTCTCATTTTCAGGCAAAGCCCCCCCCCGAAAGTTAGCAAAGCCCTCCCCGAAACAAAATCGTAAATACGCCACTATATATATATATATATATATATATATATATATATATATATATATATATATATATATATATATATATATCATATTTTAATACTGACAATGATCTGGCAATAGACTAACAACCAGACCAAATCAGAACAACCAGATCAAATGACTAACTAAAGTTAAGGTTATTAAAAGAAGCACAGTTTAATACGATATGCTAATATTGTATCGATTCTGGAACATTTTTATGATATACAATTTTATACTATTTTGTATTTCTTTCCTTTAAAATGTTTATCCTAGGTGTTTAACAAAGTGAAATATAGCCTTCATTTTGTAAGTATAATTCATAAATAGGCCGAATAGAATATTACCACTTGTATATTTTAGGTATCAATTTGGTTGGTGCAATAAAACCACAGTAGACACGATTTTTCGCAAAATTGGCTGGCAAGGGCACCGCGGATAGCGAAAATCACGGATAACCCGAAAAAAGCCTAAAAATTAGGTCTAAATACGAAAAACATACACTATTGCAGCCCAAAAACTATGCTTTATTGTTTGTATTGCTTGGGTTGTCAAGGCCAGTGATCAGAGAATGTCGAAACTATGACTAAAGCAAAAGAGCAATAGCCTGCCACTCGTCCACAAGTTCCGAGAAGACCTGTAGGATTACGTTGCACAATAAACCTGTAAGTAATTTTCGACCTTCGCACTGTAGGGCATATTTTATTTTCCCGGTTGTTGGCTTGGATTCTTTTAAGGTTCGTAATTAACCCTCCAGTCGACGCCCGCGAACTCGTACTCCGCAGTGAACAATGGCTGATATTTACCACCACCAGACACTAGCCAGGATTTCGTGAAGGAGGGTCCGTAACATGGAATACTGTGGATCATCACACCAGGGGCTTGATCAATCTAAACTAGTTTACTATAACATATATTGGTTTGTTATGACAACAAAATTAGGATATGTTGGCAAATATTTTAATAACAATCTATGAAGAAATCTCGAGTAAAATAATAATAATAACAAAACGTATTGAAGTTTTACAATATTTACGTCCTTCCTCAGTTTATTCAAATATAACAATTTTCCTTTCATTATGATCTCAACTATTATAAAAAATACATATTCACTATTATAAACACTACATACTCAATAATCTCTTGTAAACTATTTTACAATATCTGCGTTCCTTTATCTGATGAATCGAATGCTAACTGAATTTGCCACACAAATTTTTGTTTTTATTATTCCGCCAACTACTGTTGGTTCCAAATGACAGATTAAAGTAGCAGTAGAATTTTTTTCTTGAAATAACATGTTTGATACTGCAAGGATGCGATGACGAAAAATTATGATAAAAAATTTCCACGCTGTTACACAAAGCACTATACTTTCGGAAGCTTGAAATCTCCCTGACTAGTAGCAGAAATTCTAAGAATTCCGTAACTTTTCTAGAAATTTCAAATTCTCTGACTCTTCCAGGATATCTCGCTTACCTCGCCACCATGTATTGCAAGTAATACAAACCTCCTCATAAGAAAGAGTAACCAAAAGCTCCCTGTAGTTTTCAATTTTTAACGCCGATCCTTCTTTTTCTCATTTCACTTTGTTTCATCCTTCCTTAATTTTTTTTTCATTTCTGGTCTCTAAGGAGGGGGATCCGGACCCCCCCTTGGCTACCTTCCTGCTACCACGCAAATCACTCTACCTAATTCCCGTTTTTCATACCTTACAACAATCGGTTGCTGCTTATCAGAGTTTCACTTCGAAACGTGCACTATTGTTCGAGATATTGGTTTTTACAATGCAATATATGTTTTTTTTTCACATGTCTTTCATTCCCATCCGGGGATGGGCGGACCGCAGAAGGTTATGCCTTCTCTATGGCCAGTGATATAAGTAAAGTTTTGGTGAGGTAATGTGAGATGGTTCTCAGGCTGTTATGAAATATTAAGAAATAAACAGGTCATCTAATAAAGAGTAGCGGAAGCGAAGTCAGTTAGAGATGAGCACGGAGTGGTGCATAGAATGGGAAGGTCGGCGAGTTCAGACGGTGGAAGCTAAACTGGAGAGGAATCCATGTGGGGGATCATGGACGGTGGATGTGGATATATTGGTGATAGATACGGCGAAGTGGGTTGTGCGTCTCAGGCGAGTTGTCCTGTTCGTAGATGGCCAGGAGATGATCTATAGGCGGGTATGCGTATCTGGGTTGCGTAGGTGTTTGTTCCAAGAGCTCGTTAAGTAGAGGATGGGCATTTGAAATGCGCTGAAAGATGTAGCGACTGCGAAGGCGTCGGAGATGAGGAAGAAGTGTAGGGATAGTGGTTCGTCGGTAGACCTCGGCAGTAGGTGTTTGCTGCGGTAGAGAATATGCTACGCGGAGTGCATGGCGTTCAAGGATTTGAAGGCGTGCATAAAAGTTGGTAGTCGCTGATAGCCAGGCGAGATGACCGTGTGTCAGTGCTGGTCGGACGAAGACCCTGTAGGTGTAGAGAAGCAATTTGGCGTTAAGACCCCACGTAGTGCCTTTGAGATGTCGAAGGAGATTAAGGCGACGGCGAATGTTGACTTCCAAGGTACGAAGGTGGGCGTACCATGTGAGGTGTTTATCGAATGTGACACCAAGATATGTTAAAGTATCGTGTACCGGAAGACGAGAGTCCAAGAGGGTAATCGTGAGGCGCTCGGGATTGCGAGTAGAGCAAACTGTTTGTTTTAGAACATACAGTACTTATTTCCATGTGAAGTGTCTATCTGCAGCGACTACTTATGAGAAATAATTTAGCGTGACTACAGCAGGGTTAAAAAAATTTCGCGGCTCGCGTGGATAATCCGAGCTTTACTGTATAATATTTTAAATATAACATTTTAAAGTTACATTGTGATTGTTTATACTGGTAATAAAAACCTTTAAACAAAGTTAACAACTGAACTCTACTGTATATAAGCTTTCCTATAAATGGGTTAATATTTAAGTTTAATATGTTACAAACAGATGGGAGGAAAAAAGAGTCAAACGGTTATAAGCGCCAGGAGCCCTCGCGATATAGCCAGTATAGGTCCGATTGGAGCCCAAAGAAACTGTCGATTTAGAATGCTACAAGAAGACACTGACTAAGCTCAAATCCCGTTTAGCAAAACTCAGACCAGAGTAGAAGAAAGATTTTGCCTGCAATATGATAAGGCCGGGCTTTATATCAGTAGTGCGACCATAGTACTTGTTGCAAAATTTGAACTCCAACCACGTTCTTGAAACAGCTTAAATTTGGCGCCTTCCGCCTGTTAGTCTTTCGAGCCTATGAAAGATGGACTGCGTTGGCAACATTTTGCTTATATGGATGCTGTCATCGTAGTAGTAAAAGTGGCTTGCCTCTGCTGGTTCTTAATTTATGAACGTGACATACAGGCTCCTGTTCATGGTTAGTAAGAGTGCATAACGAGCTATGTTCTATGTGCAAGGGTAAAAGTGGATCAGAAAAGGTAGGGGAACCCATGCCTATCCCCCTTGCCTATCTTTGCCCATTGTAATATTTTTTTTAGGAAGTGAGGGGCGCCGTAGATATTTTCTGGAAGTAGGAGAACGGAGTCCCCAGCGTTCCCCCTCACTTCTATCGCTGACTATGTGGGAAAATTATGTAAGTGGCTGGAACTGGCCTTATTCTGTTGTGTAATTCAGTTTTCTGAATCTCTGGTAGTTTACAAAAGAAATTTAAGGCATTAGTTTCGGAATGACCCTCGTATATAAACGTGATAAAGCGGAGTACAACTATTTATTAGCATTGTATACAGGAACAATGTGGCCAGGACCATGTTCCAACCACTTTATCCCTTGATTTTCTAAGCAGCAATTAGACAAAGGCTGGGTCGATCTTTGAGTTTTTAGAGGAGAGAAGAACAAGTATTTTGCCCTCACTGGGAATCGACCCCAGGATATCTTGCTAGTAGTTTGGCGTCTTCCCTATAACATCACTGCAGTTTGTCTTTGCTATTTTAAGTAAACTTACTGTCTGATACAATACCGTGTATATGAATGAGGTATAGAAATGTGTACGTTGGTTTGGAAAGATCCGAAATTCGCACATTGATTTTTGCCTGATGAACAGCAGAGAAATCTGATCCAAAGGGCAAAATGTGGAGTCGCTGGATTTTTTGCAATTGAAATAGATGAATTGCCGTTGGGTTTTGGAGACCCAGAAGCATAGCCAATGGCAAAGATCAATCAATTTAATATATATGGTTGTTCATTCAACGAAATTCTCTCGGATTCACCACCATCAATGCCAGCAGCAAAAATAAATCATCAAGCACAGTGTTCGCATTGCGAAGTTATATGTCTTTCAACAATTGCATACAAGTTAGGATATTCGATGTGTATGCATAATCAAGCATATACGAGGGGCGGTCAATAATTGTTGTCCTCACTATGAAAGGGTTGAGAGAGAAGGGCTAAATGCAGACATATGATTAGTCTTTCTCTACATAGTCACCAAACAAAGTTACACATTTCAGCAAACAGTCTTTCAGTTTCCACAGCCCTTCTTTGTACAAAGTGTGACAATTGCTGAAAAATCACTGCTCCACTGCAGCAGTGACCTCCGCATCTGAAGAAAAACGCCGTCCTTCCAGAAATTGTTTCAGTTCTGGAAACAAGAAGAAATCTGACAGTGTGAGGTCAGGTGAATATGGAGGATGGGGAAGTAATTTGTACCCTAGGCGTTGGACAAGATTCATGGTTTCTTGGGCTTTGTGGGCGGGATCATTGTCAACTAACAGGCGAACACCTTTGGTGAGGATGTCACGGCGCTTTCCCTCGTACTAGTAAATTAGCGAGTTAATTATGGAACCAACAATCTCATACTAGCTAGGATATTACTCAAATAAACTTGTACCGTTTGAATCATCACGCATTTGAGTGTGTACCTGTGTCTTTATCTGTTTGATTATCTCCTTTACGATAACTTCCGAAACTCTTATTGTAGCTTAATGAATGAGTTCAGATGATTTTGAGTTTAACGTCTCGTTCAGCAACGAGGCTTATGAGATGTGGTCCTACTGATTAACGTGGAATCGGAACCACGTGAGCTCCCGCCGTGAATAGAACCCGGGCCTCCCACGCCAAAAGTGCGTACGCTGACCACTTAACCACGTAGGAGCTCCGTAGCTTAATGAAGTATGACATTTACTTGCTTTCAAGGCTAAGAAAAGGAACCAACTTATTTGTTCTGAAATCCCTCAGAAACAAGGACATAAAAGAATATAAGCATAATCGCAATTTGGAGTTTCTACATAATCACAATGAGAAATGAGATCAGTTTTTATTTTTTGATGATAACTTATCGTAAAAATTGTTCAATGTTTATGTAATGAGGCGTATTTTTTCTTTGAACCTTTTTAGTATTCCTTGTTACGTAAGATTAAAAATGAGAAGGGTCAAAAAAGTAATTCTACCCCAACTTGAAAATTCCGTATTGGAAGTATGATAAAAATTCTTAAATTTATTGGTGTTTAATGGAAAAAAATATATCCAGAGGTTTTTAATAGAAAAACATAAGACACCAATCGTAGACCTTGAAAATGGAGGAAAACGAACTAATTTGTAAACCTAATAATACACGAACCATGCCGTACACGAACCATGCCACATGATGAAAAACTAAATGAAATGAAATCTTTCAGTTTAACGTCCCACGATTATGTCCTTTTGGCAACGGGAGACGGTTGATAAGGCAAGTGAATGGTTGATGGAAGAATTGGTGGAATGATAATGAGGAAGGAAACGGGAGTACCCCGAGAAAACCCACGAGCACGATGTTGTCCACTACAAACATACTTGGCAGAGAATTGAACCAGAAGCCCAGAACCAGATCACTGCACTACCACTGAACTACCGTGTCAACCCCCCCCCCCTAAGTGATTTAATGAGATGAAACTGATCCTGAAATATATCCTTGTTAACAGCGCCGTAACTTAGATTTTCACTTGGGGGAGGCAAGCATTAATACTCATATTTAGGCCCCCTACAAAAAGTTGTTTTTTCTAATTCTTGGGCCTCCTCTTTCCATCTTTCTCTTACTCTTTATGGGCCCCTCGGAGCCTGTGGGCCCTCCCGCACGGCAAGGTCCGCGGGACCCGTAGTTACGCTACTGGGTCATTTCTATATATATGACAAATTAATTAAGGGGACAATATTGACAAATCTCAAGGCCATACGAACAAATATTATTTCTAGGGCCCCTGGTAGTAGACATTTTTTACTGAAATGGGCTCACGACTTTTTTATTTTATTTACCTTTTGTGTGCTGTTTTGTTTATGTAATGTAATGAACCTCTTTGATGCTTCATTTTTAATTTCATGGTCCTATCGCATATGGAATAAGACAATTTTATCTTAAAATGGGCTCCCTCGAACGTCGGGAAGTTTCCCTAGGAGGCAATTGCTCCCTGTCCCCCACAATTTACGGCCTTGTTTATTAAGCTCTTCAGTATGAAACTAACACCATGATAATGCTTACGTAAGTTAATGACATATCCTAAAAATATACATACATAACTCTTGAATTTTCATTTCTTTTTAACTAAAATATTGTAAGTCGATAGATTATATCGCACTAAACAAAATAACTTGATTGTTGTAAATTCTCATGCGCAGAATTTAATCTGAAAACAAAATATAAAATATTTGCGTTTTAAAGTGAAGAATTCAAAAGTAAAAAAATAAAAAATAAAGCATTTCTCTTTTAAGGTAAATAATCTGAAATTGAATCTTAAAACGATTTTCCCATAAAGTGGAAAATGTAAAAGTGAATGGTAAATGATTTGTCTAGTAAAGGGAAGAATCTGAGAGAGCAAAATAAATATTTTACATGAAGTTTAAAGATATAAAATATTTGCTCTTTCAAGTAAGAAGTCTTTACCATCACCACTGGCTGCATATGCTGCAAAATACTTTGTGTAAGAGAGAGAATAATGTGGTGTAGTCAACGTCCCAACGCATTACAATGAAGGTTCTTTGCAATCTTAACTTGAGCACTCACACCACGAGTGTGACTGTGTGTGTTTGTGTGTGTGTGTGTGTGTGTGTGTATGCAAGAGAGAGAGTATAAGAAGCAAATGCCCTCCCTTTGTGGCCTTTTTGGAACGTTCTGTCGCTGTCGCACTTCAAGACATAACCGAAAGCCTGTGCTGCCGCTCACGTCCCTTGGCGGAACCACTAACGATGTTAACGTGCTCGGAATTTCCGGACTTTCAAACCGCTTCTGTTCAGAGACATTGTTGAATTTCAGCAAAGGAGAAGAAAGACTCTTAAGAATACCATAGACTTATAAAAAGAGTGAAATCAAATCTGAAGAACAAGAACCTGAGTTAACATGCTTGTGAGAAATAATGCAATCCTTTGCCGACAATGATTTAACGTATTTTAATTGTTTACTATTTTCTCCCCAATTGTTCACGAGTAGTATGTTATCTTTACAAGAAGTATGTGCGTAGATAGTACGTGTATCATCGTTAGAGTTACCACCAGGGCCGGATTAAAGGGCGACTGTAGCTCCGAGCCTCCAGATGAACAGGGGCTGCTATTCTGATCAAAATCTCAACTGCCAACCTAAAAAGAATCATAAAGATACAATCATCATTATAAAATAAAATATGACCAAAAATATGAAACATATTCCCATAACTTTCCTACCGTACTTTCACAGAAAAAGGCGAAGTTAGTAGGGACACATATCTTTTCTAGCTCCGGGACTCCAGACGGGTTACTACGCTTTTAAAGAAAAATATAGGGACACTTCATGACTGGTGACCTATCATCAAATGTAAGCAAATTTGATCGAATTGAACTAATTCATTTAATCGTGTTTGATCGGCAATAACTGTCGTTTGATCGCCACGAGTAATCACATAATACAAGTAAATATGTACGGGGGTTAACAGGTTAACATGTTAGCCCCCATCGAAACAAATTTGATTATAACCAATTGGGTAAGATAGTTTCATCGTTATTTGGTTCAAATTTGATTCGATGGGGCAGAAGCTAACAGGCAGTAGCGTACGCAGTAATTTATTTCGGAGGAGTCCACACTCAGTATGAGGGCATTTTATATTAAAATTCCTAAAATTGCCCCTAAAATAGGGGCTAAATTTACACAAAAATAGAAATTTCGGAAGGTGTCCGGACCCCCAGGACCCACCCCCTGCATACGTCCCTGCTAACAGGTTAATCTGTTAGCCCCCTACACAATTAATTGTATTCCGTCAATACGCTTCACGATCAAACGCGATCAAACGTTGATGAAACGATCTGAGCCAATTCCGATCAAATTTGGTTCGATGGGAGGTAGCTTCTCCTACATAATTACTTGTATTACGTCAATACGTGTGGCAATCAAACGATAATTGTTGGCGATCAAACGACGATCAAACGATCTAACTCAATTCCAATCAAATTTGCTTAGATGGGGAGACAGGTAACAGGTAATGGAAGAAGAAAGGTACAGCCAACGACAAAGGTAGTTAAACTTCTAGTTGCTATAACTCCATTAGGTTGGATCCAGTACTTTTACTGCTATCACAACGCCTGGACAGATGCAACACAACTTACACGTAACTTTCATGCAGTTTGTAAGCCTGTAGAGTACTGAAACATACTTCTGCTGTCCAATTGACGAACGAAAAAATTCTCCACTTCAGGGTTAAACTCTATGCTTTCGAATGTGTTGTGTAATTAGTATCATATATCATAATGTATTATTTCACTCTATACGGAATATGAGAAGAAAAAAAACACGGATCATACATGAGTTACAAAATTATTGAAATAAATTGGAAATATCAAATATAGAACAACTAAAGGAAATAAGTATGCATTCATGGTCCTACTCGAATTCTCCGTCATTTCAACATCTCTTCTTCTCCACAGAAGAAAATCTTGCTTACCACACTGAGTATGGATTGAAATTAAAGCATGTTAAAACAGTTCAGACCTGCCGAGACTCGAACACGAATCTTCTGCTTAGAAACCGAATGCGTTAATTACTCATCTACGTCAATCAATTCCTTGACATTGTACAAAAACTGTTAACTAGCTAAAAATCATTCCATGTAAGTCTAAAGGAACCATGAAGCCTATGAGGAAATGATCATTTGTTTAGTTGATTAATTTTTTTCATCAAATTTTATTACTTACATAATTATCATAGGAACCCTTAACCTGTTTTAAGGCAGTAATTCTGACGTAAAAGAAACTGTCAATTTGTGAAAAATACGTTTATACATTGCAAGAGATGTAATTTCCAATTAATCGCTGCAAACTCAGTCGTATGCGATTGTAAACAAATCCTAGTGTGAAACAGAATAGTGCTTGAGACAAAACATATCTGATGTAGCGTAGAGTCGTGGAGTTTAGGTGAGTAATTTGTTAATCATTTAATCATGTGTTCGTGTGTTCAGATCCGCTGGTTGATTTATATATTTTTATATATATTCAACCCAGAGACTGAGAATATTTCTTTGAATAACCCTGTATTAATTTTTTTCTTTTCAAATTCGATTAAGAAACGATTTTATATGAATAAATGGAAAATGCCTTAGCTGAAAAAAGGGTACTTCACTATTTTTTTTTTATTATGCTCTCGAGCGCGTGTGACCAGGGTTCAATTCTCCGTAGAAGTTCATGTGAGTTGGATTTCACGTTGAGTTGTAGGTCAGAGTCTCAAATAGGCTCGCTGCTGAAAGTGATACTAAACTCTAATTACCAATTGTAATCTTCTAAGCCGTAACATAGAATCGTTCTGCAATGTTTTCTTAACAAATAGAATAGTTCATTTGTTTTTCGTTATACAATTTGGTATGGGAAAGTTATAACTTTTATGAAAATAAATGTAGAAATCTTTACGCTGTTCTTATTACATAATTACCGTGTATAATACTGATTTTCGGTAGAGAGAGAGGTGCTTAATTCGAATTAAAGCACATGTATTGTTCTGCATTGTATTTTAATGTCCCTTCTTGTATGAAAATAGTGCTGGAAATGGACATTAAAGTTTAATTAATTAATTAATTAATACAGTAATAAATAAGGCACAGTGTGTCGTAGAAACGTAAGAGTAATACCGAGTATACGTAAGTTAGGATTGGCTAACGTAAGGTTGTCTAACAAGTATTGAGCATTTGGAGACGACACTTATTGTCGTTTAAAAGTAATATTATGAAACCATATATATCCACGGCCGGATTTAGGGGCGATGCACCGGTGCACGTGCACCCTCCTTCCGTTGTGAATATACACTATCTTTCTTATGAGCCGTTTTTACGCGCCGTATTTACGCTCGAAGTTAAAAGCAGTCAGACTTTTCCAGCGTATAAAAATTCGGTACGTAAACTTACGCCAGTTCCCATACACTAACGTATTGACAGCTGCTAACAAGACTAGCGTATGAAATTTTATGGAAAAATACGTCAATGTATGGCCCGCTTAACGGGTCGTTAAAAATGTATGCGGTTTGGCATTGTCAGCGTGGTATATGACACTCTTTCTGTTGATTAGTTTCAGCCGTTTCTTTTCAATTGTTAGATGTTCTCGCGCTAGTTGTCGATAATACAGGTCTGAGTCTATTGTTCTACCCACTGGCAGCAGGTCATGATGCTCGACTAACTTTCAGTCCTACCAAACACACAATATAACCATCCTGGGCATCAGTGTGGGTTTTGCCACAGATTGCGGAACTTCTTACCTCGACAACGATCTTTCTCGTACATTGCCTTAGCTTATCCACTGTACATCACTCGTCAGTAACTGCTTCAGAAATATTTCGAATTCATTACCTTTCTGTAGAGATTTGTGGACAGAAACTCGATCAAATAAATGTTTTTGAGTCAATCGTGAAACTTTTTTTTTTTTTTTTTTTTTTTGTAGCCAACTTTTTCATTGTAGCCAAATGGTTTATTGCTGTGAGATTGTAATATTTAGCGTAGTTTTGCAAAAATTTGACACATCTTCACGGATCAATACTTTACGTCTCGTTATAAGAATTCCAACACGTTTTGCTCTCTATAGTCAAATAGCTTGAAGTCTGCCCGCTGTGACTCAACCCCTGAAATTTGATTCACAAGCGCCATCTAGTGCCAAAATACTTAATGATTACCTGGTATTTTTACAATGTTGTAGACACTTGAGTTCTAAAATTAAAATTTCGCAAATGGTTGAAACCATTTTGGCACATAAATAGTTATATAGTCTGTGCCAATGAACTGGATCTTTTTTTTTTTTTTTTTTTTGCTTTCAAATACAAATTTAAGTTGAATGTTGTAAAAAGGGATCTGAGTTACATTTTAGGGGGTTCTGATATGAATTGCTTCATATCAGTGAATTCCATTAAAAAAAAAAGTAAATGACTTGTCCGGTACGGCCCAAAATGTTTTTGCTGAGCTTTCAGTGTTGAAAATATGTTGATATATATCAAAATCCAAAGCAAATAATTGTGAGACTAACAAGAAAGCTGCATCTGAAGATCCACAAAGGATATGTTTAAAAGATCAAACGAGTAATGGATGAATCTCAGAAACTTTCCGAAACGTTTAATAAATCATTAATTTGAGTTTTCAGCTTCATGTAAAATTGTTGAATTTCCTGTCACCCTGTCCAAGATTTGTTAGGGGGGAGGAAGGAAGCAACTGTTTGTCAATCTATTTTGTATCTCCTTTGTCAAGTATTCATGAGTAACCAAATTCTGATAACACCAGCTTTATTCATCCATCTCGTTCCCTCCGCTCTTTGTGAAACTTGTTTGCGTTGTACTAATTACAAAAATCTCGCTGCTGAATCATACATCGGTCAGACAGACATGACTATTTCAGACTTACGTAATGAACACCTTTCTCTTGCACCTTTGCTTCTCTAGATTATTGAAGGTATTTATTTTAAAACACCTGGCCGAGCCTCAGATTCGTATTGGAACGTAGATATTATTAGAAAAAACTTCTCTCTCATAGCGGGAATTGAACCCGGGCTGCCATATTGTTAGGCAGATGCCTTACTGACTATCCTATTGCATCTCTTTTCACAAAGATTTTCTTTTTAGTTAAAGATTTACACTGTTCGTTGGAATGCTAAATGACAAACTGTAAGAAGATGTAAACGTCAAATTTTAATAAAATTCTAGTTTAATAAACTAGTAATAATATTACCTGTTAATCAAATTTTACCATGGATTTTACTTTATTTATTTATTTTTTAACAGTGCACGAGATTATTGCAAATTAAATGTGAACATAAGGTTGAGACAAAATGGGAATAGTGTACAGAAAGAGAAATAAGTACCCTGACGTGTCATATAAGTGACTGAATGTGTCGGAACTCGAACCACGCTCATACGGGCTGATTAATTGGTTTTCAGTTTTGCGTTTAACTCAGCATCAAGGCTATTTGAGTCGTGAGCTTACAGCATAATGTACGATACTAACCATTTAAGTTCCTACCAGAAATCGAACCCGGGTCTCGATCGTAGAAGATAATAGAATAGTGAAGATACTTAATATCATGTCTTCAGCTATGGAATTTTACATTTACAATTCATGCAGTATTCATTCCTAATCGAATTTGAAAAGAGAAGAGCTTATAAAAGGTTATTCAAAGAATGTTGTCAGTCTCCGGATAGGTTAAGAGCAAGAAAAGACCCATTCCAGGATTTTCACACACGAACACAGATTAACAAACTACTCCCCCGAACACTCGACTATTTCTTACTCTACTTCATATTTGTTTTATATAAAGCACTTTTCTGTTCCATACTAGGATTTGTTTACAACCAGATACGACTGCGTTTGCCGTAAATAATTCGAAATTACATATCTTGCAATGTATAAAGGTATTTTTCACACAAGTTACATTTTCTTTTACGTCACCATAACTAGCGTAAAACAGGTTGCTATGATTGTTAACAATAAAAAAAAGTAATAATATAATTGCAGTAACAATTACCTAAAAAATAAAATTTGAGGATAAAAATTAATTAACTCAATTAAGGATCATCTCCTAATAGACCTCACGGGTCGTCTAGTCTTATATGGGAGGATTTTAGGAACGGGAAGGAAAGGTTTTTGTGTAAACTCAAGGCACTAATTAGCGTTGGGTTTTATAACGAGATACTTTGTATCGGCTCATAATTACATATATCTCGGGCAGAAAGTGCTTTTACTCAAGCACTATACCTGTTATAATGTTAATTAAAATAATAAAAGAAGAATGTTTTAATATATAAGAAATATACATTATTGTATAGTTGGTTGCTATGTCGTTGTTTATAGATACTCAGTTAACATGTTTGATTGCAAGTCGGTTTGTGTGAATATACATTAAAAGGGAATCAAAGAATAAATTATTTAATATTCATTATGGACTTGTAATTTCAGTAGAAAAGGTGAGCATACTAGTGAATATAACTTCAGAAGATATTTTAAGGTGAAAACGATTATTGCCACTAAAGATATAACTGAACCAGGGTTAACGACTACCTTTGGTGAGTCGTTGTAGTTTCTAAGCACGAGGTCACGGATCGAGGCTCTACAGGTCTGGACTTTTGAACATGCTTCAATTACAATCCATATTCAGTGTAGTAAGCAAGTTCTTCTCCTGTGGAGAAGGAGAGATGTTGGAATAGTAGGACTACAAATACAGATAAATATTTTTACAATCTTTTTCCTTCAATTGTTCAAGCTTTGATATTTTCAGTTTGTGTCAGTCATTTTGTAACTCATGTATGATTACTGTTTTTCTTTATTATCATATACAATATATGGCGAAATAATACACTATACACACAAGAAGTTATGATGTCTTTGTTATACTGCACTCATTGGACAACATGCTAAAAACAATAGAGATTAATGTTAAAGTGGACATTTTTTTCGTTCATCAATTTCACAACAAAAGTCTGTTTCAGTGTTCCACAGCCTTACTAACTACTTGAAAAGTTACGTGTGAGTTGGATTGCATCTGTTCAGGCGTTAGTTATAGCAGGAAAAGTACTAGGTCCGACCTAATGGAGCAATAGCAGTCAGGAGATCAACTGATTCCGTAACTAACTCTACCAGCTGTCCTTTCAATAGAATCATCTTAGATTTCGCCAGTGGAAGAGCAAGATTGCCCACAAATGTAAGAATTTCACGTATTATCATTAGTATGTTAGTATAAAATTAATTAAAGAAGCATGTATTTTCCAAGCGTAGGGTACGAGCAATTGCCTCTGTCCCCCTAAATGACGCCCCTGGGTCTTTATTCCCTTAACAATGTAATATAAGTCTTTCTAGTGAATTGATAAATGAAAAGTAAGATTATTTAATCCTTATTTCATATATAAGAAAAGTATGTCCTATTTAAATACTATGTAGGTCATGTGTAGGAGTATGTTTTACGCATCTGCCAGTTGTAAGATTTTTCTCTTATTTTGAAGGTTCTTTGTAGTAATGTTGAAACTAAGTTCAAATAATAATAATAATAATAATAATAATAATAATAATAATAATAATAATAATAATAATAATAATAATAATAATAATAATATAACCAGCTTCAATAAACATGAAAATCGGACGGTGTTTCTTTTGTTAAAATAGGCATGGATAGTCTTACAATGAAAGTCGGGCCATTTTAAAGACCCGACACAGTCGCGTGATTACGTAGGACATTTTCTTCGAAGTTGGGTCTGTCCCAATAAAATGGGACAAGTGGTAGTTCTAATCATCGTTAGGAAGAGAGAAACAACATTCTGCTAACTAACCTTATATATACAATATACAAAAATGAAATATTTCAGTTTTACTCTCACAGGTATGCCGGTTAGGCTAAAGGAAACGGTAATGATGAGAAATGAATGGAATGGTGGAAGAAAGTGGGAGGAAACGGGAAAATTCCGAGAAAACCCGCACCCACGGTATTTGTCCACCGCAGAGTCCACTTGGTGATAGATGGGATCGAACCAGGGGACCCGTTAATCAGAGCTGAACGCTCTATCACTGAGCCACCTCGGCCTCGTACGATACACAAATCAATAATTTCTTTCAACAAAATGAAAACTTTAAATTATCACATAGTTTTTAGAGTCAAAAACTTCCGTTTTCTATTTGCTCGAAAACTACGCATGATAATATACCTTCGTGTATGTTATGTTGTTCAACTGGATGTGGTATATTGACTGATACTGATAATGTAATGATGTAAACTCCGTTTAACTCTAATATTGTAAAATATTTTTGATATTTTAATAGTCTCTGTTCAGGCCCGTAGCCAGCCCAAAAATGTAGGGAGGCCGGCAGAAGTTAGGGGGTCGACCCAACCATATTATAGTTCATTTGCAAGCCTACTGTGAAAATTTTAGGAAGGCAGTGAAAATTTTGGGAGGGCGGCATACCCTTACAAATACGAGCCTGTCTCTGTTTAAAAATGATGAATCAGGTGTCCAATTATTTTAAACGAAAAAACGAAACTCCACATATTACATCTCTAAATCTCAGAGATATGGATACCTTAATATAATGATTGCAAACGTCACACTTTTTAATTGCTACATGTTTGTCTTCCATTTTAAACAAAACACTTACAAACGCTGAAACACTCTTTAATGATTTTAAATTAAAACAATAAATAAAAAGAAATCAAGTCTCTAACCTTTAAAGAATCAGTAGACATGAACATCTTATTTTACGGGATCCCGCGTAGCGTTGTCGCTAACTTTCTCGCCTTCGGTGAAAGCGGTCCCGGGTTTGATTCCTGGTGGGGGCACTCGATCGAAAAAGTGTGAAAATCTTTTTCAGGCCAGTCCTAAGTGAGGTTTTCATGGGTTTTCCTCATTCACACCAGGCAAATGTTGAGATGGAACCTAACATACAGGTTCCAGACAGCTTCCTTCCTTCCCCAATCCTTTCTCCATTTCCTTTCATTGGATAGTGTGATCGTCGAGGGATGTCATCTCTCATTATGTAATGCGCTAACTTGGTCTTAGATGCTGAAAGCCCAGAAATCTATTTCCTAATCTTATCATACAATAATTGTAATTTCCATTCCCCCTTCCCATCTTGAATTTCTAAAAGTCCTTCCTTAGCGGTATATTACGTCGTACTGCCTAAATTTCAAGTTTCCAGCTTAAGCGGTTTGGTCTGCTTGTTGATCAGGCAGTTAATCGGAACTTCTTCTTCTATGTATTGAAATCACTGCTTGTATATTATTATTATTATTATTATTATTATTATTATTATTATTATTATTATTATTATTATTATTATTATTATTATTATTATTACCCCGGGCAAAGGTACGAATGAAAAAATCTTTTGATCGCAAAAAGTTATCAGGGTTTTAATGAATTTATAATTAAGTTTGATCACTACCCGGAAGTCAATACATTTTTAGCTCATTGCCTTAACTACTGCGCAATGAAATTATAGGCCTACATATTATAAATATTGTACTGTAAGATAGAGTAATGTTTCAGTTATAGCACAAGACACTGATTCATTTGGTTGTGTTTCCTGATATCAAAAAATGTAACAAATAAAAGAAAATATTTGATTCGTTTTACAATGTGCACACAAGATGACACTTGCTGTAAAATCTTACTAGAAGTGCTCAGTTTTACGTAACGATCTTATTACGAAATAGATAGATTGTTTGACCGTTTCTCGTGTTACGTTACATATTTTATTTAAATATTAATTTACATTTAAGGAAATAGATTTTGAGACGAAACTTGCGCAGAACGCCATAATGCGTTGTTGCCAAATTTGTACGTTTACTGCAATAGTCACAAGAAGAAATTTCTGGATTCTTGCGTTGCAGATCGAGAAGCGGAATTGCAGTAAGGGTTAAAAACTAATTTCCCTAATAAGTATCTAAGCATAATTCCATTATTACTTCCTTTATTATCTGGCATCAGTAAACACTCGACACTAGCTGGCAACGCCACACTGTACACGCAGCGTTTAGCATAGCACTGGGAACACCTAGTGATCCACCTTGAAATCGAACTCGAATTTCCGGCATCGATTCGATTTTAATTTAGCGTCCCGTTCAGCAGCGAGGCTATATGATACGTGAACCTTCAGCTTAACGTGGGATCCAAACTACATGAGCTCCCGCCGGGAATTGAACCCGGAAGTCCATTGTCAAAGGCGCGTACGATAAATGCTTAGACACTTTTCTTTAAAAAAAAAAAAAGTTAACTGATTTACCGAATGTTCCTCAGTAACTTAATTTCCATAATTATCACTAGTTTTACTTCATACAACTTGTTCCATTACCCATTTTAAGAACAGGGACACGAACACAGAAATGGGACCGCAGTGGCTCAGTGGTAGAGCTTTCACTTTTGGTGCATGTAGTTCTTGGTTCGATCCCAGCTCGGGTCAAATGAGCTTTGTGCTGGACAAACACCTTTGCGTGAGTTTCCTCCCTTTCTTCATTCCATCATTTCCTTCATTTCTCATAATCACCGTCTCCTTTAGCCCATACGACATAACCACGAGACGTTAAAATTAAAGATTTCAAAGATTTACGAACAAAGAAACATCGACGGCAGTTAAAACTCCTAAGATTCTCTCACCGGGAATCGAACCCGAGACCTCGTACAGGAAAGACACACGCGCTAGCCACGAGACCAACGGGAAAACAGCCCCGAGGAATATCTTCTCCCGCACTGAAACAAGTAATGTTATGCCTGAACATTTGGTAATGTGTTCGTTAGTGTAAGATCTCATATTCTTGCAAAATTCAGGACATCATTATGATGCACTATTTTTCTCATTTTTTTTTTTTTTTTAGTATTTCATTTTTTCTTCGTGTTCTGTAAACAAAAATGGGAGAAGAAGAAAAGCTAATAAAGAGCATAAGAAGATGAGTCGAATTTTCTGGATATGTTTGTGATGCTAAGTTAGAAAACGGATAACAAGACATCATTTGCATATCTTAATGTACGTAGAGGCGAATGAATGAATAATGATGAAAGTAGAAAACAGTGGCGGGAGTCGCATGCTCTCTCATTTTCTATTCCAGACACACACACACTCACTGTGCGTCAAGTGTCTTTTATTAGTTACGTCAGAAAGCAGAGGAAAAAGTAACAGATTTCTTTTTGTTTCCCTGTTGGAGAAAAGAATAATTAAATCCAAAAATGACGAAAATAAGATTTAAGACTTTATGTAAAGTTGTTTGCTCTGTGAAAAATAAATAAATAAATAAATTATTATTATTATTATTATTATTATTATTATTATTATTATTATTATTATTATTATTATTATTATTATTATTATTATTATTATTATTATTATTATTATTATTATTATTATTATATCAAGTATTCTGTCTTTGGACAGGTCCCCCGACTAATGAGTTTGCTTTTTTTTTTATTCAATTTTAGATTTGGACCTGAAAATGTTTGTTCCATATTTCTCGATCTTTAGCTTCTTCTTTTAACTCCCAATATTTTCATTTTTTTTCAAATCATCAATCACGTATATTCTTCTTCTTCCTATTCCTCGCTTTCCTTCCATCTTTCCTTCTATGACGGTATGAAGAAGACAATTTCTTCGCAAGATGTGTTCAATTCAGTTGGCCTTTCTATCAAAGGTGGTGGCTAGAAGCGTCCTCTTCTCTCCTATCCGTTTTAAAACATCTTCATTTGTCACTCTCTCTGTCCATTTTGTCTTCTCCATTTTCTTCCAGCACCACATTTCGAAGCTCTTTAAATATCTCTTCTATAACTTACGTAATGTCCAAGTCTCTGAACCATACAATCCTATGCTCACTATATAGCACTTGGCCAACTTCTTCCTTAGTTAAATAAATATATATATACAGGATAGTACTTACGTTCATGGATGTTCCAAGGTGAAATCTAAAAAAGAAATTTTTCAGTGGAACTTCTTTTTAACTATTATGATTATTAGCCGTAGACGTACTATCATTGACATAATGGGGGGTATATGAATAAATCTACCTAACGTTTTTGTAGTTTAGCATATACAGAGTTTAAGTCACAAATGTAATAGCGAATAGAAGAGTAGGTAAACACAACAGTTTTTGAAAAGAGTCGAGAATATATGAACCAAAACTTCTAGCAATACATCACTACATACTATCATAGATTGACCATAAAATATATATATTTTTTACTAGCGCTGATGACGAATATTTTCCTTTGTATTTATGAAACAAATTTTTTTGTTAATTTAGTTTAGTTTATGAAATAGGACCTTCACATTTACATTTAAAATTTGCTGAAGATAATTTTTGGGTTTAGCATCCCTTTTAGCAGCGAGACTATATAAGACTTGAACCTACAGCTTAACGTGGGATCCGAACCACACGAGTTTCCGCCGGGAATCAAACCCAGGTCTTCCACGCCAAATGTACATACGTTAACTGCTTAGCCACGAGATAGCTTTTCTTCTGCACCGAAACACGCAATGTTATGACTGAGAATTTGGCAGTGTTCTGTTAGTGAAGATATCATATCCTTTCAAAATTCAGGACACCATGATAATGCATTATTTTTTCTATTTCTATTTCTTTCATTTTGCTTTGTGCACTGAAAACAGAAATGGCAGAATTAAAAAAAAAGCTAATAAAGAATGTAAGAAAATGAATCGAATTTTCTGGACCTACATTATAACATGGAACCCGAATCTCATGAGCACTTGACGAGAATCGAACCCAGGTCTCCCCCGCCAAAGACGCGTACGCTAATCATCTAAGATGCCACTTTCAAGAAAGTGCGAGGGAGCACCGTAATGGCATCTTAGATCCTAGTCAATCTTAAGTTTTATATTATTTCACTTCTGTCTCCTAGATTTTTCCTCTTTGAATGACCATTTAAATGATCCTGGATATTTAAATAGCTACAAGTGAATGTGTTGAGTCCACTGGAGAGATCTGAGCCGCCACTAGCGAGTTAGGACATTCGATAACAGGACATGCTTCAAGACATCAGAAATATAAGTGGAGACAATTAAACATTCACCTTTGTGCTTTGGAATGTAGACTGAGTAGTACATAGATTTTTCTAATGCAATACTTAGATGCTATTGCTCATTGTATACATATGGAAGATAAATCGCATTTTGTATAGATGTTCTGTACTTTTTGTAGGTACTGTACTTATTTTGTTACATGAATAAACAAATTAAATTATATCTATGCATTTGCAAGCCTACCAACATAAAGATTATAAGGCGAAACAGGAAAATGCACATCGAGATTTCCCCTTCTGCCTTACATCAAGATGGAAAGTGATAACAGGTTTTGCATGCAAATTTTATTGTTCCAGGTCATAAGGCGAAACGGGTAAACTCGAACAGTGCAGAAATCCTAAATATATCCATTCAATGACAACTTGTAGGACGCAGGGCAACTACCCTCCCATTTACGCTCCCCGACCTTCGACGATGGCCCACTTAAAGATAAAAACAAAGCATTTAAAATGTTCACACTGTCAACACAAGGTTCACATAAAAACGAACAAAATTAAACAAAAATTAAATTAAATTGTATTCAGGACTCTTTTGAGTGAAATATCTGCTGTTAGATCTCCAGAAATAATATATATTTCATAAGGCTTTGAATTGTGTTAAATATTGCCGTCTCGATTTAACTTATGAATTGTGGAATGAGCCCCTATTTCCAAAAGAACTGAAAATATTTTTAAGATGCTGGTGCTGCTTTATCATCTGAACAAATTATATTTTCTTAAGATGGAGCGTAAAAGTAATTTAGGCCTTACTTTAGAACTCCAACTTTGGTCCTTAGAAGTAATAAAAATATGTATTAAGGTTTTGAATTCTAGCAGGGCCAAAATTTAATATTTCATACTTTTCTAGAGAACTCAGTTTCTTATTCCTCTAAGGAGGCCTTAATGCTTGTCCTCCCCCAGGAAAAGTTCCAAGTTACAACGCTGTGTCCACGATCGATACCTTATTCTACTAGCCTGATAAGAACTTCCTGACTGTTAATTTTTGAACATATTATATATTTAAACATGACTTCAGTGAGGGCACAAAGGGATTCAGCCACACCTAAACACCCCTATCTACGAGCACGATGGAATATTTGTGTAAGTTTGGTTACGAAGATTAACGCAGTACACAAATCTTCAAGTACGATATTCAGAAACCTTCATTTCAACATCGTATAAGGAGAATTAAATGCACTTAAATATCTTCCATACTTGAGAATTAGCAGTTAAAAGAATACTCTTAAGATAGAAATCTCATACAGATAATTTCATTTACAACCTTCCAGCTTTATTTGTGAAAAAAAGTATCTGTGCACTTTCTTGTGTAATTTACTTCAACATCCACATTATGCCATGTCTACAAAATAACGACGGTTGCGACATCTCTGGGACATGCATTTAAATAAAATAGATCAATGCAAGAGCTCTTGTCTCTAATGCGAGCTCCGAGGAAGGTTTCTTTTTTCCTTGTCTTTTTTTCCTAGAACTCAAACCGAGACGCTGATTAACAAGGATCCAGCGTTCCAAATAGACACCCATCCACTGGGAGATCAGGTTGCCATCTTCTACATGCAAAACATCTCCAATTTTCTCTGTGAAACTTAAATAAAACCAAAGATAGGAATTGTGAAACAGTCCTTTAAAGAAGAAAAAACGTACTTCATAGGTTTTGAGCAACGAAACGTAGACAAAGGTTTCTGAAATGATTGGAGAATAAACTGTTGTACTGCACGGTGCTGAAACATTGACATTATGAACAGAAAAAGTGAAAATGAGTTGAATACTTCGAAATGTTAGTGTGAAAAACGGAGAAAATTGCTATAAGAGGATGGAAGGTAAAACCAGTCGAGACATTGCCAAAGCGAACTTAAAAATAATTCATCTTTCTTATTAACTTTTACAGGTTTTATAACATTTTTTCTATGTACTTTATTATTATACTCATTAAACAATTCTTATAATATACAAGGTGTCTCACATGTCCCGTGACATAAGATACAGTACTTTCTCCAAGTGTAAGAACGCTTAGTGGCAAGGTCGTGCTACATGACGTCAGGTTGGACGTCACTTGCATTTTGCTATTTTCTAAAGATAAGATACAGTTTAGTTCGTCTTTTTTCCACCAGGTATCGCTTTTGTAGCGTTCTACTTTTATTAGTTTCACTGGAAATTTCAAGTTCGTCAGGAAGTTTAAAATTCCATTTATTGCTACCGAGGTTTACTTTTTTTTTTTTACCTCATATACAGGGTGTTACAAAACTGTATGGCAACAGTTTCCTCACGTCAAAATCAGAAAAAACGTTCATATGGACCTGTGCTCTAAAGTGGATATTTCGGAATTATAGGGTGCCGAAAACGTGAAACAAATGAAATTTAAAAGTTCATAGTTCCACTGCTATGGGACCTATCGTAGTCGGGTCAAGACATTACTGAGGAACTGGTATGTGATCTATCCAAATATCGATGTTTAAGAATGCTTCAGTAGTTGAACACCCACTTTTTAGAGAGGTAGGTAGAGAGTGATCAAGTACTCCCAAACTTCCTCTCTAAAAATGATTGTGCAAGTACCGGAGGTTCTGAGAGATGGATATTTGGATAGTTCACATAATAGTTCCTCAGTGATATCATGAGCCGACTGTTACAGTTGCTTGTATTTGCAGTGACCTGAGGAAGATTTGCAAAATATTGCAATAATAAGTACCTACTTATGGTAATGTGTAAATTCATATAAAAAGAAGAAAAAGAATGAATGAATGAGTAGGGGGGGGGGGTGAATTGGTAAATAATGTGTTTGAATATATTGAATTTTTGTAGCTTCTGCAGCGTTATAAAATGTATTCGTTCTTATATCTAAATCCTATAAATACGTTATAATTTATAACAGTTTATGTGGTAATACTAAATGGTATTAAAGCGCACGTCTGTTATTGGTGTTAAATTATTTGGTACTCATTATTTATATAGGATAAAATTTAGGTGTCGTTAGGCCTAAAAATAAATAAGCCTACTGATATAAATAGATGATACGCGTAAGAAACATTTAGAAGCAGTAACTTAAGAAATTGATATATCTAACAGCGACTACGGTCGGTACTATATTAGTGGAACTATGGACCTTTTAAAGTTCAGTTTTTCACGTTTTCGGCATCCTATAACTCCGAAACTATCCACTTCCGACCACAGGTCAATATAAACCTTCTTTTCTTATTTTTATGTGACGAAACTATTCCCAATATATTATGAAAAATTTTAGTAACTTCCTGTAGAAAATGTAATTAATAGATTTGAAAAATCCTTGACAATTGTCATTGGTTTTACGTACGTTATTTATCCTGATTATAGCGGATTCGATTATTGAGGAACTTTGCGTGTGGTGCAAAATCTGAACTGTAGGGACGGTGCTGAATCTCCTAGAAGAAGCAGTACAACAGCCGTATGGACTGGAGCTTCGTCTTGCAGTAAATGACTCAACGCGCAGCGAGCGATTCAAGTATCTGTGCGCAACGAACTAACGCAGCTAGACAGTTGAAACTGATATTTCGTCCATAGATGTGCACTATATGACGTGAACGATTTATTACCAGTGGCAGTATATTTCATTGTTAAGCTAGTAACTTTTGCGTATATCTTCGTATATGACCGGGCATTCGCCTATTGAAATATTCAGAGTTACCTGGAGGAAATATATGATATTCTCCTCTCGAACTTTCTTCATGTAGCGGTCACATCTTGTCAGACTGTACTTGTGGAAAAATGTGCCATATGTTAATTAAGTGCTGCATACAGTTGTGCCGCATTGGTTGTACGGTTATTCGGGACAATCGTCCCCAATATTTGACCGATGGCTCTCACCTTCGCTTGGTTTGCACGCTCGTCTGTGATGATGTCTTGCCTTCAAACCCACTGACACACAATGTAGTAAATTTCCAGAGGCTGTGTGTTGGTGTTTGTGTAGATAGTGAGTAGGCAAGACGCAAGACACGATGTTCAAAGACCTGTAATCTATCATAGAACTTTGGCGGAGCGAATAACCAGGCGATATGTCCCTGATTAAGGCAGGACGAACAAAGACCTTGTACTACATATAAAGTATGAGTTTTGGACTGAGAACTCAATTGGTTCCTTCTTAACCGCGCAGCAAATTGAATCTTCGGTTTTTAAATTGGAGAGATGCTTCCCAACTGCACTGAGACAAAAAAAAATGTAGGTGACATACTTAAAAAGGTAGGTTACATGCGTAATTCCTGTAGTTTTTGGACTTAACGTACAGCAGACGTATAACTGAAAACGTATGTTTTATAACACTTTTCGTATAAGTGTTCCATCTATACGTACTTTCCGTATGATACAATAATGGCGGTCAGGATCTCACATACAAATGGACGTATATAACATACAGTTCAGGAATGTAAATAAGTATATGCATGTGATATACGGAAAACTGTTAGATGTCAGACATCCTGCAACGACATGATGTAACATCTAAGGGTAGTGTGTATGTAGCATATGGATAACGTACGCTCCATACTGATTTCTGTTTTAAGCAAAAGGATTCCGTATATTTGTATAATATACGGCTGTCCGGAACGGAATTTTTCTCAGTGTGGGCTGATCATCTAAGGTGATGCCAAAATGTTTAACACTATCTTCTAACTGTTATGAAGAATTAAGAATAGCACCCGTTTTGAAACTTATTCCAGACTTCTTTCATCCCATTATCTTTCAAATCACCTGTCACGATTTATTTATTTATCCGTTAACAAAATTCTGAATATAATCAAAGGCAAATTTGCATGTCAATGTTGAGCAACTTGGAAACGTTAACAATAACTGTAGTCTTAACTTATATTAATAAAACGACAATATTTGAACCTACGACACTAAAAATTGTAACAATTGTAAGAGGCATCTAGGTAGAAGATTTAGATTAAATTAATGCAATGTAATGCTGATTAATATACGGTTTCATAAATTAATAAATAACGCAAAATGTGAGCGAATTGGCCCGTCTAAGACAGTCGTTCCAGCTAACTATTGAGGAACTAACACGAGTTCACCTTACAGGTATACTTGCATATGAGCGGCGCAGTCACATAGGGGATGACGTGATACTCCGGGTCAGTACCTCCCCCTTAAAAAAAAAAAAAACTACGTAACTTATACATTTGTACAGTTTCTTACTAGAACTAGACTTGTTTAGGGTAGAAATGACTGATCTAAGATAAAGAATAGATCTTACATTTAATCTGTGCTCTTTCTTTCCCTATAAAAATCTCTATGATTATTTCTGAAAATATAAGTGGCATTACTTAATTACTTACTGCTTTTTCGGATGAAGAATAACATTTCAAAAGTACATAGACGTATTGCATTGTCTTATGGTATTGGACTACCTTCAAAGTTTGGATCCCTCCTAACTAACATTTCTAGGTGCACGCCTGTTGCATACCAACAAATAACTGAAAGTTTCAGGGGTTGGGGTTCACTGTAGAGAAAGATGATCTCCCTTGCCACCCTCTAGCTGCGGACTCTATGTGCCAGATAAGTTATTATAATGATTTGAAAATCTATTATAAATATAATGTTTTTGGATCATCTGTATTGAAGAGAGTGTTATAAGTTGATTTGGAAGGAAAACGAAAGGATTCAGTTTTGAAGGATCGTTTCGCAAATGCATTTAAATTTGAACATACTGTATATGTATGTTTGAATCATAGCAGGGGCGGATCCAGGGGGGCAGTGGGTTGTAATACTGCTACTTAGAGCTACTTTTAAGAACTCCAAACTCTGAATGGGTTTTATTTATATATAAAATAAGAAAGTTTCCTCTTCTGGGGGGAGATCGCTCCGATCGCCCCTCCCCTGAATCTGCCTCTGAACCAGGGTCGCAACCGCAGGGAAAGCTTCCTCCCTAATGCCTTCCTGAAGATCATTCAGATTGCAAATAGTGGAGGTACTTATACCAAGTGTGCCAGATCTTTCGGAACGTAATAGTACATTGTTTCACTGGAACTTCATTATACCGGATACACTTCACAAGGCCTGTTTGGTGCTGAATTATCTTCGCAATGTTTAACCTCAACAGATGACTCGCACATTGCGTAATTCCAATCAACACCCCCAGAAAAATTTGTTTAGGTAACTATTATGAAAGTTTAAGTAGAATAGTATTTTTACTACTAAAGTTACTGTATATATACCCTTTCTAAACGAGAGACTAGTTTTGTAATTACCCTGTATCAGTGGCCTAACTACACTGGAACGAGTAGAGCAGTTGCTTTAGGGCACACAGTAAAAGGGCGAAAGAAAAAAAGAATACGGAAAACTGTTCCTTATGGAAAGAACGTTTGAAAACATTTCAAAAGGTACGCTATGACTATAAGCAGTTAATTTGCAACAGCCGATACCGGGGACGGATCCAGGAATTTTTGAGGAGGGAACAGGTCTAAAAAAATAAACTTGAGACATTTTTCGAAATTTTGTTCGCTAACTAAAAATATGGACTGGATAAAACGTATTTATCTCCGCCCTTCTGGAGCCGGCGTTGAGGAAAGCCATATTGTTCAAAACGAGATGATCCAGGATTACCATGAACTGGAAACGCATACATTATCTGCAATGAGTGGAGAATGCACTCAGAATCTACCTTTTCAAAGACATTTTAAAACTTTTTATATATAACGCAGCAGCTGATATGCCTGGGGAAGGGCCGAATGGGTAAATCGATGATCGATCGATCCAGGGCGCAGTAAAACTAGTTACACCACTGCCCTGTATATCGTAGACAATGTACCGTGCAAAAAATTACCCGATTTTGTACCAAACTTGGAATGGAGGTAAACGGAGTCTTGATTAGGCGTGTCACATATTTTTATCTTAACATTTTTGGTTTCCACCTTATGGGCCATCAAAATTAAGTTTTGAACTTAGTTAAATTTTCGCGAAAGAATGGTACTTAGCAGAGGAATTAGGGAGAATACATAATAAAATACTGTTTAACATTAATTTGAGTTTAAAAGCTAATTAAATGCAGTGTCTACTCACACTGAGTACTCACTGACTTGTGACCACCTGTCTTAATACTTTCTTGCTCCACCTTTTGCCCAGAGGACGGCATGAACGTGGCATGGATTCTGGTAGTTGCTGATATCTTTCAAGGGGATCTGATACCATATACTCCTGATGGCATCCCACAATGAGCCCATAGATGGTGCACAGTGCGAAAAGCTCATTCCACAACATCGCATAAATGTTCTATAGGATTAAGATCTGGTGAGTTAGGAGGCCAATTCATATGCTGGAGCTCCATGGAATGTTCCTTAAGCCAAGCAAGTAAAGTCCTGGTTTGGTGGCAAAGTGCATTGTCGTCCTGGAAAATGCTGTCTTGGTGTGGGTAGAAGTGTTGCATTGCACTGTGTACCTCTAACACATGCAGGTCAATGGCGGATCTAGGTCGGGACCGGGGGACTTAGCCCCCGCATTTTATTGATTGACAAAAGTTATTTAAGCTATTATTTATATATTTTTTGAAAATTTATAGTAAACATGACATACCTATCATAGTCTGGGTTTTGACCCCCCAGTTTTAACTTTCTAGATCCGCCTCTGATGCAGGTACACAACGGATGTCTCCAGTCCATGCCAACAGAAGCATCCCTAAACCATACAGCCACCTCCGCCTTCCTGTACAGTACGCACCATGTACAGGGAGTCTATAGTTTCGTGCTGTTGGCGTCACACATGCACTTGTCTATCCTAAAGGGAGGGCCGCGGTGGCTCAATGGTAGAGCATTCACCTCTGGTACTTGGGGTCCCGGGTTCGATCCCAGCCCCCACCAAGTAAACTTTGTGGTGGACAAACACGTGTGCGTGAGTATTCTCGGGGTTCTCCCGTTTCCTCCCACTTTCCTCATTCCACCATTTCATTCATTACTCATCATCACCGTCTCCTTTAGCCTAACCGGCATAACTGTGGGACGTAAAACTCAAAGATTTCACTTTTTTATCCTAAAGGAGTAGCGCAAACCGTGGTTTACCGGACCAACAGACGCTCTTCCAATCGGTCCAATTAGCGTGTTCCTATGCCCAAGCACGACGAAATCGGCGGTTGCGAGTCGTAAGAAGTGGATGACGAGTGGGGCGTCTGCTGTGGAATTTCATGCGTGCTAATATATGCTATAGTTGCATGGGATATTTTTGTGTTGTGCATCAACTATTGCACTGGTCACGTAATTTCCGGACACTGATGGATCGTTTGCCTGTCACAAGCTGTTTGACGCGACACTCGCTCCACGTTCTGAACTTCCGTACGCCTCCGTAGTTCCATCTCTTGGAGACCGTTACTCCTTGTACACCTACACTACACAGGAACGGGAGCATCCGACAAGTATTGCTGTCTGGGTTATTGACACACCTATTCCTCGGATACCCACAATCATGCCCTATTTAAATGCGGATAAATCCTCTACCTGCCATTATAACAGTGTACTGTTTGCCAACAAGTAACCTCGAGTGTGTCTTTTCTCTGCAATACTATCAGTCGGGGTTGTCATACAGTTAGCTTGGCTGGTGGCCACATTTTCGTGTGTGGAAGGGTGATCGCAATTCAGTTAGCACTTACTAGTCAGTGTATGATAAACACGTGTTTTAATCAATGAAGTGAATAGTAAATATTGAAACTCATTACCAGCAGTGCTGGCTCTAGACAATTTGGTGCCTCGTGCAACAGTATCACTTGCTAGCCATTATTTTTTAGAAAGAACACACCCACGATTAAAAGTATGTTACCGTATCATAATTTTAGAAGCGTCAATGAAATCATGGAATGCAATATGCAAATAGACTGGCGTGTGTAGATTAGTACAGTTAATTGAGATCATCTTGAACTCAGTTACTAACAAGAAGTAGTTATTATAAATGATAATTTATTTTCATATATTTGAATTTCATATACTTTATGCCAGTTTTGTGCTGCCTCGCACAACTACATGTGTTGCACATATGGGGAAGAGAGCCGGTTCTAATTACCAGTATACTTAACCTTAAGTCTCCCTCGCAGATACTTTTACAATTCATTTATAGCTTCATTCAGTATTCCAAGAGGAACTTTCAGTTATTACTTAGTACGAACTGCCTATAATGGTTATTTGAAAACGAACTTTATAACCACTTAACTGTGTTTCTCCATTAGCCGCAGAAACGGAATCTCTGAAAGAATCATATTAGTTTCTATGTTATTTCCCACACTGAATATTTTCAGACATACCTGCAGTTGGCACGCACCACAGTTCTTTGAGGAATGTCACTCTAAAGGAATCAAGAATTAGTGTAGGTGTTGTTCGTAAATACCAACTTCACTAATTAATTAACCCCAGAGTTACCATAAGCATTCCATTTCGAGTTGTTACGTATTTGTAAATGCGTTAGAAGACATATATAATTGTTGTTTTGCTCTTTTAATCAGTTACTTCTTGTTGAAATAACCGTCGAGGGTCTTGATAGTATGTTTGAAATGTTACAGTGTACTCCAGCTTTTCCTATGTTGGGCGCTTGGAAATAAAATTCTACAATATTTTAACGTTGAGACTCAATTAATAGATCTCTCTTTGAGAAGAAGGAAATGATATGTATTAGTGTAGATCTTCATGCGTACTTTTTGAGAAAATTGCTAAAAAGTATGTTCTTCATTGTCAATATATACAGGGTGTTAATGCACTCAATAAATTTAGAAAGTTATTCCTTGTATTAAATAAAGAAAAAAAGTTCTAATAAACAGCAGTGGAGGATCTAGCCCGGGGGGAGGGCTAGGCCTCCAGTTTTTTGAATGACAAAAATAATTGAAGCTATTCTTTATATATTTTTGAAAGTTTATAGTAAACTCATGTTATCATAGTCCAAGTTCTCGCTGCCCCCCTCAGTTTTTACCTTCTAGACCAGCCACTGCAAACATGGAACGGAAAACACCAAATTTCAGAATGCGAAACATTATGTATTAAAACTCCCTGGCTGGAAAACTATATGGCCTCTCGGAAGCGGTTCAAGTAGTTACACAGGGACTTGTATGCGTTCTCTCTAAATGTCCATGTTTCATTCTACATAAAATCTGGAAATTTGCCATTAGAGTGCAACCCCACGTTTCACATAGTCTTGGTAACTTAAATCTAACGTACCTGTTTTAGGTATCTAAAGTTGCATTTTAACTCTGATTTACGTAGTGTTTAATTACGAGAAAAGAAGGAAAAGCGGTTAAAAGACTCCACCACAGTGAAATTAAAATACTGCTAAATTTACAGTAATTAGGTGATAAATTTTAAAATATATAAAAGATAATCGAAAAGTGGAATAAGAGCTCACAAGACAATATTATTTTACAGGAGATAATTTAATCATGACTCACTTATCTGCTTTCGATTTCCAGCCATTTAGAAAATCGATATTTATTTTCGCGTTTCTAAATGGGTGCAAACGGAAAGCTACTAGGTGACTCGTGATAACGGTACCTAATGCAAAATAATATTGTCTAGCGAGCTCTTGTTCCACATTTCGATTATCTTTTATCTATTTGAAGATATCACATAATTACTGTAAAATTAGTGGTATTTTAATTTCGCAGTGATTAGGCCTTCTAAGAAGGTTCTTCTTTTTGGTTCTAAACTGCATCTGGTTGACAACCCGTTTTCCAGTTCCTCTTCCAATACCAATAATCTTGGAGCTGGAGTTCGTGTTTTCTCTGCTGGTAATGCTACCATCATTATCGATAATGGGCAAACTCTCCTTTTTTTCTTTTTTCTTTCCAGTTTTTCTGTTTAACAGGAAAAGGAAAGAAATGCATTGAAGCTTCAATGCGTTCGTTCACTCCCTTTCAACCAATGGGAGTCGTTATTCAGGGCTGGTGAAAACAAGCGGCTATTTTTCCTTTTCTTTCATTCGCTCCCATTTTCTCATGTTTCAAGGAAGCGTCTTAATACGTATTGTTTAGTCTGTCGTCATTATGTGCCTCTTATTTTCCCCCCTTATTCTTTGCTCCATTTGTTTCCTTATCTTCGTTCTTTTCCCTTATAATAGTTATCGTCTGTTTCTTTTACATCAGCTATTCTATGTCTACAGCAAACTGCTTGGAACAAACTGGAGGAAATAAAGAATCTGAAAATCATTTTTGTCTTTGCAAAGCCTTAAGTCTTTACTGTTAAAATTGCTTTCATAGTTTTCTATGGTTTTCAAGTAGTATGCGCCTATTAGGAGAATGTCTGTCACTGTTAGGAGAATTTGTGTCACTATTAGGAGAATGTCACTGTTAGGAGAATTTGTGTCACTGCTAGAAGTATGTTGTCACTGTTAGGAGTATCTGTGTCACTGTCAGCAATATGTCTGTCACTGCTAGGTGTGTTGGTGTCATTGTTAGCAGGATATGTGTCACTGTTAGGAAATTTGTCACTCTTAGGAGTATATGTTACACTGTTAGAAGAATGTGTCACTATTAGCAGTACGTGTGTCACTGTTAGAAACTTTGTGTCACTCTTAGAAGTATATGTGACACTGTTAGAAGAATGTGTCACTGTTAGCAATATGTGTGTGTCACTGTCAGGAGTATGTGTCTCATCATTAGGAGTGTGTGTGTTGTGACCGTGACGTTATTCTAATTTTTTAACAAGCGGTTATATATATATATATATATATATATATATATATATATATATATATATATATATTGGAAATGAATTGTCCTAGATAGGATGGTTGTAAAAAAATATTGGAAAGACCTTAATCCAGCAATGGATCAGAAATTGTTGATAATGGTATATATGCGTTTCGAACATAAATAACCCTCACCACTACACTCATGTGATTCCAGTTCTCATTCTTGATATATGAGCATTTGAGATTAAGAAATAAACGCGTATACCTCGTTCTGAAAGATCATACTTATGTTTAACCCTGTAGCTATAAGAGGTTCTGAAAACAAAGGTAGCTAAACAAAAATTTACTGTTTCTGGGTATAACTGGGTAACATTTACTGTTGTCTGGGTTTAACAAACGGTTCTGCGAGCTGAAAATATTTTAACAACCGGTTCTGGCGAACCGGTTGAATAGCACCACTGGACCGTCGGGAATTCCCTCGTAATAGTTAGAGTGCTCATCTTTGGCGCTGGAGATCCGGGATCGATTTCTTGTATGAGCTTATGCAGTTCAAATTTCACGTTAAGATATAGGTTCACGTCTTAAATTGCCTCGGCGTTGAACATGATACTAAACTCCAAATCAATCCACCACCCAACCACTCGACGTCGGAATCGGGAGCGTCTTTCTGTTATAATTAGAGTATGGTGACTCAATGATAAAGCTCCCTGGTTCGACCCCAGCTCGCGCCGTGTGAACTTTGTGGTGGACAAACACCGTGCTCGTGGGTTTTCTCGGGGTTCTCCCGTTTCCTCCCACTTTCTTCATTTCACCGTTTCACTCACCTCTCATCGTCACCGTCTCCTTTAGCCTAACCGGCATAAGCGTGGGACGTAAAGCTTAGAGATTTCATTTCATTTTCAATGATAGAGCACTCACTTTTGGTTTCAATGTCATAGGCTCGATTCCAGGCTATGCTATGTTAGTTTGTGTTGAATTGTATTGTATCCATTGGTTTCTAAGAGTTCTTTATTGCTTTTCACTTGATTTCTCAGTTCGTTTTATTAATTATTTTAGTCATCCTCTGTTACCTTTAGCCTCCAGGACATATCGTGCTATGTTAAAATTTCCATTTTATTTCATAGTATTAGACCAATAATGCAGTCTTGAATTTCCAAAATCACCTATCATTGTTCACTCCTCAATTAGCTGTGAGTAGATCATGAGTATTTAACCCTGCAACTACCATACATTTTTAAACACATGTTCTACCATTCGGGTCCAATGGACCCTAATTAAGAATCGAGGATATGGAGTAATTTTATGAGATTTTCACATTGTTTTATATTTTATTGTATGAAAAAACAAATACAGCGCAACAAATTAACTTTCATGAAGAGAATAAAAATATTGAAAAGTATAATCACGGGTCCAATGGACCCGCTTGGTAGTTCTCGGGTTAAGTATCTAAATTAATTATAATAGATAATCTGGAACTTGTAAACTACTATGCATGAATTATTTGCTTTCCTCGAAAACAAATTCAAGTATTGCTTTTCTTCTGTCAAAAATCGCTAAGCTTAATATCGAAAAGAACATTGCCTTTCAGCAGACATTGGATTTGTTTGAGAGAACTGCTTACAGACCTCACGTGAAAGCAGCAAGTCTCTCGGAGAAGTTAACTGACGTGAACAGAGTTGGGAATATTTTCTTCTCTTGCCTGGCTGACTTTTTTCTTTCGTGATTGTATTTCTACATACCAAGTGAAAAGTATTAAAAGGTTCAAACAAAGAAAAATTTGTACAACAATGGCAGAGCTTCCAGATATTTTCTCATGATAGAGCGGAATAGTTGGAATATGTGTTCCCTTCTGGAACATTTCTTCCTTGGAGGTAGAACACAAAGTCCAGGAGTAATACGGATGGATAATATAAATTATACGTGTTGGTTGCTTGCTTATTTTGTAGTTAGTTGAATCCACAAATTATAGTGGAATCCGAACTACTGTAATGCATTCAAAGTATTGTCGGGAGTTGAACCCGTGACCTTGAATATCAATGGCACGCGCGCTAGTACTGGACCAGAGGGGGGACTAATAGTAATAATAATAATAATAATAATAATAATAATAATAATAATAATAATAATAGTCAGAAAATAAACTCTTATAAACTTTAGCGTAAATATTTTCCAGAACAGACGAGACGAAACAAGAAAAGCTTTTTTTTTTTTTTTTTAATTGATATGACGAGAAAGAATAATTCGAGAATTAGTACTAGATGAAGCTTCTACATAATTTATGTAAAGAGACAAGAAAATGTGATTCTAACCTCACCTCTTCAACCTCATCTCCTCAAGTGATTTCTGATGGTTACTGTACAAAAACACTATATTTCTTTAATATAAAAGTAAAATATTCTCCTGGGAGAATTTGAGACTCCAAAATCCGAGCCCCGCGCTGTACATCCCTAAATTCATAGCTTTCACTTCGAAAAGTTTCCAAGTTCCCCGTCGTGGTCTAGTGCTAATGCTTGTGATTTCTGTATGCATGTTATGGGTTCAATTCCCGCTGAAGTATCTACCTCGGGTACAAAGTCGAATAGTGGTTCATTTTAAAATGTAGATCATGTCTCATATACCCTTTATGCTGAAAAGAGAAACTCCAATCAAGCCAAGTGGAGTCGTAAAAGTGTTATATCTGCAGAGATGTTTCTTTTGGATATGCGAGGGTATTCCCAAAAGTTTCTGGCCGGCCACTAAAATATCACGCTACTAGTAATAAGCTGTCCATAGTATATAGTGCCATCTATGGAAGAAATAATGTATCAATTTCAACTGTATACCTGTGTCAGTTCGTTAGGAGTCAGTTTTTTTTTTTTTTTTTTTTAAATCAGTGGCTATGTGTTGAGTTCGTTTATTGTATGGCAATGCTCCAGTGCACACAGCTGTTGTTGCCAACGCTGCAGTGCTGAATCTCCTCGAGGACACAGATTTTCTTTCAGTCTTAGCAACAACAGCTGTGTGGACTGGAGCATTGTCATGCAATAAAGAACTCAATGCAGAGCGTCAGCTTCAAGTGACTACCGCTAACAAACTGATGCAGCTTGAAAACAATACATTATTTCTTACATAGATGGCACTATATGCAATGAACGGCTTATTACTCATCATCATCATAGGTATTCTCCCATTATTGACTGCTCACTTGCCGCAACTGAAAACTGCAACGCTCCACAGTGTTCTGCTAATCTCTTCGTCTTCATGTATTATTTTTCTGTTTTGATACCGTCCATTAACTGTAACCTCCTTTGCCCGCTCCCTCTCTATCCTGCCACCATACCTTCTAGTACATCTCTCATGATACAATTTCTTCTTAGCCAATATTCCAACCAGTTTCTCTTCCTCTTCTCACAAGGGAAGTATCAATGAGCTCATATCGAAACCTACCGTACAATTTCACTCAGAGGAAGGAGGTTCCACAAAAAAAAAAAAAAAAAAAAAAAAAAAAGCTGCGTTTTTTAATTCTAATTAACCAAAATGGCAGATTGAAATGTTGCGTTTGCACAATACAATACGTTCAGTACCACCCCTCGTAAACTGCCTGTTAATAATAAAAAGTCAATAACAACAATGTGGGTACATACTATACCTAAGGGGAAGTCGTACGGTAAGGTGAACCTTGATGGCAGCCATCTTGAAATCTGCCATCTTGAATGCAGGTCAAGTTTTGTAAATAGGAATATGGCAATATGATACATGGTTTTGGGCTAGAATTTAAGCAGAAAAACAATGGTAGCAATAGTTTTAAGATACGTGCATTTGATAAATCGTTACAGGCATATTTATTGTGTATGTTTCCATGTGCACAACTCTCAAATGAAGCAGGTGTCCAACAATTTGTAAAATACAAAAATATAAGAAACACCCTCTATATTTTACCAATTTTTCCCAAATGTTGTTGAGCAGAGCTACACACTTGTGGGAGATTAGTCGGCAAATTTGGTTCAAATTGGTTGAATAGGGGTGGAGATACAAGCTGGACAAAACGAAAATTCCATTGGAAAAGTACAAAATAGTTTAAATACCATGTAGATGTTTTTTGATGATTTGTTTGAAATAATGGTGGTCGCAACTAAATACTTTTGAAAGACTACTCTGAAAATTTGGTTCAAATCGGTTGAATAGGAGCGAAGATATACCATATAATACGAAAATTATCGAGTAGGAGTTACATTTTAATAGCGACAACTTATTGTTGGACACCTGCTTCATTTGAGAGTTGTGCACATGGAAACATACACAATAAATATGCCTGTAACGATTTATCAAATGCACGTATCTTAAAACTATTGCTACCATTGTTTTTCTGCTTAAATTCTAGCCCAAAACCATGTATCATATTGCCATATTCCTATTTACAAAACTTGACCTGCATTCAAGATGGCAGATTTCAAGATGGCTGCCATCAAGGTTCACCTTACCGTACGACTTCCCCTTAGGTATAGTATGTACCCACATTGTTGTTATTGACTTTTTATTATTAACAGGCAGTTTACGAGGGGTGGTACTGAACGTATTGTATTGTGCAAACGCAACATTTCAATCTGCCATTTTGGTTAATTAGAATTAAAAAACGCAGCTTTTTTTTTTTTTTTTTTTTTTTGTGGAACCTCCTTCCTCTGAGTGAAATTGTACGGTAGGTTTCGATATGAGCTCATTGATACTTCCCTTGTCAGTAATATCGAAAATTGTCCTTTTCTCCTCCTTGATTTGTAACACCCTCTCATTCATTTTCCAGCGGATTCAACTAAATCACTCCATTCTTCTCCACACTCACATTTCGAAAACTTCCGATCATTTTTCTTCCTTTTTGCGTAATGTCTATGTTTCTGCCCCGTATAGTATAATATTTCACACGAAGAAATTTATGAGTCTTAAGTCTTTATTCAATGTCCCACAAATCAGAATTTTCTTCCTCCTAAAGGTTTCTTTCGCCATTCCTATCCTTGCTTTTATTTCAAGTTCAAACTTCATATCATTACTAATAATATTACTCTCTATCGAAAACTAGTCACCTGTTCTATTTAACATCGACCGCTTTGTTCCAATCACCATTGCTTCTGTCTTTCTAACATTCATTTCCATCCCATATTCCTTACAGCTTACTGGTGATGCGATATTTTCAGTGGGTGTCCGGAAACTGTTGGAAATACCCTCATCGGGGGGAAAAGAATTATTTCGACTGCAATGTTCTGTCTAATTTTTAGTAATTCAAACAGAGTATTTCTTAACTAATATGTCTTTCTTTTCTTTTTTTCTAGGTAAGTACAATTGCTGTATCTCATTCCACATCAACATTCAGGTTTGTAAAATTACTTCTATTATTACTATTTAGATTTTAAGATGCGATGTTTAACGACATCTACGAAGAAGTCATGATGTCTCGAACAACATTGTTCTCCTGACTACAAATCGATCAGAACAATTTAGATTGTAAAACCCAGTGTTGCAAACAGTTTAGCACGAATCTTCAGGGAATGAAGGACTGAAAACCACCAGAACACCAACAAAAAGGTTTAGAAGCCACTAGAAATCCCACTTGATATGGGAATGAACCCCTCCCAAAGTAAATTTTCATAATAAACTCTCAGTGACGCAAATACTTTAGTTGCTGCCTGGGACAAGAACTCACCTTAGCGCCCCCCCTTACCAACCAAACCAAAACGCTCTCCCAAATATTTGAGCAATTTTGAGCCCTCCGAATCCGGCGCCCGGGCACAAGCCTCGTTTGACTCCCCCTAGTTACGTCACTGTGAACTCTGACCTCTAGGATTTTTAGTACACAATTATAAATAGTGTAAATATAACTGGATGTAATGTAGAGTGGTTTACTGTCTAAAAGTCGAAAAGAAGTGATAGCGACTTGATTTCAATTTCTTTGCTAGCTTCAGTTTCATGCAAGGACTTTGAAATATAGATAGTTTCAGATATATCTAGTTTCTGCATAAGGATTCGCTTAAGGAATATATATGGTATATACAGAACTCAGGGCGGATCCAGGACGGACTTCTGGGGGGGTTCTAATACTGCTACTTAAAGCTACGTTTAAGAGCTCCAAACTCTGGGATGGGTTTTATTTATAAATAAAACAAGAAAGCTTCCTCTTCTGGGGGGGGGGGTGCGATCGCCCCGATCACCCCTTCCTGAATCCGCCCGTGACATGTCTTATAGGACTTGGTCATATAACTTTCTTCCATCTCTTCATATCGGAAATAATTTGCCGCTCGTACCATTGATTCGGTATTTTTTTTTAAATTACCGATAATGCTATCGACAAACATCTCCACAGATAATTTTTAAGGTTCATCGCCATCATTAGACACTGTGTAAACACCACGGTAAAATATGTTGGCGTGATGGAAATAGCGAAAAATCAAATATACATTTCAATAACTTATAAAATCCAAATTTCTTGACGGACACTCACTTGTTGCAGCAGATGCCAGAAGTTGAATAGAGTGACAAACACATTTTTATAAAAATCGGATGTATATGCTCGCTCTCCTTATAAACTTTCATATACCGTACGCCATTATTGATTTACATTTGCTTTTTGGATAATCCCGCCAAAAACACTGGTTGCGGGATCATAATTATCAGGAAGTCATTTCAGTAATAAAAGAAATCCACTAGATTTCCACCAGTGATGCTAGGTCCTCAAGTTAAAATATCCCTCACGAATGCTCAAAAATTCCCTTTTTAGATTAAAATTTCTCTAGTTTTCGTTCACTATATATACCGGTATATAAATAATTGTTTAAAGAGAGTATTATTGCGTATCTATGAATTATTATATTGTGCTCATATTTGCACAACATACATTCGTGCTTTTGATATTCTGTTAATACTTCAATGTTATCTTTTGTGATGACATCAAGTCCTGCCGCTCAAAGCTTGTGAAAAAAAAATGGGATTCTGAAAAAGAAAAAAAATGCCACCGTCTTTCGTCATACTACCACAATACTTAGTAACATAACATTTGTTGAAAAGCTAAATGTTCCTACATTTTATCTCATATTCGTAAAATCTCTCTTTCCCCCTCCTTAAAAAATTCTTTGCTAAATTTCCTTCAAACTAGCATCACTGATTTCCACCAGACTGCAAATTTCTCTAAGAAAAGAGAACTGAAAACAGGAGACTAACACTTGCTTAATCAGATGAATTCATCGGGTTATAAGAAATAAGTGATTAAGCTTCTATGAGTGTTAGAGGCATAAATCATGTATAGCTCATGTTTAAATCGTTATCTTAAATATTTGGAGTGTTAGCATAAATACATTTTCTTGTATTGTGGAAAATATATCATGTAGTATGTATGTGTCTAGTTGCTTGAACAAAACATCATTCCATCGTTAACGCGAGTACTGACATGTATTGGGTTCTTTTGAAATTAATACAGGATTTTGAACGAGCTCACATTGCCATAACTTGGATGAAGCTAAATGGAATTTACCCATTGAAATTACAATCAGCAGCTGCAACACATTCCTACTAAAGTACTAAAGTAGTTGACTTGTGAGTATGGTGGATGAAGCAGAGTTCTGTAACACTACTTTTGCAATTTTGTTCAGTGCCATTTGTCACACATGTGCACAGGGCCGTGCCGTGAGAGGCACCGAAATAATGGGGGCGAGAAATTCGGGAGAAAGAAGGAAAAATTGCTTGGAATATATGTGTGGGGACGCCGTCGTATACTCTCGCCCCGGGCGCTGATTTTCCACGGCACGGCCCTGTATGTGCAACATTGTTGTCATTATTTGATCGGAACTTCTTTCTTGACCAATACGTAACAAAAATGTTGCAGCGTCTTTGTGCATGATATCAATTTTGTGACAATACATGTCGGCCATTTTGTGTATTGAAGAATCTAAGTTATCATTCCGACTATAAACCACCATATAACCACGTGTAACTATGACCTTATTTGAGTTACACTGTGGCTTTTGGAAAGTTTTCATGAGTGGAAGCGTGGTCCAAGCATTTTCGAGAATGTTGTTGGTTGTAGTGGAAGATCTCACTGTATGATCAAACGATTCGAACCTTGCTGAAGGACACAAGCTGCAACTTCAACAACAAAACCTACTAACATATGTCTATCCTAGCAACCTTGATTACTACGAAAAATTTTCAGACTACCGGGGATTGTCTCTATCCTACTTCTAGATCTGGGAAATTAAATTTATATTTCCGTTCTGCAGTAGACCCAATTACGACTATCTTACTAGCAACAAGGCCTGTTCGGCCTTCAGTCGAGCTCCGAAACTTTACTAGATGATACAGTAAAACCTATATGTGGGATGGCTATAGTGTTTTATCCATCTACACCAGTGGTCGCCTGGGGGGCTCAGTGGTAGAGCGTTCGCCTCCGGTGCTTGGGGTCCCTGGTTCGGTCCCAGCTCGCGCCGTGTGGACTTTGTGATGGACAAATACCGTGCTCGTGGGTTTTCTCGGGGTTCTCCCGTTTCCTCCCACTTTCTTCATTCCACCATTTCATTCATTTCTCATCATCACCGTCTGCTTTAGCCTAACCGACATAACCGTGGGACGTAAAACTTAAAGATTTCATCATTTCACCAGTGGTCCCCAAACTTACGATGCTTCTGAGCTACCGTGTCGTTTTTAAATTATACTGTGAGCTACCAATCTTTCTTTTTATAAAAATCTTGCATTTGTTTATTGCCTATAAACTTACATTTAAAATAAATATGGTGGTCCCTCATAGCGTAGTCGCTAACGCTCTCGCCTTCGCTGAGAGCGATCCCGGATTCGATTCCCGGTGGGGGCACTCGATCGATAAAGTTTAATAGTTTTTTTTCGGGCCAGCAATACTGAATGAGGTTTTTCTGGGTTCTCCTCATTCACACCAGGCAAATGCCGAGGTGGTATCTAACATATGGATCCCAGACCGCTTCTTTCCTTTCCTTTCCAATGACAGTGTGCTCACCGAGGGACATCATTACTCAAACTTGACGGGCTAACATGGCCATAGATGACGTAAGCCCAAAATCTAATTCCTAAAACCCTAAAATCCTTCCAGTAAGTATGAAATTAATTTTAATTAAACTGTATATAACAAAAAGAAACTGAAGTTGAATTGCACATAAGAAAGAAATTGAAGTGTAGTTAGTGATAAATGACAAATGTAATAACATTTTTTTTTTAAAATCAGACTTAGAAACTTTAATGAGAAGGATGGAACTTTTTTTTTGTCATCAACAAGATTTTTCTGAAAGTCAAATCCCCTAGATTTAGCGACTTTTACCCCAAATTGGCAACACTTATGAAGGTTAGCCAACCGGAGCGTTAACGCGATCTACGGAAAATGTTCCCGCGATCTATTAGTAGCTCGCGATGGACGGTTTGGAGATCACTGATCTACACCCTTCCAACTTACTAACGCTAATAGTCACCGTTTCTCCATTGTTTGCTTGCATAGCTCCAATAAGATATTGTATATCTTGCGAGCGCTAGGAGCCGAAAAGTAACTTACCCGACAACATGAGCATGAATTCCTTCTAGAATAATTATATGGAATCCTGGAAGCCAGGACCGACATCTTTGTTTGTTTCCAGATAGCTCAGGGGTTACTATTGGGTAATTACTGGTAGTCAGATGATCAGATACTATAGTCCAGATGGGAAAATCAAGTTTCTCAACTTTGTTTTTCGTTAAAAGAATATGTTGTTATAAAGTTTTAAGTCACACCAATACATTTTAAAATATAATTGAAGGGCTTGGTGGAAGAAGGGCCAATCCAACTCCTTTATGAAAAATGAGTTTTGTGGCTGAAATGTAAACTAGTGTCATCTAGTGTTACTCATTGAACCAAATTCATTGTGGGCCATGCAGTAGTGTTCTGTATTTACGCCTCCAAACTAACTGTAAGATACCTACGATACTTAGATTTGTTTCTACATTAAAAGTGCATTTCTCTTCAAATCACAAAATTGTGGAATTGGCCCTTCTTCCACTGACCCCTTCATTTGTGTTTCAAGTACATATTGGACCAATAATTTGATTAGCGTCAAGTGTGCGCTACGAAGAAAAATCTGTAGTTTAACTTACCAAATATCAATGTAAAATCATTTACCCCTCATTTTGTAAGTTGATATACATTTCCTTAGATTAAATTACAAAATTTGCTGTATTGTATACAAATTTGCAGTAAATTTATAAGAAAATATGATATTTTTATTGATAAAAATGTAATTTTACACCATTTCATATTACTAATTTTACTTTGTAGTTGTAAATTGATTTACGTAGAAGCTTGGCAATCAGAATGCCACTGTTTTCTGTAAATTTACCTATGAAATATTTTACAGTGTGTATGTCTTAGGAGGCAACAAAACAAACAATATTGTGTTATATATTTCAATAAAACTATCGTTTCAGTTCTTTCCCTTTCAATAAACGTGACAAATTATTTTAGAAGTAAAAAAGTCGTAAATTGTTGAATTTTTTGTTAGCAATTTGTCGTACAGTGACATTTCTTTTTTTATTTAAGAATTTTCCCTTCAACCTCGCAGCACGCCCTGTGAATGTCACATGTGTTCTTAAGTGTCTGTGTGTGTGTCTTTATAAAGGAATAAGAAAAGAAAAGAAACTTGATTTATTTAAGTGCTTCTTAAGACCACTTCAAAGGAGGGGGAGTGTCCCTTCAATCCCCTCCCCCCGAACACCGTAGACTTTGTATTAAAAAGAGGAGGAGGGTTAGCTTTAAAGCTTAACCGTCTGCATGGTGAGTTTCCTACGGGCGGTCTTTAGAAAACTCTGCCAGCTAAGGAGATGGATTAATGATGTGTCAGGTGATAAAATATATATAAGAAAATCCTTAGGCCCACTTGCAGACGACAAATAAAAAATAGCCACACCGAAAGTGCTGTTAAATCTAGAGGACAATTCGTGCTTGAAAAGTAAGTTTTCTTTAACAAGTTTTCGCGAGAACTTTTTATTAATATACTGATACACACAACTAATTCATCAAATTAAGTAGGCTTATAACTAACTAACTCAATGGAACCCGGAGGTTTAATGCCGCGTTTACAAGAGCTTTCCATTGACTTTTATCCTTAGCCAATTGGATCCAGTTTCTACTTTGTATTCCTATTTCTGTGAAATCCATCTTAACATTGTTCTCCCATCTGCTCCTAGGTCTTCCTAATAGTATTTTTCCGATTGGTCTTACAGTTAAGACTTTGAAAGCATTCCTACTTTCTTCCACCCTGGCTACATGACCTGCCCACCTGAGCCTCCTAGATTTAATGAGCCTAATAACGTTTGGTAAACCGTATAAATTATATAGTTTCTCGTTATGAAGTTTCCACCAGTCCCCATTCCCGTTCCTCTTGGCTTCGAATATTCGTTTCAGAATCTTAATCTCAAATACTTTCAGTCTACGTTCTTCGTTCAGAGCAAGAGAACATGCAACCATACAGAAAAATAGGCATGATTCGTTTTATATATTTTGAGCTTCGAATTCTTCGACAGAATTCGCGACGCCACAAGATTTCGAACTAAATAACAACACGAATTCCCTACTTTAAGCCGACATTTAATTTCTTCGTGAATATAGTTTTCGTCTGTTAATATTGATGTATATGTTAATAAAAGATAGTTCGCGATTGTTAAGGTGGATCACTAGGTGTTTTCGGTGCTATACTAAACCGTGCTTGAATAGTGCGACATTGCCAGATAGTGTCGAGTGTTTACTGATGCCAGATAATAAAGGGAGTAATCATGGAATTCTGCTTAGATACTTACTGAACAAATTATTTTTCGACCCTTACCGCAATATAGCTTCTCGGACTGCAACGCTAGATTCCAGGGATATTCTTATTGTGACTACAATACACGTACAAATTTGGCAACAACGCATTATGGCGTTCTGCGAAAGTTTCGTCTCAAAATCTATTTCCTTAAATGTAAATTAATATTTAAATAAAATGTGAAACATAACACGCGAAACGGTTAAACAATATATCTATTTCGTAATAAGATCGTTACTTTAAAATACTTTGCACATACAAATAAACATTTCATAAAACAAGGCTCTAGTAAGATCTAACAGCAAGTGCCATCTTGTGTGCTCGTTGTAAAACGAATCAAATATTTTCTTTTATTTGTTACATTTTTCGATATCAGGAGAGACAACCAAATGAATCAGTGTCTTGTGCTGTAGCTGAAACATTACTCTATCTTAAAAGTACAATATTTATAATATGTAACGTTTCATTGCACAGTAGTTAAGGAAATAAGCTAACATATGTACTGACTTCCGGGTGGTGATCCACCTTAAGATGGATTAGATCAACATTTCTAAAGATAAGGGACCAACCTTCTATCAAACGAAACCTGGATACATCCTGACTAAACCAGAAAAGAAAAGTGTGGCCATAATAGATATACGGTGGCAAGCTCTCCTGACAGATATGTCGCAAACTTTTAGAATTGAAAATTAAATTTTATGCCTTCCGAGAGGCTTAATAAATCTTGTATGTATAATAATCTTGTATGATACATTTAATTTTACCAGGAAGCTTTTAATATTGGCTTTGATGTGTTTAACTCTTTATATGGCAGTGTTGCTTGCAAGCAACATCGCATTCTATTACGTTATCCACACAAATTATAGCTTCAGTGATCATATAATTGGCATTATTGCTTTCATACAATAATCATATACATGATTTGTGTCTCGCTTATTTAGATACTTCTAATCTTCGATAATCAAATTTAGTATTGTAGTGTCTTTATCCTCTACATTCCGCGAAAGTTTTTTTATTTTTTTTTTTTTATTTTTTTATTTGTGGTTTCTTGCTCTGTAGGAAGAAATTTCAACGAAACTGCTGCTAATTACTGAAAGTATTCTTATGATATTTGACAGTAATATGGCAATGCTGCTCAGTAGCAACACACACGACCTATTTTGTGGCAATGTTGCTTTGAAATATACATCCTGTATTTTGTAACCAAAGTACAAAAATACTTTAAAAATTACGAAATTGTGATCAGGAAGACATGGTTCAACCATAAAAACAAACGAAATATTTTAATGGTAATGCTATCAATGCTTTCCAATTAAAGGGTTAAAATATTCGGCTGCCACTTGTCACTTTCAAAGGAAAAATAACGCCACTTCGATCGTTCACCCAACGATTGGATTTCTTGCCAATAGAAGCTTGGACTGTGTGAAGAAGACCACAACTACACGTTCCACGACACAGTCGTCGATATAGCGGAGGACACACATAAGAAGAATACGATGAACGAGGAAGATTTCATACTGCAACTAATGGAGAATCTATATTGTACTGTGTGGTTACGTATTATTGTGCAACAATGACAGTATGTCTCTTGCCCAGTCCTTATGCCTACGGATAAGTTTCCGGTGCAATTCATAGAGTTAAGCCGTGTGACAATCGTGATAAACATCCAGGACGGATTCCAGAAGCACCACCTACTTATGTATGTGGTTTTAGAAACCGTACTGGACATTTATCACGATTCATACTGTCTTGACAATTTACGATTTGACGTAGCAAGTCCATGTAACATCTGAAGTGACAATCCGATGAAAAAAACCTCAGTTTCCATACGCTCAGAGGACTACACGTCTCTAGTCGGCGATTCTTCTTGACTGATATCAACTCATGGAGATACTGAATATTATAGTTGTGTGCCTATCTCATCTGCAGTTGCATCAACACCATTTCGAAAATCTACTTGCACGGGCTCATCAGAGCTGAAACAGTGTTTGACGTCATATTAGAAGGTACCGAACACTATGGTGAATGTAAAGACGGTATGTTGTAGCTCTATAGAGTTTTTTTTTTAACCAGAGTAAATGTTGATTGGAAGCAGCGATAAGACTTTGGCGGCATCTGGTTGTTTTTCGAGAAGCTTTAAGTGATAAAGAAATGTGTAAATGACTTATACAAGTTATTACGAAAGAAGTATACAAGAGTAGTAAAATAAATAGATTAGAAGAATATTTTCCACTGAAACTATTGTATAAATACCTAATAAAACACCCAGTCCACTACATTATTGACTATTATCTGGTATCATTTACCATACTTGCTATCACGTGCAGTAGAACGTTATATCTCTTGAGTCCTGTTCAAATCTGTTAGTTTATTACTAAAAGCTGTACGTAGTTTTTTTCTAAAGCTTGTGTTTAATTTACATGTGGTAATAATGTGGACTAATATATCTTTGTAATTTTATTTACTTCCTTCAACTGCATAATATGAATGTGTGGGGCCATCATCCTCTTGTAACAACCTTTGACTTACCTATGATGTGCCAGTTCAGCACCGAGGTTATAGAAGACGCGGACGTGCAGCTTAGCACCGGGATCTTCCGGGCCAAAGACGCCTCTGAGTCGTGTGTTTCACAATAAATTTCTTAGGAGATACTTACCAGCCGACTCCCTCGCCCCCCGTAAATTTTCTTACGATTTTGATCTTTAATCTCTCATGAAACAATCTTTAATCTCTCATGAAAGAATCTTTAATCTCTCATGAAACAATCTTTAAACTTTCATGAAACAATCTTTAATCTCTCATGAAACAATCTTTAATCTATCATGAAACTATATTTAATCTCTCATGAAAGAATCTTTAATCTCTCACGAAACAATCTTTAATCTCTCACGAAACAATCTTTAATCTCTCATGAAACAATCTTCAATCTCTCATGAAACAATCTTTAATATCTCATGAAACAATCTGTAATCCATCATAAAACAATCTTTAATCTCTCATGAAACAATCTTTAATATCTCATGAAACAATCTGTAATCCATCATAAAACAATCTTTAATCTCTCATGAAACAATCTTTAATCTCTCATGAAACAATCTTTAATCTCTCATGAAACAATCTTTAATCTCTCATGAAACAATCTTTAAACTCTCATGAAACAATCTTTAATCTCTCATGAAACAATCCCTACAACGATTTTGATCTTTAATCTCTCTCATGAAACAATCTTGATTAATAGCGAATAAACTGAAAATGTTATTTTGTAAATTACACATCTTTCACACAAAGAGTAGAAAGTACCCTTTCAAGGATTGCTGTAATATTTAAACCAAAGGCACCTCATATACAGAAACAACGTTGACCAGAAAATCAACTTCAAATTCCTTTGAATTTCGAAGTTATTGTTGAAAATTCGAAAATCAAACATTGTTCATATCTCGAAAATGACTTGTTACGAAGGTGAAAAATTTTAATATACTTTGCTTGAAGAGCCTTACCGAAAGCAAGAAAGAATTTATTTTATTCTTCAAATTTGTAGCGAAAAGCGCGTCGAAAATATTCGAATTCAAATATTTTTGTTTTATGTTTGAGTGATCACATTTTATTTTCCACCATAGAAGCAGCACCAATAAACATATAATGTATTTCGACCATGGTATGACACTCGCGGTGCAACTTGCTGTAAAATGAAGAAAAGTAAAGTCTGATACGCCTAGAAGATATGCAACCAGCGAGAGATAAATAAATTATTTCTTGTCTTCGGTAAGGCCCTTCAAGCAAAATATATTCATGTTTCGTTTCATCCTCGTAACTTTAATCGTTTCCGAGATATGAACAATGTTTGATTTTCGAATTTTCAACAATAACTTCGAAATTCGAAGGAATTTGAAGTTGATTTTCAAGCGAAATTTATCTTTGGATATGGGGTGTCTTTGATATAAATATCACACAAATCCGTGTAAGGGCACTTTTCACTCCCTTATCCAACTATACCCTCTTGTAGTTCTTCCTTCCCCCCACAAAATCACACGCACAGGGGCAGTGGTGGCTCAGTGGTAAAGTGTTCACTTCTGGTGCATGGGATCCTTGATTCGATCCCAGCTCACCAAGTGAGCTGTGTAGTGGAGAAACACCATGTGCGTGGGTTTGATCGGGGTTCTCCCGTTTCCTCCCACTTTTTCATTCCAGTATTTTATTTATTTCTCATTATCACTATCTCCTTTAGCCTAGCCGGCATAACCACGGGACGTCAATCATTAGGGTTTTGTGAGAGAAAACTATGCTCCATAAGATCTATTTTTATAAAATTTATATTGCTTTACTTGAGCCATACACTTTCTTGTTGTACAGACTGTGCGTTTAGTTGGTAGAAGGTTGCTGGTGCTTTCAGCATGTCTACAACTCTGGCCACGGATATATCTTCCACAATTCATATAAAATAGGCTATCTATATTTTCAAAATACTAGCAGAAAGCCTGGCTTTAAGGTAGATTGATGTGTAGTCTAATAGGCTGTTGTCAGTTGTAACCGATGGAAATAATTAAGAATTTTATGTGCAGAAACTAGAAAAATGTATACACTCTTTGTCATCGTGTAACAGGATACTTGAATTTCTGAGATTTAAGTATGTTGAAGTAGGTTCTTTGCCCAACAGATGTCGGCATAGCCAATTGTCAGTTGCCATTCAGACTTCTGTAGTGACGTTTCAAACTTTTCCAACACGAGAGCCGACGAAGCAGGACTTGTTGCTGCAGACTTTATTCTCGATCATCGTTTGTGAATATCGCAAATCGTTTCATGAGCCTCAAACTTGTTAACAATGTGTTTAATGTGTTTGTTTGTTAGGTGGGTTGGTGGTTCAGTACCAAACTCCCCTTTCACTCACGCTGCACTTCGATGGCATTCCCAAACCTGATAAAACACTTAAAAACGTACTTACGCTATTCAAAACACGCTGATCGAACGTCAAACGTGCTCCTGCCGTTTTCGTATCTCAGTACCGACACCTGTTGAGCGAAAAACCATACTACAACTTACTAAAATTTCGGAACAATTCTCAATACCAATATCATCCTGATAAAAGATGACTAAATAGTATATACATTTTTCTGACGGGCTGTGTATAGTTATTTACTCATCAAAAAGGAGTTAAAATTACTTTGGTGTGCAAGGTTCGCTAACGATAGTACGTAAGGTAAGAAAATTAGGAGTCGAAAATTAACCCATTTATGTCCAGGTCGCTCGTTACAGACCCAATAACTATTTACGATATTACATGTTTCAGGGTTTGCAACATTGAAATGGCATGAAAGTGCTACTAGAAATAGACCAAACAATAAGTGATATTTTTGTTTTTTTTAGTTGGGTGACTTGCTGATTCACAGGAAGCCTGAGTCTGCAAAATGTCATTTTACAATGCATGTAAGAGTGTTTCAAAGTAAGTTTTATTCTCATCATAGATGATACATTACATTCAATGGCTCGTTTATAATCACAAAACATGAGAAGTTAATACTGATATAACGGCAATTATTATATCATTGTAAGTCTTTTTTTTTCAAAACTGAAGATTAGTTTTGCAGTGGGTCGCTAACGACCCGCTGGGCATGACCTGCATTGATTCCGAATTGAGAATATTGGATTTCATATTTTGTATCTTTTTGTGTTCTGTCCATAAATTGTGATATAAATCACGATGAGTATGTAAGAAGGGATGGTTCTGGGGTCTGGTCTCTGTCAAAATTGTCGTCTTTTTTTGTTTTGTACCTTTCATGTAATTTGAGGGAGAATTTTGTATGTTTTATACATAATTTAACATCTTGATATGAAATCTTTCAAAATTTTGGAACCTTCCAAAGATAAATTGCTGCGTAGTTGTCTAACCATTTTCCCCGTTCAAATAATGTTTATTACTGTTACAAAAGATACCCTTAAAGTTTGTGGATATCCTCAGTGTGAATTTCCTGGAGTAAGGTTTAATTTCTTTATCGATAATTTTTTACGAGTGGTAAATTATTGGATGATCTCATACATCGTGACATGAATGGAACTGGGACTGTTAGGGTCAATCGTACAGGACACTAGAGACCTGCACGGGCCGGGCCTTGTCCGCGGGCCGGGCTTGGGCGGGCCGACTCTGCTATTTCTTTGGGCCGGGCCGGGCTTGGGCTGGCCGACACTGTTATTTCTTTGGGCCGGGCCGGGCTTGGGCCGATCAATTGCAATTCTTTAATAATTATTGACTTTCGTTAAACGATAATTGGAATAAAGCCAAACGTTGAAGAAGTGTGTCCGTGAAAAATGTTACAAAGAATGCAATAGCTGTTTACAGTTTGTGTTGCTTAGCGGCTCCACTTTCACTATAGAGGATTGCAGGCATTATGTGGTAAATTGAGCTCTGACCTTGACCTTCAGTGAACTCAAAATATAACAAGAAGGGGTGGGAATGTTTTACCTGTCGCTAAACAATATTGCCATCTTCACTTTATGCTAAAAATCAATTAAGTTAGATTCTTTTTACAGGGAATGGAGTTTTTGTTCTCTCGATGACAGGCAAAGTTCTAGGAGGCAATGGTACTATTCGGAAGGCAAGCGTCAGGTTGTGAACCAGAGTTTAGAAAATGTTTCTGAGGGTTAGGTCAAATTTAGTACTAAATTTTGAGAAAGATTGGGGCTCGAGCTAATTTTTTTTAAAAAAATTATCGGGCCGGGGTCGGGCCAAAAACTTTTAAAATTTATCGGGCCCGGGCCGGGCTTGGGACAAGAATTTTTAAAAAACTTATCGGGCCGGGCCGGGCTCGGGCCGAAAATCTCCAAAACTTTTCGGGCCCGGGCTGGGCCGGGCCTAGGTACGTTCGGGCCGGATTGGGCTCGGGCCGAAAAATTCGGCCCGTGCAGGTCTCTACAGGACACTGTGCAATTCCCACAGAAAAAGAAATGAAGAAGTTTAGAAGAGGTGAATTTGAATCCATGATTGACAAATCTCCCAGGCTTATTGTGGTTACTTGGAAAGAATAATGGTGTAATAAGTACTATGTGAAATCATACGGGCGTGAAACATTTACACAAGGTGAGTAAATACTCTTTGCAAGGTAAACAAAGAATCACCGTTCAACAACCCCATGCATTTCACGAGTATAACCGCAACATGGGAGGTGTAGACTCAGAGACGTCATTTAGGGGCGGCAGGAGGGGGCAATTGCTTCCCCCCCAAGAGTTTGAGGAATACATATACTTTAATAGATTGTCCACTAATATACTAGTACAAAACGTGAAAGTCCTATGTCGGTGGTGCTCTTACCTCCCTCAAGCAAAGTCTGAAATGACGCCCCTGTGTAGACTTGATGGATCACGATATATCAAATCTTCGTACAGGAATTAGAAAAATGGTACGTGCCTATTCTGTTCTACTATTCGATGTTACAATGAATAACGCGGCGGTATTCAGCCGAACAATTAAATGCTCTGGGTTTCAGGTGAACGTGCATTAAGACTCTTCTGCAGAAATATAGAACAGCGCCAAAATCTGCAGGTCCATCAAGAGGTTTTGATAAAAATGTAAACCCAACTTGACTTCACCAAATGGTACATCTGATCATTACACGTCAAAAGCTCCGTCATTTGAAAATTTGTAGCAACAAGACAATGAAAGCATGCAAAAGATGTGAAGTTCCATTGCATGATGGGTACTTCGACCGTTATCACGAATAATAAAAGAAACAAGAAGAGTAAAAAGTTAAAATGAAAGCATTTATATTATCATGTTAAAGAATATTGTTCTTTTGGCTTAGTAGATAATATAAATTTCACTAACAGCCATATTTTAGTATCAAAAATATAAATGCTTGTGAATAATGTCAAGGTTATATATACTAACAGAATAACCTCATATTCACCTCTACTAATTTATTTAGAAATTTAAATTATTTTATGCAGCTAGTGCCCAGCGGGTTGTTAACGACACATGCGATTTCCCGCCTCTCAAATTTTGAAAATCGGAAAAATAAACAATTTCGTGTTTATTAGTGTTAAATGAAAGTTTTTTATGTAGGTTTTTAAAAAATTCGTGCCAAAAGAAAGTCTGGGCACAAATGGGTTAAAGTTTAGCGTAGAAATGTAATTTAGAATTAATGTAATATCCACTTTTCAAGTTGTTTGGGTGATATGAAAACTAATGCTAATTTCTTATAATATTTGATTCGATATATGCAAATTTAGAATACATTTTAAGTAAGAATCGCACTTTGTGTGATTTCTTTGTGTCTTTTGTGTCTCAAAGTTGCTCTTCATGAATCTCTCGTAGAAAATTGTTCGACTGTTTTCCCTAACATCTCACGAGAAAGAAAAAATATAATCTGTTCTCAAAATGAATTTCCAGTTAAGGTTAAACTATGTAATAAGGAAAATGCGTTGTATTAAGGAATGCTCGCTCGTGCCTTGTGAGTCGTGATGCTAACAGCTAATTAAACCACGGGCAAATCTCGGTGAACGTAATCCAATTAGTTGTGCTTTGTAAAGAGGTAATGCTCACTTTTAGTGGAACAACGAATTGGGTAAGGAACACCTCCCTTGCCTATGAGATTCTATTTGTCCTTATTGCATTATCAAGGACTGTGATATTTAATAGGGTTTCCTTAAGCATTACTTAAATGGTATTGAAAATTACAGTTTTTCGCTTCTATTTCAACATTTTGTTTAAATGATATTTGTTCACTAATCCTTAATTTTGAAAAGAACAAAAAATAACGTTTTTTTTTTTCTTTAAGTTCAATGACATATTAGGTACAGTCAGGCCCGTATCCAGGGGGTCTAGGGGGCCGGGCACCCCTAAATTTTTACTGGCCCCCTCTAAAATTTTCACGGTAGGTTTGCAAATGAACTATAATATGGAATGGACTAATATTTTTGGATCGGGTCCCCCTAACTTCCACCGCCCCCGTACATTTTCGGGCTGGCTACGGGCCTGGGTACAGTTAATCAGACTCGCACCTAGAAATTTTTGTTGACAGGGTCCAAGCTTTGAGAAAAGTCCAATATTATTAACATCTTGCAAAGATCCGTGCATATAGGCTCAGGGGCAAATCCAGGAGGGGGCGATCTCTTCCCCCCAGAAGAGGAAACTTAGATATTTTATATATATAAATAAAATCTATCCCAAAGTTTGGAACCCTTAAAAGTAGCAGTATGACAACCTACCGCCCCCCCCCCCAGAAGTCGGTCCTGGATCGGCCCCTGTATAGGCCACTATGTCCATGTAGTATTGAACTATTAATATTCTGCAGCCAGAAAGACGATAAGTAATTGTAGAGTTCTTCCATCTATATTATCAAAAGAAGTGATAAAAACTAGGTTGTTTTTATAAGAGAAAGAATACGGTTGAAGTGTAAGATGAAATTTTCATGCTGCACCAATCATTTTTCTCAGCGCTATAACTTAATTTTTTCTGGAGGGTGGGCAAGCATTAATACGCGTATTTGAGCCCCCTAGAAAACTTGTTTTTCTAATTTTTGGGCCCCCTCTTTCCATCTTTCTGTTACTCTCTATGGGCTCCCGTAACCTGTGGGACCTTCCGCATGGCAATGTCTGCGGGACCATTAGTTACGTCTCTAGGCCCGTTCCATATATAACAAATTAATTAAGGGGACAATATTGACAAATTTCAAAGCCATATGTATAAATATTATTCCTAGGGCCCCTAATAGTAGACATTTTTTACTGAAATGGACCCACTACTCATTTTCATTTTATTTACCCTTTGTGTTCTATTTTGTTTTGTTTATGTAATGTAGTGAACCTGTTTGATGCTTTATTTATAATTTCATGTTCGTATTGTACACGCAAGAAAATTTTGTCTTAAAATGGCCCCCCTCGAACGCATGGGAGCTTCCCTGAGGGGCAGTTGCCCCTCCTGCTCCCCACAAGTTACAACCCTGATTTCTCTGTTAAACAAGTATAGTTTTATTCAGAAAGTGTACAAATATATGCTCAGATAGGGAGGGTCCTAACCCTGTGGACCCCCCGTGGATGCGCCCTTGTTATCATTTAACGAAAAGGAAGTCCGAAGATGAGGGATATAGGATATTGATAGAACTCATTAAGCTTCAAAATATGACATGCTTGAGCGTAAAAGTCATGCGTAGTTTACGAGAAAATGCAGAAAAACGAATTTCTTTGTAAACTTAAAAATTGGTGCGATACAAAAACCATGCTACTTCCTGAGGTTTTATTCTTTCAATCTCTACGTTATGATACTAACAAGATGACAATATATAGTGTAAGGTTAATGAGATATAAATTTTAAAGTATAATTAACTCTTACATTTTAACTTACATTTAACCAAAATCTTGTCCAAAAATAACACATACATCATATATTAAGGGGACAGACTACTAAATATTTTTCAAAAGCTAACAATTTTTCTTTTGCCGTTTTTCGTAAGTGAAAAGAGATAATGAAATTTAACTTACCACAATAATAGATACTTGATACTATTATTCTACATCTAAAAATACGAATCGGAAGAATTTTCAGTGCTGCCGTCCATAGAAATTATAGTGTGACCAGAATTTGAATTACCCAATAATCTAGGTTAAGGCAGCGAATAGAAAAATGAACTGTTAGTTATTACAAAATATGTAAGTTATTACAAAATGAAAACAAATATTATTTTTAAAAAAGTAGTTAACAAGGAACAAAGACTGCATGATATGTCATCAATTACCGTTGAGTTTATTTTTCTTGTCGCTGCCTTAACCTAGATTTTTGGGTAATTCAAATTCTGGTCACACTATAATTTCTGGTCACACTAAAAATTCATCCGATTCGTATTGTCAGGTGTAGAATAATATTATCTATTATTGTGGTAAGTTAAATTTCATTATCTCTTTTCACTTACGAAAAACGGGCAAAAGAAAAATGGTTAGCTTTTGAAAAATGTTTAGTAGTCTGTCCCCTTAAGCTGAACAAAATAACTCCTTGTGGGTAAATTCTTATGAGTAGTTTACGAGAAAATCGAAATAATTAAACTTTTGTCGAGCTAAAAAAAATATGTCGTTCATTCGCAATAATAATTTTGATAGTTTTTAGTTTACTCCGTCAAACTGTAATTTATGTATTGCATATCTAGCATACTAAAAATAATACAAAATTTACAATTTTTCTTTTGCCTGTTTATTCATAAGTGAAAGGAGATAATGAAATGCAACTTACCACAATCATAAATAATCTTATTCTAGAACAGAAAATATGAACCTGAAGAATTTTCACTGTTGACATCCATAGAAATTACAGTGTTGCCAGGATAACAATTCCCCTAAAAACTAAATTTAGGCAGCGACTAGAGGAACGAACTTAACTGCATTAGATTATTGTTTTAGTATTCTGTGAATTACTTTTTAAATAACATTATTATTTAATTTTAATAACTAAGTTAAAACTATTTTGTTTATTACAAACTAAATACAATTATTATTTAAAAAGTAGGTCACAGGATACAAGACAAAATTATACGTAATCAAATGCAGTTGAGTTCGTTCCTCTAGTCACTGCCTTAGCTTAGATTTTGGGAGAATATTATTCTGGCAACACTGTAATTTCTATAGATGGCAACACTGAAACTTCTTCAGGTTCATATTTTTTGTTGTAGAATAACATCTATGATTGTGGTAAGTTGCATTTCATTATCTCCTTTCACTTATGAATTAAACAGGCAAAAGAAAAATTGTAAATTTTGTATTATTTTTAGTATGTCAGGCTCTTAACCAGCAGATTGTGTCTATGTTTTTTCTTGCCAGATTCTAACGTTGACACATATATTACTTATAATTAGAGCCCGGATTTTTATGCACAAACCAACCCCAAAATATGAATGCAAATATGCACGAAAAATATTAAAAAAAATATGCGCTAAAATATGCATTTAAAAATCAACGTATGCGCTGAAATATACATTAAGAAAATAAAATATAAATTTCTTACAAAAATATATTATTTTAATGACGTTACAATGAATTGTGAACGGTGTGAACGAATTTCTTACGTTTTCTTCTGTAAACCCTCCGTATTATCAGTAAGAAACGTTTTGTAGATCGAAAAGTTCCTTTCTGCATCAGCAGAAGTCACTGGTGCATGTAAAAAACATCAAGTGTCTCCGTATGTTAGGTCCTCTTCCAATTCCTTACTTTCAAGATTAAGTACATATCCAATGTCACAGATTGTTTTCTATCAGGTATTTTTGCCTAATACTTGGCAAAGTTTATCTGACGCTATTTTAGCACACTGTGAGTTTCACTGGACAAAGTCAGCGATAATGTTACGGAATTCCAACTGTCTGATAACTTCAGGTATTCTCGAGAATTGATTGTGCTGCCACTTGTAGAGAAACATTTTTGTAACATACAGAGTGGTCCAAAACTAGGTATACCGTCCCGTACTGATCGGTCATGACATTTTATATCATTTAGGCCTACTTATTGTTATCCATACAGGTACTTACTTAGTTTCTTCCTTATTTGTTCTTAATTTATTTTCACTTATACCTTAAGCTCGGAACAAACCAAAGCAAATACATTCATTATCTTAATAAATTAAAACCCCATATTTAATCGATGCAGGTCTGTATACCTACTTTTGGGTCACTCTGTATAAATAGCGGTTGCAGTATCGGCATTTACTTAAGGGTCTTCACTACAGCGAAACTATACTACCGCTAATTTTAGAGTTTTTCTGTTATATCTTCAAAACAACTAAAAATATTGGAAAAACAGAAACATAGTGAACTAGACAATACGATTTTGTATGTGATACCTTTACCACAATTCACCTATCTGCTTTTGGTATGCCGCTATTTAAAGAACCGCAAAAAATGCTAAATCTATCTACAGTTGCAAATCGAAAGCAGATAGATGACTTGTCATAACGGTATCACATGCAAAATCGTATTGGCTAGTTCACTACGTTTCTGTTTTTCCAATATTTTTAGTTGTTTTGAAAATATTATAGAAAAACTCTAAAATTCGCGGTAGTTTAATTTCGTTGTAGTGAAGGCCCTTAATCTACAACTGTCTTCACGTGATTTAAGTTATTTGCATAATACGACACAGCTTCTAGACACGAGTCCCATGGCGTTAAACCTAGTAGTGGAACATTTTTTGCAACTTCGCGAAAGATACGTACACGCGATGAAGCTTTCACAGATACTTTCTTTGGATATATTTGGTAGAAGCGCGTCTACTTCCGGTTATTGGCATCTGAGTGTTTCTGCTACGCGATGAAAACCGTGTACAAGACAAGCCAAATGGACTAATTTAGGATACAACGCTTTATTCTATTATTCTATACACGTTTTATTCTACATCTGCGTTTATAAATTGAGCCAGTTCACTGTAAATATAACGTACTTTCTTATGATACACTCTCAAAAATACTAGTATGCAGCAATAAAATTCGGCAATATGCAGTATCCTGCAAAGTTTACGAAATATGTATGCGCATCGAAATTCACTGAAAATTTGCACTTATATGCGCTATCATATGCATCTTAAACAAATTCTTACAAGTCCGTGGGAAAGAAAAAGATGCTTTCCATACATTTCTGCATGTAACTATAAATATTCATCTTGCACGTAAATCCCGGCTGTACTTATACAATTGAAAAAAGAGTCCCTTATAACACTTTGTGGGAAGTTTCTTCTTTGCGTTCCGAGGGATATATATTTTTGGAAAATATTTCTGTTTTTAGATTCTTGTCTCTAGTAGGAACTGGAATAACTTTTAAGTGTCTTTAATCTCTTTTTATATCGTATTCTATTACGAGGAACATAACACTAGTTTTAAAATCAACAACGGAGAAATGTAATGTTATTGTTTTATATACATGACTTCTGCTTTGTATTTTTTTCTATTTTTTCTTTTTTTCTTTTTCTTTTCTTTTCTTTTTTTTTTTTTTTGTTAAATCAAGCAAAGAGAAACACAATGTAAAGTTAGAATAAGAAAAGCTACACAGAAATGTTCTTCACTTTAAATTCTTCCAATTCCCTTCCCCCCAGATTACACGTATCTTGCGCCAACTACAATTCTTTTAATGGTGATCCTCTACGTCTCTTTGTTCAGCAGTGGTACCAGAGCATTTAAGACTCGGACAACGAGGACGATGGTATAAAGTCAGTGTTGCAAAGAAATTTTCTGCAGTGTTAATCCCCTTTTCCTCTCTTTCTTTTATTCCTCTCTGGAACACTGTTCGGTTTCTTTTTTCTTTCTATTTACACAAAAGAATTTCATTGTGTATGCGTGTGTGGCAATGATACCAACTACAAACGTAATGAAATCCCATCTCTAGAGTTAAAGATCCTCCATTTTACTTTCGAATTTCCAATGTTATACTAATCTATTTTATCTATGAGCTTCTCCGTGGCTAAGTGCTTAGCGTACGCTCCTTTGGCGTGGGAGGCCCGGGTTCGATTCCCAGCGGGAGCTCATGCGGTTCGGGTTCCACATTAATCAGTAGATCCACGTCTCACACAGCTTCGCTGCTAACAGGGACATTAAACTCAAAATCAACCCAACTAATCTATTTATCTATATCTTAAAATGCTAGTTTATATGTTTGTCTCCAAAGAAAAGTTTATATGTTTGTCTCAAATCCTTTCAAAGAGATCTCGAAATGCACAAGTGCCGTTTTCGCTGGTCGATTCCAAATGTTGTGTAGATTATCCAGTTCTAATTGAATATATTTTTTAAAAAACTTGACTTAATAATAATAATAATAATAATAATAATAATAATAATAATAATAATAATAATAATAATTTCTTTATTATATTTCTTAGGGGTACGTTGGGTGTTGAAATTTTAAAAAAAGTAACGCATCATACCCTATGAGTTATACAACACAACACAACATAGTTGTACATAGGGGTTGTATATGTCTCGGGTATTTGTTTCATGGTCAAATGATGAAAAACGAAGGATAACCGTTTCTAAGATAAATCTTTATTGTTTGGAGTGTTTTGCTCAACGAATACTATATATCATTGACTTTATAATTAACTGTGTGTAATGTATTTGCTTATTATATACTGCACGCAAAAAGAAAGAAAACACTGATCATACATGAATTAAAAACTCCAACCGGAAGCAGTTTCAATCTTGCAAATAGTGCAAGATATGGAAAAAATCTCCCTTTATGGCATACAGTAATGTAAAATTTGGGGACATCAAAGAAAGTTACTTAACTGGTACTACCTATCGCAACCTATTTTTTATGTTCGATTCCATTTGTTACTTTTCTGCTTACCTTCACGGACTCCCTAAGGTATATCAATAACTCTGTTATAATCGTTTCACAGCCTGAATATTATATTCCAAATAAATGTAATTACTATTATTTATATGTTATTCTGACGTTAGTAAATAAATTAAATTAGAACAAAATATTGAATATTTTGTACTTCAAAATATTAGGGGGACGCGTCCTCTCGTCCCCCGCCAGAGACGTCCGTGCTTTATGGTATCCCTTGCCGAGTTTTATCAAGACGTTTCACTTGTCTGACTGTAAGGAACATGTACAGATGTTGTGAGAATGACAAGGAGATTCATGCTCGTATGTGAATGACGCGCTGTGTAGAGAGCGCAGGTTCAGCTAGTATAAATAAAAATGAAAGTGGCTATGTTTGTGATTTAATAACTCTTGAACCACAAGACCGACCTCGGTCAAATTTTCAACATAGATAAGGTTCAGCCCTGGGATGCTTTTGTCATTTCACTTTGATGGTAGAATTTTGGGCAGGAGGAGAAGGGTATATATATATATATATATATATATATATATATATATATATATATATATATATATATATATGATCGAAAAATGTTCGATATCAGAGAGCACTTCAGTACTAGTAAAAAGTAACTGACTAACGGAACATATTACCAGTACTAATTTTAACCCAGCAAAGCGAGTAATTAACGCTAGTTATATATAATAATAATAATGAAGTAAAAATAAACTAACATATGAAAATAAAATTAATGAATGTTAGATCTACTTTTTTTAAAAAATATCAATACCTAAGTGAATAAGCCGTAAATTTTGATCTTCCACGTTAATAAAATAGACCCTACTTTGTCAATAAGTATCTTCCTTGATCGAAATCAAGTATATTTTGTTGTGTCATTACGTTCCTTCTGCTAAGCGTAACGATATCAGAAAATGTTCATTTCTCAAAGATTTCGTGAATAAATTGTAGAAAAAAATCCTACGAAATGACATTTTCCCCACAGGTTGGTACCACTGATGTGTGGTATCATTGCAAGAACACATAGGAATTTCTTTGGCGTTTTCTTCTTCGGCAACGGTGTCGGATAAAATTTCAAGGAAAAGCTATTTTTCCCCAAAGAAGAGGAAATTCGCACGTGTTGGTACGTGGGTGGTTTTTCTAACACTCTTCGCGTTGTTAATAACGGTCCTTTCTTCTTTACACAATTCTCAAAGTGCTCGTTTACAGTTCTGTTACCGTATTTACTTTTATTTTTCAAGCCAATTGGATGCGTTTGTTCATAATATTTCTTTCTTCATTCCATGTACAGTACAAACAGGGATATTCAGCAATTGTATCTGTTCTCTGCATATTGTTCCCAAATGACCAGGTCTCTAACAACCTCTAGCACCTCTACTTTTTTAACTTTGGAGTGAAGATAGGCGAGAATAAAGCATAGTGATGGTGAAGCATGCTGATTTCGAGATTCCCATTCATTTACACGTTTTATAGTCACCACATTCCGAAACCATTTTCCAGAATGGTCTATAATTATATATGAGATATATATGATGTTTCAAGGACTGCGGTATGAAAGTAGCAACATAACTTGAATATAAAGTTGAAGATAAACATACATTTCCTTACAAGAATTTTAATCTCTGTTCTCCATGGCATGGTCCACCAATGCACCATCCAAATCGATACATGCCTGCCCACATAGCACAAGTACGTCCACGGGATGTCCGAGACCGAGCCCGTAACGGACGACGGGACATCCCGGGATTATCCGAATGTGCTCCTGGGACATCCACAGGATTTCCGCGGAAGATCCAGATGTCCACTAATATCCCGGGATACGGGATATTCAACGGGACCACGAAGGGATGTCTATTGGTTTTCGCTCGGACCTCCTGTCCCATCTTGGACGTCCCGTGGACATCCTACATGAGAATCCTTCAGATGTCCCATGCAGGACGTCCATGGGATGTCTTCTCATTGTCCCGATAATCCCGGGAACCGAATGGGATGATTGGGATCAAAATGGGACATCCCAGGGACGTAGTGTGCTATGTGGGTGGAGACCAGGAGCGCCCGAAGAAAATTTTCTAGGGAGGGTCTCAACTTCGCGGTTGCTACATTACGTCTAGTATTTCTGGTATTTAATATACGTGGTTTGCTATATTACGTATACATTTTCGTGAGCCAGAGGGGGGGCCAAGCCCCACCCTGCCCTCCCATTCGGGTGTCAATGCTGGAGACGAAGAGAAGCATTGTCACAAGCAGCTTGATAGACCCGTACTGGTATCCTGTGCAACTCTTCTGTGATAGCTTCCCGTAATCTCGACAAATTGCGTATGTGATGTTGATACACTTTGTCCTTTAAAACACTCCTCCATAAGAAAAATGTCAGATGGTGTTCAAATCGGGAGATCGAGCTGCCCACTCCACAGACCTGCGTTGACTGATCCAGCGCACACAACGCACACTCTGTTCTAGAGACAAACGGTTCGCCATTCTGTCTAACGGTTCTAAAGCCAGTGACCGGTTATTCCCACTTTCAGGATACACCGTGTTCCCATATCGAACTTTTTCTCCAGAATTACAAATACTACTGTCAGTCAAACATCATACATAATTATGCTCCACCCTTATACGGATATCTGTTTGTCCATCTGTTCATTCCGAAAAAATGTTGCTCACGAGACTAGATTTGGAGCTTTCTCGTCTCAAAGAATACTCGCGAAAGTGCTAATATCATGTCCAAAATTGTATCTGTTTGTCTTATCTCACCTCGTATATCCGAAGTATGTCCGTCTAATAGTCACAGCACTGAACGTGTCTGAACCAAATTTTAATCTAAGGTTTCTACGAGGTTCTCCACGTTTTGTTGGTTTCTGTATTGTAATTTAGTGTGCCATTCAGCTCCGAGGCTATATGAGACGACGACCTACATTTAAAAGGTAGAATCGGAACCTTCATCATGTGTTCAAATTGTATGCTTTCCCACCTGAAATCGAACTCGGGATCACGCGCCAGAGATGGCTTGGTTCAATGAAAACTTGACCCATGACCCTCTTACCCACCATTCACTCAACCCACGATCCTCTCACTTTGATCCAAGATCTACTCTAACCCACTACCCACCAAAACCCATCATCATCAACTCTGACCCATCATCATCATCTCTGACCCATGATCCACGCTCTCCTCTCCACTGACCAAAGAGTTTAAACTTGTAATAAAACAAGACTGTGAAATTATCACTAATCGGAGTTTGAACTTCTACTATAAATCGCTCAAGCACCGCTATAACTATACCGATGGATCTGACCATTACGATATGAAATGATAAAATGTTTATCATGATCCATATTACGATGAATTTCAATTTAATTGTTATATATATAAGCCACGTTGTAAGTCCTATTGCAGTTATTACAATTACAAATATCAATACCCAAAAGTGCTTGAAGTTCTCTTTTCACTTAGATAATACACTACTCATCCCAGGTAAGTAAATAGAAACAAATGAAAAGGGAAGAAAAATGGAGGAAATGAAAGTAAAACTGACAAGGGAACATCTTATATTGATAGTAGCATTGCCCAATCAAACAATCGCTAGAGGAATGCGCAATCGATAGAGGAATGAATAAATATGAGAAATCCAGAGTTTTACAGGCCGATACCCAGAAACACAGGAGATACAGAGGAAAGAAGAATCTAGAATGATGTGAAGATAGCAATGCAAAAGATACACTGACATAGAAAGAACTTCAAAATGATTGAAGTAATCAAAATCACATTTACACAACAGTATAGTAAGCAAATATTGTGCCTGCAGACATACTCAATAACAACATATGTAATGCAGTGTTGCCAACTGAGCACAAAATTAAGTTTTGTTAAATGGCACGGAACATAAATTATGACATCTAGCAAATCTAATTATGAGCAGAACCACACCTGTGAAGTCTTGATGTACAAATCTTAACACACTTGACCCACTACTCACTAACCCACTCCATCTCTGCCATGTGCACCAAGGGCTCGCGCGCTAGTTGCCAGACCAGTGTGAGATTCTCCTGACGTTTTGTCGAATTTTCTTCCTACTCTCAAAAATAAGGGTACTTTACTAGAAGGTGAAAATCTAAAAATAGCAATCTTTCTCGAAAACAACTCTTAACGATTTTGTCCGCCTAAGCATATTTCATAAATAAATACTTCATTAAAAACCCCATGACACGGTATAATTAGAGTATTTTTCTTTTCTGAAAAAGAATCCAGAAGAGATAGTTTACTGTTCGAGGCCAGTTCTTTCTGGACAATTCTCTTAAAGACGACTTGAACGATATCGTTCACGTTTTATAAATACACGTTTCATTACAAACTCCAAAATAATAATAATTTGTTTCTCAGGTAAAAAAAAAATCCTCAAGGTATAATTAACTCATGGGAATGAATTTTCTTCGGACTACATTTTCTAAACGCCTATTAAAAATTTGTTCAGATTTCATAAATAAATGCTTCAGAAATAAGTGCAGCATAACATAACTTATTTAATTTTAAAAATAAGAGCAAGGAAGTTTAATGCAGTGACCAGTACTTTTTAATATATTTTTTTAAGTTGTTGGGGAAATAAAACCATATTAAAATTTATTTACGTAATTTTCTTGTAACAGAAAGAATTTGTTATTAAAATCCTAATATTTTAAAGATGGCTTTTCATTCTTGGTCGCGGCGGCACAGTGGTTCAATGGTAGAGCGCGTACCTTTGATGCGTGAAGTCCCTGCTCCGATTCCCGTTCGTGGTTGTTAGCATCGTGCCTGTGTGGTTTCTCAGGGTACTCCGGTTTCCTCCCACATTCTCATTTCACAAAATCTTCCATCATTGTTCCCTTGCTTTAATCATCGGCAGTGGCGTATTTAGGGGGGCTTCCGGGCTTAACGCCCCCTCGAAATCTTACTTACTATAGTAAAGTATATGAAATATCTTGCAGAATTTTGACATTTTCAGGCAAAGCCCTCCTTCTCCGAAACAAAATCGTAAATACGCCACTGATCATCCGTCTCCCTTAACCTAACGAGCATAATCGTGGGACGTTAAACTGAAAGATTTCTCTCTGACATCTATCAACGAACGGGCATATCCGATCTATGAGACTTCCAATATTTATTGGGGGCCGCAGTGGCTTAGTTGTAGAGCGTTTATCTCTGGTACATAGAGTCCTTGGCTCGATCACAGCTCTCAATGGTAGAGCGTTCGCCTCCGGTGCTTAGGTTCCCCGGTTCGATCCCAGTTCGCGTCATGTGGACTTTGTGGTAAACAAACACCGTGCTTGTGGGTTTTCTCGGGGTTATCCCATTTCCTCCCACTTTCTTCATTCCACCATTTGATTCATTTATCATAATCACCGTCTCCTTTAGCCTAACCGGCATAACCATCGGACGTAAAACTTAAAGATTCTAAATTTCCTATATTGTCTAAGAAATCGTTTTTTTTAAAAATAGGGAGAAAGAAGAGAATAAGATAGACGAAAACATTGTAACAAATTGAGGAACAAGTGAAGAAATAAAGAGAGAGAAAATTATTTTTTGTAGTATATGCCATGCGTACAGATACATCATTTATATTCTTTTAATTTACAATTTATGCCACTTTTAATAACAAAAGACAAATATTGTGAATGGAGTTAGCTATGTGTATGGATATCTTTTTTTATTATTATTTAATTATGAATACTTTGCGGAAAGCTGGCTGGCGTCCCAGTACCACCAACATTGCAGTAATTCAATTTACTTGATGTTATCAATAACAACATTACGCGAGTTTGCAAAACCCCGAATAGGCGAAGCTCGCTAATAACGTTAAATTCTCAGATGACAGTGCAAAAGTTCTGAAGCAACTTTCCTCGCTTTTTGTGAGAACACGCTATCAAAAACTATAATCCCGTAGCTTTTTTGTTGTTATTATTATTTTGGACAGATAGCACTCGGAAAATGCATACTGACACAAACAATAATCAGTTGTGCCATCTATATATTAAAATGCTACGTTTATATGTTTGTGGCGAATCCTTTCTACAGTGAGTTCTCGGGAACCACTAGAAGGATGCCGTTTTCACTGAACGATTGCAAATTTTGTGTAGATTGTTCAGTTCTAATTGTATATTTATAAAACATGGCCGTTATTTCTTTATTACATATTTTAGGGTTATACTGGAAGTGTTGAAATTTTAAAAGTAAAGCATCATATCCTATGAGTTATACATTACAACACCACATATTTGTATATACGGGTTGTATATCTCTTCGGCGTTTGTTTCATGGCCGAATGATGATGAAAAGCAAAGGAGAACCATTTCTCCAGTCGTTATTTATTGTTTATTGTTTGGAGCGTTTTGCCGATGAACACAACGTAATCACTAATATTATAATTAAGTATGTGCGTAATGTAGTTTCTTATTACATATTGCATGCAAGATCAAAGAAAACACTGATCATACATCAATTAGAATCTCCAACCGAAAGTAGGCTCAAACTTTGCAAACGGTGCGACATATTGAAAAAAAATCGAAAAAAATCTTCCCTTTATGATACCCTTTCCCGATTTTTTATCACGACTCTTTAATTTTTGTCTCTAAAGGGACATATACAGATGTCGTGAGATATGAGAAGGAGCTTCATGCTCATATGTGAATTATGCGCTGTCTATAGAGCATAGGTTCAGCTAGTTTACAATAAAAGACTATTCCAGGAATACATATGAAATAAACAGGTGTCCAGCGGTGTATTGTTTGTTATTAAAAGCTGACAGAGGTATCTGCTTACTTTTAATTAAACTATTATTATTATTATTATTATTATTATTATTATTATTATTATTAATAATAATAATAATAATAATAATACTTTTGCTGCTGCATCACCAGTAATAGAACAAATAGTATTTTTTCATGATCACACAATGCTTATTGTGACTATAATTACAGTGCTTGATGTACGAAAAGCTTACTTTCAAAGGCTGGGTTGATAGGGTAATATTTTCATATAATTAGTCATTTATTATCTTATTTGCTTTCTTTTCTTTATTCATTGAGCATTTTCTGTTCAGAGAGAATTTTCATGAGACGTGATACAGCTCTTATAGTAGAAATACGAGGGGGGCCAAAAACAGGCTTATATTCTAAAAAATTAATTTATTAATTTTTTTACAAAATACTTTCAGTTTCCTTCAAAGTAATCTCCATTAGATGCTATGCAGTTCTCCAGTCTTTTTTCTCACTCTTTGAAGCATCTCTGGAACTCCTCAAATTTGATATCGTCCAGTGCCCTCTGCTAAGCTCTTTTTACACACTCCATATCATCAAAACCTATGAGCTCTTTTTACACCCTTTTAGATTTTTCATTCTCTGAAATAGAAAAAATCTCACGGGGCTAGGTCTGTCAAATACGAAGGGTAGGGAACGATAGCCTACTCGTGAGAGCCCAAATATCCAGATCCTGTGTGAGCAGGCGAGGAACAAACTTTGGCGGCAATGCGTCTCTTTTGCAAATCCTCATTGAAAATTCACGAGGTCCGACTCACTTCTGTCTGCTCAGTAATTTTGTCGATCGTAAAACAACAATCCTTGTTGATTTTTTGGCAGATTTTTAAAAATGTTTTCATCGTTTGAGATGAGGAAGAACGCCCAAAACGAGCATGATCTTCAACATTGATCTATCATGTTTAAACCGCTCAAACCACTCGAAAACTTGTGTGCGCTCACAGCACCCTTCTTGAGACCCTGTTAAAGCATTTGATAAGGTTCCGTTGCAAGTAAGAACCAACTTTTCGAACACGGTTTCTGTTCCTTTAAATCTCTCACAACGATTTCGCAGACAGCAATCGAGAACAGTTGAGAAAAACAGCAATACAATCAAACATCAACTTACTACACAGACTCCCCTTGGGCAACTGATTTGAGTAAGTCTGTACTAGACCTACTTAGCGGAAAAACTCTCTAGTACGCTTACGTACGGCCGTGCACTTTCAGTTCGGTTTTAGTTTGGTTTCTCCCTCATATATTCACTTTCCGAGACGAGTCTGTTGTTATAATTAGAAAATAATATTTTTGTATTATAAATTACTAGAAAATTTTGAGAACAAAATCCTGAGACGAATATTCTTACCCAAGAGGAACGGGAATGGAGAATAGCGGAAACTTCATAACGAGGAACTACATTATTTATACGGTTTACTCAACATTGTTAGGGTCGTCAAGTCTAGGAGGCTTAGGCGGGCAGGTCATGTAGCCAGAATGGAAGAAAGTAGGAACGCTTTCAAAGTTTTAACTGAAAGATCAATAGGAAAACAAACATTAGGAAGACCTAGGAGCGGATGAGAGGACAATATTAAGATGGATCTCGCAGAGATAGGAATACAAAGTAGAAACTGGATGCAGTTAGCTGACAGAAGTCAGTGGAGAGCTTTTGTGAACGCGGCGTTGAACCTCCGGGTTCCATAGGCCATAGAGTTAGTTAAAATTACTAGAAAATATCCCTAGATGTTACTGCATTAAATGCTTTTAGCTTCTCTTTCTAAATCTTTCATATAGAATTTTTCTGAACCGTAAATCTCCCACGAAATTCTAACAGCTCATGCGGGCATCATGTACGAACAAACCTCTCCCCTTTTTCTCCCCTGGTAGGTTAAATATAAAATAATATTAAAACACTTGTTTTAATAATTTTAAACAAAAAAGTTCAAATATCAAATGTTGTGTCTGTAATCATAAATCTTGTGTCTGTATGCGTAGATCTCATGACTGTAATTTCGTGTCTGCTATTCTGATCGTTATGATTTCGTATTACGGTTTCATCCTTTTCAGGTCGAATTTGCAACCTTATCTTCCGTTCTAGCTCTAGGTCACATATCTGAAAAAAAAAAAAGTGTTTAATTATTCTGAGATGTCTAAATGCGAAATTTAATGTCTTTAAACTTAAGGAATTCCAAGATTTTGAATCACTGTAATATCAATTATAACTTCCATTCCTTTTTCTTCTCTTTTATAACATAAATATATCAAAAATCCTTTAAAAAAAACTATTTTAAGATTAGCTATTTTAAATGAAAAGTCCATATACCAAATTACATGACTAACCCTAAGAGATTCCGAGGAGTGGATATCCCTGATCTAAACTCCATGTTAAACTTCTAAAAAAAAAAAAAAAAAAAAAAAAAAAAAAAAAAAAAAAAATTTCCTTTGTGGTATCTTTCTTTTGCATCCAGAAATACTATGTACTGCTGAAATATCAAGCTTCCACCTTAAGGCGTTTGGTCTAGGCGCTGATCAGTCAGACAACCAGTTAGAGCTTTCTTATTCTATAGAAAAGTTCTTAATTCTGGCCAATTATATTATTCGCGGTCGTGCTTTTACTTCAAAATCATCCTTTTGTTGCCAATCTACTAGCAACAGGATTACAAACAACCTGTATGTTGGTCTAGCACAAGTGGAATCAGCAACGAACACAATACTTACTCTGAAGTTGTCGACTGTTATGTTGAAGTTATTTGTCAGGTAGATGTAATAATTTTCTCTGCCTTTGACAGCTTTCTTCTAAGATGTCGATAGATGCTCATAACTGGTCGCTCTAGTGCAGTGGTTCCTGACTGTGACACACAATCCTATATACTGAGAAAAATCCGCTCTCCGGACAGCAGTATATTGTACAAATATACGGAACCCTCTTGCTTACTACAGAAATCAGTACGGAACATACATTATCCGTATGCTACATAGACACTACCCTTAGATGTTACATCATGCCCTTGCAGACAGCTGTATATTATAAACGTCCATTTGTACGTAACATCCTGACCTCCTATATTGTTTCATACGGAAAGTACGTACCGATGGAACACTTATATACAGAAAGTATTATAAAACATGCGCTTTCAGTTATATGTTTGCTGTACGTTAAGTTCAAATGCTATAGGATTCACAAATGCAACATACGATTTTACGTACGCTACATACATTTTTTTTTCTCAGTGTAGGACGTCTCGCGAAATTTAAGATTTAAAAATCATGAAGCGTTCGTAATTAGTTAAAATCAATTTAGACCAGTACCGTGCCGTGGGGAGGGAGCGGGTCGACAGTCCCGGGTGCCGAAGTAAGGGGGTGCAAAATTAAGAAAGCACATATATATATATATATATATATATATATATATATATATATATATATATATATATATATATATATATATATACAGTGGCGGATCCAGGATATAATCAAGGGAGGGGCTAAACCATAACTTGCCGTTTTATCCAGTGTAAAGCAGAATTGAAGCCCCCATTTTATCCAGTGTAAACCTGAGCGTCAATGGGGGGGCTATAGCCCCTTAGCCCCCCTTGGATCCGCCCTTGTGTATATATATATATATATATATATATATATATATATATATATATATATATACAATGGATGTAAAAAGTAATAAAAAGTGCTCAAAATCAAGCAAAAGCAGAGTTTACTTTTGAAAATTTTCAAACGCTTCTCGCGAACCATGGTGACGCTTTGTGGCTGATCTGTCGACCTCATTGAAATGTACAGCGGGGCGCCGTCGTATACTCTTGCACAAGGCGCTTATTTTCCATGAAACGGCACTGATTTAGAGAGATAGACAAGGGCGCCCATCAAGGGGGGCAAGGTGGGGCGCTCGCCCCCCCTTAGAATAAATTGTACTTCAGAATATCGAAATCCCAATAGAATTTTTACATTAGTTACAGCAAAATTTGAAACTATATTTGAAACGTCGCTTATACTTGTCCCCCCTTGGAACTACAACATGTGCGCCCTTGGAGATAGACTATACATGTCAACACCTTTTGCTGTGGCAACAATGCTTAGTATTATGATAGAGGAACCTCCTTGGTACTATAGAGAGGCATTACTTTATTGAAAGTTATAAACTATTGTAGTCTTAAACTACTGAATCAAATAAATGTATCGCGATGTCCAGCACGTCCAATTAAGCGTGGCTCAGTCAAAAAAGACTGGAAACAACTGTTCTAGTGTATCTAATCAGCATGTGTGTGTGAAAAAGTATCTGAGAATGTACTATTGATATAGCCGTATGAAGGTCTTGTTTTCCGTGCATCTTGAAAAATTACGCTTTAATCTGAAGGAAGATTGCATGAAGATAATAAAGGGTTGAAAAACCAAAGGTTATGCCTTCTCTCATTGCTTTAGTCTAGAGCAGTGATTCTCAAAGTGTGGTCCGCGGACCCCTGGAGGTACGTTGGACAGAGGCAGGAGATCCGCGAGGCGTAAAAATTGAAATGTGTTGTAATAAAATGGAACTCACAGCTGTTATGCAAGAAGTATTTTTAAGACTAAGAAACTGCAGCTGTGGCAAGTACGAGTACAAACAAAAACTATTTATCATTCTCAGTCCTCAAAAATTTCATTGACTCTTCAGGTGAAAAACTCTCTGCTGAAATGCACAAATTACTTGTAGGTCACTTGAAAGCATTAGCTGCAAGTTTTAGAGAAAATTTCCTTGTCTCACAACCTTGTAATGGTTGGATTGAAAATCCTTTTACTAATGTAGAAATCCATTACATACATGACATGAATCTCTCTAACACAGAACAAGAACAGCTATTGGAAATATCCTACGATACTTCATGGAAAAACGTTTACAAAGAAAATGAACTTTGTAGCTTTTTGGTTGCTTGTGCGCTGCAAGTATGAACATTTGATGCCTTTCCCAGCACTTACTTATGTGAGCAGACCTTTTTCTGCTCTTTGCAATATTAAAAACTTTGAAACCTTAAAGCGAAATCGTCTTAATGTATATACAATCAGACCTAAGATTGATGGTAACAAAATTTATTCCATATTTCAGTGAAATTATGGAAAATCACAAAGAATTCCATTCCTCACATTAGTGACCCCACATTTAAGAACATTGTTTATCAAGTGGATTTAGTTTTAAAAAATGACATAAAAAAACATTGATTCTCAGTCTTGAAAGTTACTGTATTTTCGATTGAAATTTCGTTCACTAGGAAACAATCATGTATTTTTAGAATAAATTACTTATTGCATTATTTTTCTTGTCAGTGATAATTCTAATTAGTATGTTTTTTGATACCATGTGAAATTTCAGATAGCATTGTAAGGGGAAGATTAAATTAGAAGATTAATTTGGGCGGGGCTTTCCTGGGAGAACATTTTTAGCGCTATTATTTGGCACTAGTTTAGTGGCTTTCCGTTGGATAAGCGGGGCTAGCTTCACGCTGGCCCCCAACTTGGCAACTCTCTTTCTACGGTAAATAATTGAACATATTTGTTTTGATGCTTTTCTAGGAGCAGATTTTTAGCCTTATTATTTGGCACTAGTTTAGTGGCCCCTGTTAGGTGAGTGGAGCTAGCGTGAAGTTAGTCCCACCTAAATTAATCTTTTAATTTCTCGCTAATTTGAAGAGCACATTTTTTTAAAATTTTGTATTTTATGAAGCACATTTTTCTGGTACTACTTTTAAAAAATGTGCTCAATTGGGATGGGCCATCTTCATACACGTATAATAATAATCTTGATAACTTCATCCATGCACGGTATAGTTAAACGTAAACGCATTGTCGTAGCAGTATCGCTGGTTGAGGTGCGAAACTGTCATTTGGGGACACAATTATGGACAGAAGCTGTCTCACATATATACATTATTGTTCTCCGATTCCTTTTATAAGTTGCTACGTCTGAAAGTGTTAAATAACATTTTTATTTGGCAACATTTGTTATTTCTGAATTCTGCGACTAGAAGATTATTTTTACGTTACTATGTACTCAAATTTCTCAGATTTACCACGTGTAAAAGTGGTTATTATTATTTTATATATTGCTACATACTGGCATTTCCAATATAGCTTATTATTTACTCACTGATCTGTCACGATACCTCCGATTTCATAAAAATATCTTTATGTTGGAATAGCTCTTAGGGGAAAGTTCAGAACCGCATCTTACAAAACTTCAATTTTTTAAAAGCAATTCAACATGGATATTTTTTTTTAGAATACCGAGCTGTGTGATTAACCGTTTGAAAAAAATAAGTAATCCTTTAGAAGTAGTGTTTTAATGAGTCTCTGAAAAGAATTAAGGATTGTGTCATCTATTGGGTATAATTTTAAACTGGGGAACGTTAAGATCAAGAAACATGGATGCATATTTTCTATGTAATACACAAGGTATACGAGAAATCCCTGCCCTGCAGTTTTGAGAATTCCACAGAACAGTGTCAGTTTAATTTTAGGTGTGATATTGGTACCACTGCATTCATAGTTATAGATAGTTTGATTATATACATAATTCGTAATGTATTTGATATATACATACAGTATGTATATATATTCTAAAACTTCTTGACAGGTAGAGCTAGGTAATAAAGTAACGTTTGGAATTGATTCCCACTACCTACACGAATTGATTCCCTACACGTACTCCTAGTAAGGACACCATACTCCTCATAATGATACACACACTCCAAATAGTGACCCCATATTCTTAATGATGACGCACACACTCCAAATAATGACACTGTAGTCTTAATGACACCATATCCCTAATAATGACACCATATTGCTAATATTAACACCATACTCCTAATAATAACACCACGTTCCTACTAATTACACCATATTGCTAATAATGACACCATACTCCTAATAATAACACCATATTCCTAATAATTACACAATATTCCTAATACCAGTAATTACACCATACTCCTAACAATGGCAAACATATTCCTAAGAATGACACCATATTTCTAATAATGACTCATACTCCTAATAATGGCAAACATACTCCTAATAATAACCTACATACTCCTAATAATGGCAAACATACTCCTAATAATAACCTACATACTCCTAATAATGATACCATACTCCTAATAATAACCTACATACTTCTAATAATAACCTACATACTCCTAATAATGACACCATACTCCTAATAATAGCAAACATACTCCTAATAATAACCTACATACTCCTAATAATAACCTACATACTCCTAATAATGGCAAACATACTCCTAATAATAACCTACATACTCCTAATAATGAAGGGGGCGCGGTGGCTCAGTGGTAGAGCGTTCACCTCTGGTGCTTGGGGTCCCGGGTTCGATCCCAGCCTCCGCCAAGTGAACTTTGTGGTGGACAAACACCGTGTTCGTGGGTTTTCTCGGGGTCCTCCCGTTTCCTCCCACTTTCTTCATTCCACCATTTCATTAATCTCTCAACATCACAGTCTCCTTTAGCCTAACCGGCATAACCGTGGGACGTAAAACTTAAAGATTTCATTTTACTCCTAATAATGACACCATACTCCTAATAATGGCAAACATACTCCTAATAATAACCTACATACACCTAATAATGACACCATACTCCTAATAATGGCAAACATACTCATAATAATAACCTACATACTCCTAATAATAATCCACACTCCTAATAATGGCAAACATACTCCTAATAATAACCTACATACTCCTAATAATGGCAAACATACTCCTAATAATAACCTACATACACCTAATAATGACACCATACTCCTAATAATGGCAAACATATTCATAATAATAACCTACATACTCCTAATAATAATCCACACTCCTAACAATGGCAAACATACTCCTAATAATAACCTACATACTCCTAATAATGACACCATACTCCTAATAATGGCAAACATACTCCTAATAATGACCTACATACTCCTAATAATGACACCATATTCCTAATAATGACACCATACTCCTAATAATGCCAAACATACTCCTAATAATGACCTATACCCCTAATAATGACACCATACTCCTAATAATAACAAATATATTCCTAATAATGACACCATACTCGTAATAATGACATCATGTTCGTAATAATGACAAACATACCATTTGTAAAATACTTTGTAGATCAAATATTGCTTAGATATCTGTTTCGTTACAGAAGTTACAACTGTTTTTGCTGACCATGACGTGTACTGCTCTGACCCAAAAGAAAAAAAAAACTGTTTAGCGTCTTCTAATACAGAACGCTTTATGAATTTTGCATTAGCTCCATGGGCCCACACAGAAGAACAAAAAAGGGGAAACATTATTGGAAACGAACGGAAGGAAAAGGGAAATCGAAGTGCATGTACTATGAAAATTATATAAAGAAGCTTATATCCTTATGAATATTTATGACAGTTAATCATAACAGATAATCGCCAATTCAGTCACCGAAATGAATTAGCATTTTTTTGTCTTCTCTGCAGTTTTTCTCGAGGAATTTCATTGGTTACGCTGGTTTTGAAAACGTAACCAATGAGAGAGAGCGAAAAAAACGAGGGATTTTTTTTTTTTGTTACACTTTCCTTTTTTTCCCTGGAGTCCGCCCGTCCTCTCTGTATTTAATGCTAACTTTTTCTGTACATGTTCCCTGATTAAAATTAAAAAGTTATCTCATTAGCAGCAACTCTTGCAATGTAGGATCATTTATCCTTCGGCTAAGAAAAGGTCGTACTACGTAGAGCACAGAACCCTGTTGTAATTTATGCTGTGGTAAGATTAGATAAATACGGCTTCCTCATCAGAGTATTTTTATGGTATTCAAATACCATCCGTCCTATCTATCTCTCTCCGCTATTATACGCTTCGGTTAGTATTTCGATTTTTTTTTATCTCCGCAATTTTAAGAGAAAAGAAACGGAGATAAAATTTCAGAAAAATATCGTGGTTTTATGTTTCTTTTCTCTCTTTTTCCACTTTTAGGAAGAGGAAATTATATCTGTAAAACGTTAAACTGCTCTCAAATGATATACATTCCGTTGTCAGCCATTCTTATTGATCTCAAAGCCTTTTCCTCTCAGGACAATTTAATTATCTTCATTATAGATATTCTGCCAATAGTAGCTGGTCACTTGCTGCAACCGAGAATTTTCCATGCTCCACGATCTTCCGCTGATCCCTTCGTCCTCACGTATCATTTTTCTAATTTGATATCGTCCATTAATTGTAGTATTCTTCGCCCCTCCTTCTCTTTCCTTCCACCATATCTTCTAACACATCCCTCATGATACAGATCCTAATTAGTCAGTATTCCAACCATTTCCTTTTCCTCTTTTTAATAATATCTAAAATTGCTCTTTAGTCCTTCACAATTTCTAAGACCCTCTCATTTGTTTTCGGCTCGGCCCAGTTTATTCTTTCAGTTCTTCTCCACGCTCACATTTCAAAACCTTTCAATCGTTTTTCATCAGTTTTGCGTATCGTCCATATTTTTGACCCATACAGTACAATACTCCACACGAAGCATTTTATGAATCTTTTTCTCAACTCTTTATCCAAGGCTCCACAAAATAATATTTTCTTCCTCTTAAGGGCTTCTTTCGCCATTCCTATCCTTGCTTTTATTTCACGTTCTCACTACTACTACATATCAAGACACTGATTCATTTGATTATGTCTCCTGATATCAAAAAATGTAACAAGTAAAAGAAAATATTTGATTCGTTTTACAATGAGCACACAAGATGGCACTTGCTGTTAGATCTTACGAGGAGTTCTTTGTTTCATGAAATGTTTATTTATTAGAGTAAAGTATTTTAAAGTAACGATCTTATTACGAAATAGATATATTGTTTTACCGTTTCCCGTGTTATGTTTCACATTTTATTTAAATATTAATTTACATTTAAGGAAATAGATTTTGAGACGAAACTTGCGCAGAACGCCATAATGCGTTGTTGTCAAATTTGTACGTTTACTGTAGTAGTCACAATAAGAAAATTCATGGATTCTAGCGTTGCAGTTCGAGAAGCGAGATTGCGGTAAGGATCGAAAACTAATTTCTCCATTAAATACCCAAGGAGAATTCTATGATTACTCCTTTTATTATCTGGCATCAGTAAACATTCGACACTGTCTGGCAACGCCGCACTATTCAAGCAGCGTTTAGCATAGCACCGAGAACACCTAGTGATCCACCTTAAAGAAATAATTCTACAAAATTACTATCATTTTAATGTTATATCGCTCCTTGCTCGATATGCTGTAAACCCGAAGAGTCTAAAATAAGTATTGATAAATTATTATTCAATATATATATGTATCACTATCTAAAATTTAACCTGGGACCACATGCACTATGGTTTCTTTTTATTATTCTCAGCATGAAAGTATAATTTCAAAGTTAATTCGGGCTCAGAAATTCTAAGGGTCCTCAGTACCCTTCCAATTAGTGCTTGAGCGCCGGGACACCCGCGTAGTCGGCGCCTATGGGACGAGATCAAAATTGGAATCTGCTCCGCGGCCACAGAATCCATATCTAAAATTGTTTCTCCCTATCTATTACAATTATTTTTACATATCGGAATCAATACTAAAACCGGAAATTGTACGCCTAGTAGTCTCTACGGGGCATGATCAAAAACGGTTTTTATAAAAACCGGAGACCGGTTTCTAAGTAACCAAAAAACCGATGTTTCAGTTTTCTTCGAAACGGTTCGGTTGTTGACCGAAATTGGTTTAATAGAAAACTGAAACCCATGTTTCATTGGATCTGTCAAGTAGTGCTTAGAGATTTTTTGTCTTCCGGACGAATAAACATGGTTTTGTGTCCTGGACACATGGACAGGCTGAGTAATTATATAAAAGAGTTGAATTAAACGAAACTCTTCACAATGGCAGTAATGCAAATCATTCAGGTTATTTAAGCACAAAATGGGTGAGGTTTTAATAGCGACGTTTGTGCTACGAGCTTGTTCTTCTATTATCAAGAACTTTGATTTCGAATCATTCTTGCTATATGTTTCTTTTCTCTCTTTCTACTTGTTTTAATGAACGCAAGTGGCGACAAGATGGACAAGTACACTGCATGGCCACCCCTGCACAATTCCACTTTGTTTTGTGGTAAACTTTGTTTTCTAATGGACAACAATTCAAACCTTCGATGTCCTTAAATTGTAGACTGAAAATGAAAACCGTGCCCAGCGCCAAAAATGGAAAATTTAAGTTTAATACCAAAATGTGGACTTTTTGCCTAACACTGCTCAGTTAAAAATCAGCCTATTTAGTATTCACTGTAGAAGTAGTTCAAATAATCGCCAGAAGAATGCGCGTGGGTCTATGTCCTGCCTGTTCTAAAATAAAATTGAGATTTTTTACTCAACATTTTCATTTTGGCACTTAACACCGATTTTATGGTCAGTCTTACCTTTCAGACACATGTGTAATACAGTATTAACTAAAGCAGGCCGAGTAGCTATAAAAGTGCTATGAAAGTGAAGCACGTGTTAGTATACTAATATAGTAATGTAAAATGTGGAACGTTATTCATATCGGTGAAGTCTCACTCACAGCCCTGGCTCTAGCAAAACCTAAAACGACGCTACTATTTCGAAATACGAACAAGAGTAAACAAAACAATGGAAAGTGATTCCAGAATTCAAGGATTATTTCAGTCCTTTAGACAAAGACGTAACTAGAGCATTGTTTGTGTGTGTAGTAAGGGTAGTAATAGACCTAGACCTTGTTTAAAACGTAAGCTATATAAAATTACATGTGAAAGTTTAAAACAGTACATATAGACAAGGGGCGCACCAACAAGTGGTCCACCGGATTCGGACCTCCCCCAAAAACCTTTCTAATTCAATATACATTTGTACACTTTCTCAATAAAATTATAGACCCTAGTTGTTTAACAGAGAAATGATTCAAGTAGCATAAAACACATTTTACAGTTCATCTGTACTATTTCTCTTATATATAGGTCTATATATATATATATATATATATATATATATTCCAAGCATATATATATGTATAGGATATATATACAACCTATTTCCAAGGGCGCCGATTTCTCTGCAAATTTGGGGGTCATTCAGATGTAGAAAGCATATTTGAGGATTTTAAAACAAATTACATTCAAATTATGCCAAATATTGAAAATTTATAAATACAATAAGGGGGCCCACATGAGATTTGGGGGGACCTGGGCCTCCTCGCCCCCCGTAATCGGCGCCCTTGCCTAGTTCTATCATTTTTCTGAAAATATAGATGGAAGTGTTTTACAATTACTTATCGTATTTTCGGGTGCAGAACAATACCCGTTTAATACTACATAGGCGTAGTGGATTGTGTATTGGACCCTCATTCAAATCTTAGACCCCTCCCAACAAAAAATTCTGGGTGCGCGCCTGATATAGACAGAACATTTCGCAATAATTTTTCGAGCCTTTCTTGCTGAAAATTGGAGTATTTTCGTCTCTCAATTAACTACTTTTTGTGTCGCTGTTTTGGCAACATTGGCTCTTGTCTTAAGAGGTTAATAAAATAGAAACCTATACCAATGAAAGCTATGTGAACTAATGTGTAAAAAAAAATCTGACAATTAAAAGCAAAAAAATTATCATTATGTGAACCAATTGGTAACCAAGAGGAAATTACAAGAACAGAACAGGAGCAAGATGAGCATGTCTTGTATAGTAATGTACAAGTACGCTTACGTGTAACATTTGCATGCTTCGAGGAATAGATATCCTTGGAACATGTTGTGAAGATGTAATTCGGAATAATACAAGCTATTTGCAAAAATATCACGCGACATAGAACTGTAGAAAACAGGAAGCATTCTGTTAGCATGTATGCTGCTTTCAATTATGTAACCATTTCACTGAGATGATGATGATCGCACAGGAAGAGGAAAAACAGGGGAATAAAACAGTCGGGGGGAACACGATCTATAAACTCTGTAACAGTAGAAAAAGCAATAACAGGGTAATCCTTCTGCCCACTCTCCTGCAGCAATTGTTAGTGTCACTCCCTTTCTCTATCGGTCCTCCCCTCCCTAACATCAATTCTCCCACCCCACCATTTGCTCCCCTGCCCTCTATAACAACCATGATGTTCTTGCGTGTTCCTTCAAGAAGGTTCAATTATATTATCCATCCAGAGAAGGCAACAATTTGACAGCAACAGTTAAATGAAAATTTATCTTCATTCTCCAAATCGTTCTCAAAGGACATTCAATGTTTTGCCTCGATTTTTAAAGTTGTAACCAATGGCGGCTCTTGAGATAATTATAATTTTACCGTTACAAAAAATGAAATGAAAGATTTCAATGTATCGTCCCACGATTATGAACTTTACATGATAGAATTGGTGGAATGAGAAAGTGGGAGGAAACAGAAGTACCCCGAGAAAACCCACGGACACAATGTTGTCCACCACACACTTACTTAGCCGGGGATTGAACCAAGGACCTCATGCACCAGAGGTAAGCACTTTACCACTGAACCACCGTGCCGCCTCTTTATTGCTTCACGTTAAGTGAAAGAAACTGACGTAATAAATATATTCCAGTTTAACGTCCCACAATTACACTCTTTAGGCTAAGGAAGACGGTAGTTTTAGGCAAGTGAATGATGATGGAATAAATTATGGAATAATGATGTGGGAGGAAGCGGGAGAAAACCCACTGAGACATGTTTTCGGGAATCTAACCAGTGACCCCACGCACCAGAGTTAAGCCCACTGAGCCCTCCATCTTAGAAATGGCATAATTGAAGACTTGAATTGCGTAACATCCCAAGTCCGCTCCTTTTGTTCGTATTTTGCGTTTTTTGTTTATGTTAGCATCTATGTTTTAAGGGCTATTCACTTCCATAATACGTAAATGCAAATCAAAACCTTTAAAAAAAAATACAAAATAATTTCAGCTAAATAGAATAACATGACAAGTATAACCTTTTTGTCTTTCTTCTAAAATCATAAAGGTACTCCGGTGGACTTGAGATGTTCTGCAATTCAGGTCTTCAATTCTTGTATGCAGGCAGTTTTTCTTTCCTAAGCGTGCAGGAATAAAATACTGTAATTTTAACAAATATTTCATTTATCTATTTGTAAAGCCGCCACTGATTGTATTATAGAATAACTAATTAACTCTAATGCAGCACCGTAAATTAGATTTTTTTTCTGGAAGGGCAAGCACTAATACGAGTATTTGGGCCCCCTAGAAAAGTTCTTTTTCGAATTTTTGAGGATCCCTCTTTCCATCTTTCTCTTACTGTTTGTGGGCCCTCCCGTACGGCAAGGTTTGCGGGGCCGTTAGTTACATTTCTGGGCCCGTTCCATACATGAAAAATTAATTAATTAAGGGGAGAACATCGACAAATCTCAAAGCCGTAGGAATAAATATTATTTCTAGGGCTCCTAATAGTAGAATATACATTTTTTGCTGAAATTGGCCGACGACACATTTTTGTTTCATTGACCTTTTGTGTGCTGTTTTGTTTATGTAATGTAGTGAATCTGTTTGATGATTCATTTATAATTTCATGTTCGTATCGTGTATGGAGTAAGAAAATTATGTCTCAAAATGCCAATCCTCCTCGAACGGTTGTGAGCTTCCCTGGGGGGCAGTTGTCCCTTGCCCCCCACAACTTACGGCCCTGCTCTACCGTCTATAGAACCCGGAGGTACAATACGAAGCAAAAAACCTGCAACATGAAAGTTTAAGTTCATTGTGAAACTACGCCAACAACATAGGCAACCAACCTAACGTCTTTGTGGCACTGATCACGCCAGGATAACCTTCGGCTTCGTCCCCCTGCACACTTCGTTTGGAGCAAGAAATGCATAGACCACGTGACTACAAACCACAAATTTCTCACAAGATGGAGTAATAGATTGAGGTTCTTCTCATTTCTCTTCTCATTTTACATCCTCAGTTTTAAAGAGAGAGAAAGAGAAAAAGGTCAACGTGATAAAAACTAAATAAAGAGAAATATGCGAAATATAAAGGAAAAGAAAACGTGCGCATATATTGACAAATGACACATGCACTTCAAAGGAGACCACCTCAAATTTTATTATGAACCATATATAATAACTGTGAGAATCAGCAAACCACAAAGACATAATTACACACAGTAAGTGTTAGATAACACATATTTATTTAAACAAATAAAAATGCTTGCAGAAAGCTGAAAATGTCTTTAAAATCTCAACCATAACTGAAACAAGAGATTACTTCTCTATTGTTTTTCTTCGTAGCATCCATCTACATGGAGAAATGAGAAAGAGAGAACATCTTAAGAGATTCGCACGTATACAATATCGGAAACTGCTAAATGGAAAAAATTACAGTCTTTGGACGGGATTCGAACCCAGAACCATAGTATTAGAAATCCCACACTCTACCGATGTAGCTAGTCTGACAGTAATATCCTGTTCCTCCATCATTACCTATGAAAGATGGAATGGAGTCTGCAGAAAACTACGTCTAACATGTCCACGACAGACCGCCTATAACCTATGTCTAATTGGTACTTAGAAAAGCTAGTTCTACACGTGCATAGAAAAGTAAAATCAAATGAGTAGTTAGTACACATCACTTTGTCTGTCTCACTCTATCTCTGACTATAGAAATCGAGGAAGAAGAAAAAAGTATAGAGGTGAGAACACAGGAAGAACAAGCAAAAATATAAGTTGCAGGGAACTGAATATCAAGGAGGGAGAGAGAGAGACATAGAGACAGAGAGAAAAATAGATTAACGGAGCAAATTATTTAATATACATCGGAAAAGAAGGTTCACAACTGTGCTATACATTTAATGTATTGAATACTCTGCAGGCCCGTATCCACGGGGGGCTAGGGGGGCCGGGTCCCCCCTAAACTTTGGCTGGCCCTAATAAAGGTTTCACGATAGGCTTGCAAATGAACTATAATATGGTGATGAAGTATAATATGATTGGGTCGGGCTCCCCCAAACTTCGGCCGCCCCCCCCCTAAATTTTTGGGCTGGCTACGGGCCTGATACTCTGTTTCTTCTAAATTGCTTGCTAGATGGCAAATATTAATTTGTAAAAACGTAGCAAATGCCCGCGTTGTCTTGTTTTCTTACTGTTTCAGTAATAGTGGAAAACGTGGTTTATGCAACATAATAAATTACTAATTTTCCCACAACAATCATGTAGATGTTGTTGATGATTTTGAGTTTAACGTCCGTTCAGCAGCGAGACTATATGAGACGTGGACCTACTTATTAACGTGGAATCCGAACCATATGAGCTGCTGCCGGGAATCGAAGCAACCATGTACTGTTGGTAAGAAATTTCTAAGCAAAAGAAAAAACTGATCAGCAAAATACATAAAACGATAGTCCTGCAAACTATTACTTAAAGAGAATTTATTGTAAAATCAATACATCCATGTGGCGGTATCGTGTAGTCGTAAAGTGATTAGAAAACTTAATATTAAACTGTCGATCACATTGTTTTACTTATTTGAATTCAATGTCGTATAGATTCGGTTTTAGCTCTAGATTTCAGCGTTCTCACTTCGATTCTTAACTTGTTGGAAATATGCATTAATCGAAATTATAAAAGTATAGGAAATTTAACTAGCTAAAAGAAGAGAATAACATAAAAATCCGGATTAGAGTACGTCGTCGCCAACATGTGCTTTTATTTCAGGGAGCATAAAGTCGAGAAGATCAACATTTTTTTACCATTAAGTCGGCCTATAATTCGATGGATACCACCTCAACCTACAGTCTCGCATATCTATCCCCAACAGTGAATCGTCACATGACCCATTCGCGCTGAACGGGCCATATATTGTGGATCAAACCGTCTTCCAGATGGGCGATACACACGTGTTGGCCCAAAGTTTCCAGTGGAAAATATTTTCTCATCTGTAAAGACAACAGTGTCCCAGTGACAAGTAATATTTAGCTCAGCAAACGCCAGTCTATCGTCTTTGTGATCTTCTGTCAATCTCTCCTTAACAGCAGCCCGGAAGGACCTTAAGCCGGCGTCCCGAAGTCGCCGTCGGACTGTAGTTGCATCACCTGGAAAGGCGGTAGACTGCTGCAGTTGTCGGGCACACATGAAAGGCTGTCGACAGCATTGATCAGCTAATCGTTGATCTTGTGTCGGTGAGGACACTCGTGGCCGACCACTTCCAGATTTTCGAGTTAGACTTCCAGTTTCCTCATATTTTTTCCACCATCTGAACGCTGTTGCACGATGCACGCCTAATCGAGCGCCTGCTTCAGGAACACTCAATCCCGCATGTTCAATAAGAGCGATAACACTCTCACGTACAGAATGATCATATTGCGCCATTCTTACACAAAAGTAAAAGTGCTAAAAACGTCTTTGAATATAGGATAATGGACAATATTGCTATACATGACGTCGTATTATGAAAGACATGCGCAGAAGAAGTAGATGTGCCTGTAATCAACTGTTGTTGCACGCAAAAATACTCACTCACTGTTAGTAACAAAATATTTTACATTTTTTTTAAAATCCAATACATTAGAATATAGTAGCAGTTACTATCTTTCAAGAACATAACTTCCATCGAGTGGTGGGCATAAACAAAAACTCGTAACTATGCAACAGTTAACTTCCATCAAAACCCCCGAAGCACTTTACAGATTTAATTTGATTTATTTGTGCAATTTGGATACATATAAGATTACAACTTGTCTGGGAAATTTGTTCATACTCGTCTAAAACAGATCTATTCTATTATTCGCCACTCGTATACATTATATGACAAACAACAAAACAGAAACAAGTAAAGTGCAAATACTCTAGACAATATTTTTCAAAACGTACTAGAGAATTAAGATATAGCCGAGCGGCTTTAGTAGAGTAGTCTACTATCTCCGCCTTCTCGTGTTCAAACCCACCTGAGGTTTGTGTCTATTCTCTGCTTTTTTTCTTGTGCTTTCACAACGAACGTTTTTTCTATAATTCCTATAAGCTATGACTTGCAAACCCTAAACAAAATACACATGTTTATTGTAATACTCTAATCCGGATTTTTATGTTATTCTCTTCTTTTAGCTAGTTAAATTTCCTATACTTTTATAATTTCGATTAATGCATATTTCCAACAAGTTAAGAATCGAAGTGAGAACGCTGAAATCTAGAGCTAAAACCGAATCTATACGACATTGAATTCAAATAAGTAAAACAATGTGATCGACAGTTTAATATTAAGTTTTCTAATCACTTTACGACTACACGATACCGCCACATGGATGTATTGATTTTACAATAAATTCTCTTTAAGTAATAGTTTGCAGGACTATCGTTTTATGTATTTTGCTGATCAGTTTTTTCTTTTGCTTAGAAATTTCTTACCAACAGTACATGGTTGCTTCGATTCCCGGCAGCAGCTCATATGGTTCGGATTCCACGTTAATAAGTAGGTCCACGTCTCATATAGTCTCGCTGCTGAACGGACGTTAAACTCAAAATCATCAACAACATCTACATGATTGTTGTGGGAAAATTAGTAATTTATTATGTTGCATAAACCACGTTTTCCACTATTACTGAAACAGTAAGAAAACAAGACAACGCGGGCATTTGCTACGTTTTTACAAATTAATATTTGCCATCTAGCAAGCAATTTAGAAGAAACAGAGTATCAGGCCCGTAGCCAGCCCAAAAATTTAGGGGGGGGGGGCGGCCGAAGTTTGGAGGAGCCCGACCCAATCATATTATACTTCATCACCATATTATAGTTCATTTGCAAGCCTATCGTGAAACCTTTATTAGGGCCAGCCAAAGTTTAGGGGGGACCCGGCCCCCCTAGCCCCCCCGTGGATACGGGCCTGCAGAGTATTCAATACATTAAATGTATAGCACAGTTGTGAACCTTCTTTTCCGATGTATATTAAATAATTTGCTCCGTTAATCTATTTTTCTCTCTGTCTCTATGTCTCTCTCTCTCCCTCCTTGATATTCAGTTCCCTGCAACTTATATTTTTGCTTGTTCTTCCTGTGTTCTCACCTCTATACTTTTTTCTTCTTCCTCGATTTCTATAGTCAGAGATAGAGTGAGACAGACAAAGTGATGTGTACTAACTACTCATTTGATTTTACTTTTCTATGCACGTGTAGAACTAGCTTTTCTAAGTACCAATTAGACATAGGTTATAGGCGGTCTGTCGTGGACATGTTAGACGTAGTTTTCTGCAGACTCCATTCCATCTTTCATAGGTAATGATGGAGGAACAGGATATTACTGTCAGACTAGCTACATCGGTAGAGTGTGGGATTTCTAATACTATGGTTCTGGGTTCGAATCCCATCCAAAGACTGTAATTTTTTCCATTTAGCAGTTTCCGATATTGTATACGTGCGAATCTCTTAAGATGTTCTCTCTTTCTCATTTTTCCATGTAGATGGATGCTACGAAGAAAAACAATAGAGAAGTAATCTCTTGTTTCAGTTATGGTTGAGATTTTAAAGACATTTTCAGCTTTCTGCAAGCATTTTTATTTGTTTAAATAAATATGTGTTATCTAACACTTACTGTGTGTAATTATGTCTTTGTGGTTTGCTGATTCTCACAGTTATTATATATGGTTCATAACAAAATTTGAGGTGGTCTCCTTTGAAGTGCATGTGTCATTTGTCAATATATGCGCACGTTTTCTTTTCCTTTATATTTCGCATATTCCTCTTTATTTAGTTTTTATCACGTTGACCTTTTTCTCTTTCTCATTCTTTAAAACTGAGGATGTAAAATGAGAAGAGAAATGAGAAGAACCTCAATCTATTACTCCATCTTGTGAGAAATTTGTGGTTTGTAGTCACGTGGTCTATGCATTTCTTGCTCCAAACGAAGTGTGCAGGGGGACGAAGCCGAAGGTTATCCTGGCGTGATCAGTGCCACAAAGACGTTAGGTTGGTTGCCTATGTTGTTGGCGTAGTTTCACAACGAACTTAAACTTTCATGTTGCAGGTTTTTTGCTTCGTATTGTACAATGCCCCATTCACAAAAGTTATCCATGGTAAAAAATTAAAAAGAAGAAGGAAACAAATTATCCATACGCTTCTCATATTGTTTCGGGCATACTAAGTGCCGAAATTGGAATATTCAAATTATTGTTAGGTATGACTGCATAAACAAAATGAAACAGAATCTGTAGAATAGAGAAAATAAATTCTGATCAAGATATTAAAGGAGATTACGATAAACTTACATTTATGAATGAATCTATGTTGTTAGTGAAGGTGGTCTGTATTATACGGTATACTCTCTCATATCCCACTTTCTCTTATTCTAGTTAGCTGTTGTTTTGATGGAAACACGGTAATAGGAAGAATAATGCTTACTTAACTTTCTTAATAAAGCCCAAAGATAGCGTTAATCGAGAAAAACTCTATTTCAGAGAGTGTAGTGTCTATACGATTAAGTAAATGAGTTGCACATAAGCAATATTTATTTAAAAATTTATTGTTCAAGAGCCTAAAATAGTATTCCCTTTGGTTTTAATCTATAAAGTTGTAATATTCAAATAAGGACTGTAAATTTCGTAACCATGCATGTTTTTACATGATTGTTATTAGTTAGAGTAGTTGGCATGATGGATGAACCACTGATGTGATGAACATAGAGTACAATTTATTACTGCAAATGGGTATAAGGGTACGATATGAAACGATTCGCTGTCAAAATCTGATGGAAGACAAAATGAGAAGGCAGGAAATACTACTGAAGTAGCATGGTGTTGCCGGAAAAATGACAAAATAACATAGAACAAAATGGTGCTTTCATAAAAATTATTTTTCATTTTCTATTTTGTCCTCGAAATGTTCAATATTTTTAGGTAGTCTGATAATACTAATATTGGGGGCACGGTGGCTCAGTGATAGAGTGCTTATCTGTGGCGCATAGAGTCCCTGGTTCGATTCCCGGCTAAGTAAGCTTGTGGTGGACAACATCTTGTCCTTGGGTTTTCTCGGGATACTCCCGTTTCCTTCAACTCTTCCATCTTTATTCATTTGCCTTAATCATCGTCTCCCTTAGCCTAACGGGCATAATGTGGGACGTTAAACTGAGACATTTCATTTATTATTATCATTATTATTATTATTATTATTATTATTATCATTATTATTATTATTATTATTATTATTATCATTATTATTATTATCATTATTATTATTATTATCATTATTATTATTATTATTATTATTATTATTATTATTATTATTATTATTGACCACCGATTTTATTAGTAGCATTAATAATAGCATGAGCCAGAGGCAATAACATGGTCTTATAATTCAGCTATGTTTGTTTGTTTATTGAAGCACATTATTCGTTAGCACTGAAACTATACGAGACGTGCAACTACAAGTCAAAGCACGGTGAAGTAGTGAATCCAAATTTTATTGCTCTTCCACTGGGAATCAATCTCGGCTAAAAAGACACACGCGCTAGCCATTAGATAATCAGGGAAGGCCTTCAGTTCTCTTGGAGGCGAGATAGTTGGTGGGGAATGGCTCTTACTAGAAAATTAAATGAAATTTTAGTTTTGCGTCTAACAGTTATGCCGGCTAGGCTAGGCTAAATATGGTGATCAATGAGAAATGAATGAAATGGTGGAATGAAGAAAGTCAGGGAAACGGGAGAACTCCGAGGAAACACACACACACATGGTGTTTGTCCACAACAAACCTCACTTGGAGCAAGCTGTGATCGAACCAGGGCCTCACGCACATAGGTCAAAGCTCTAACACTGAGCCACTGTGCTCACATCTCGGTTATTCGAAGCACACATCGTCATAGCCTCGGTACTGCAATTAGAATGTAAAATATAAAAACTGACATTAATCGTATTAATAGTATGAATTCATAAATAAATGTCTGTTTCATTGCAATTTACTACCGAATCTCATTTTCCTCATAAACACATCAATGCTTCTGTAGCTTCTATTTAATCTCTCATCGATTTTGTTCAGAGCAAATTGGAAATCTTTGACAGAAGTTTTGTTTGATGTCTACAAAAGCCATTTTGTATGAGATAAAGTAAGCCTATTTCTGCGATCTATCGTATATAATTTTTTCCTGTGTATTTTATAGTTTCGAAAGTATCTAGCTGTGTGGGAGCATTGAGTGGTGAGGGAATGTAATTATTAACGAGAATTCTTTGGTTAATTCTTTGCATTGAGCGCTACTCATTGTATCAGATTTCAACTTTGTTAGAAATTTTGCTAAATCAAAAGAAAAGCATTGTACAAGAACATTTTATCATGATAAATCTTAATTAAAAACAAAGATATTAGGTCTAATGTTCTATACTGAAACTGTAAGACATGTATTGATATGTCCCACAGTTTCAGTACAGGATATTTGCAAATCTATTTTTCTTTTAGTATGGGATACTCTTATAGAAATCAATGAAATTATGTATTTTTGAATACAACTTTGTATTTTTTCTAAAAAGTATTTGATTCAGTAAAAGATATTGCTAGAATGAGTCATTGAGATGTAAACTACTTTTGCTTATCATATTAGATTGCCTTTCAGGAATATAATAAATATTTCGTAAATGACATTGAGAATTTTGATTAGTTTTTATTTTTAGCCATAGACAAATCTTTACACGACATTTGACATTTATACCAACTAACGAAGGACGTATTATATTTCTTGTAATCTTTCATGAAAATAGTTTTGTCAGTGCAGGAACTTTCTGACATTTACATTAATATACGTGATACCATCTGTTGTTCCTATCTTCACTATGTTTCTCTTCGGCACCGATTATATTTAGTTTCTCGTAACCACTTATAAATTTTTATGCCATACTTGATTATCCCCAAAGGAGCCATTTCCGTTTAATAAGGAAAACATATTTCTGTAAAACTAATGTGAATCAATACTGATGATTTGTTATGAAAAATGACTCGTCAAATGAAGTAGTTGATTAAACGACTATCATTTTTAACACTTTACTTCACAGTATGATGGAGTTGAAGTAGTCAAAATTTAACACATCTCAGGTGACACAGTTCAATTAACAAAAAAGGGCCGCGGTAGCTCAGTGGTAGAGCGTTCACTTCTGGTGCTTGGGGTCCCGGGTTCCATCCCAGCCCCCGCCAAGTGAACTTTGTGGTGGACAAACACCGTGCTCGTGGGTTTTCTCGGGGTTCTCCCGTTTCCCCCCACTTTCTTCATTCCACCATTTCATTCATTTCTCATAATCATCGTCTTCTTTAGCCTAACCGGCTTAACCGTAGGACGTAAAACTCAAAGATTTCATTTCATTTCAATTAACAAAAGCAACTTCTTTTACTGTCTAGATGAACAATAAGATGATAGTTGCATAGACAGATAGATAGAGGCAGATAGGGAGAGAAGCAAAGTACGTTTAGCAAACTTACTCAAGAAATATCGTATGCAGCGTGAAGTTTACTTGAGAGAAAATTCCCTATAAATGTGGGAACGGCTTGTTCTCTGACGTACAACTACCTATGAATCATAATTACTACCACTGACTTGGCTTTATATTGACAAACACCTAATATATTGTAGACTTACAACGAATAAGGGGTAGATCCAGGGGGGGCGATCGGGGCGATTGCCCTTCCCCAGAAGAGGAAACCTTTTATTTTATATATAAATAAACCCATCCATAAAATGTTTGGAGCTCTTAAAAGTAGCTCTAAGTAGCAGTATTACTACCGACCCCCCCCCTCAGAAGTCCGTCCTGGATCCGCCCCTGCAACATGTGTTTACGAAGGATACACTTGAATTTTTTCAATGTAAATCAAGAAAGGAAAAGTGCATGGGAATCATAACTCTGGCTCCAGATAGGACAGAGTAGAAAGCAGTGTTAAACAATAATAAAAAAAAGTAGGGAAGAGAAAGTACATGGAAATTAAAAGTCTGGCTATGCATAGAGAAGAGTAGAAAGCTGTCAAATCAAACGAAAGATTGCTGACCTCAGTAGAAAGGCTTTATACATTGTAATATGTATCTTTGACTCACATTTTGTATTGCACATTTGCATAGCTAACTTCAACCATCCAATTTTACTAAACAGATATTGCATTATATGAATAATTATATGTTGAAAATACTACCATGTTCCTCTCAATATAACTTTCGTAAAGTATCAACATTTTAAAGCATCAAAATATTAGATTTAAATGTATGTTTGAAGAATGTGTTCGTGTACTTACTATAAGAATAGAGAGCTTAAGACGAACGGTGTGATTGATTATAACTGAGGTGAAAGTCTCATGTATAATCTTAAATGAACTTAGTTATAAAATTTATTTTCGCTTGACATATTTTTTCTTTCTTTAATTCAGAGCAGTTCAAGTGGACGGTTAATTTTCTTGATCCGCAGTACGCAAATCTGAAGCTGCAACTATGCGATTGGCCATCTGTCCTGAAATATTTTTACTCCAATTCTTATAGGTCAGTAATGTTATAAGAATATACAAATCACATATCAACATCCTTGTGAATGTTAATGGTTCCGGAGAAAATTAGAAATTCTCACTAGTTATTGGAAGCTGTTATTTAATAAAAAATATAATACATCAAAGAAATGTATTTTACAACTATTGCTCCAAACTTAATCTTTCAACGACTTTCAATCTTATTAATAATTTATTTTTGCTAACACAATGTCAAGAAGGACATTTTAGTATTTATTAAATTAACGATTCTGCCTTTATGAAGTTAGGATTATCAAAATGGTATTTTTCTGAATTCACAAAATATACGCGTACTTCAATACTTGCCTTATGTTGTAGATTAGATTTCAGAAGATATATGGTTTTCTAGTATGCACACAGAGAACTTACTTTCTAAAAATAATTATATGAAATACCCGTAGGTAAACTGTGATAATGGAACCATTATGATTCTTTGATATCCATATCAGGAGGGATCCAGGACGGACTTCGAGGGGGACGGTGGGTTGTAATACTCTTACTTAGAGCTACTATTGAGAGCTCCAAAATCTAGGATGGGTTTTATTTATATATAAAATAAGAAAGTTTCCTCTTCTGGGGGCGATCACCCCTGGATCCGCCCCTGAACCATATATGACATATCAGCTGCTCCTTGAAATTATTTGGGGGTCGTATGGGGGCTCAGTGGTAGAGCCCTTACCTCGTGATGCGTGGGGTTCCTGGTTCGGTCTGCAACTGTTTCTGGTGGATAACATCCTGTTCGTAGGTTTTCTTAGGGTAGTGCTGTTTTCTCCTACTTTCTCATTCCACCAATTCTTCCGTCATCATTTACTTACTTTAATCATCATCTCTCTTCGCGTAAAAGGGCATAAACGTTAAACTGAAAGATTTCATTCCATTGAAATGATATATATATATATATATATATATATATATATATATATATAGGGTGTTTGAAAAAGAACTCCCTAGTTTTAAGTATAGATTTAATTGGGAAATGAATGAAAACTTACATCAATGATTACATATCTTGAAAGAGAATTCCTTCAAGTTTTGTTTTGTTTAATGTTGGTAGACTTCAACGTGAGATCCATTTGTGGCCCTGCACACGTCGAGATGACATTCAATTTCTCGGCACGTATTCATCAACATTTCAGGTGTAACTGTCCCAACCAGCGCGACGATTCTTTCTCGTAAATGATTGATGTCTCTGATTGTTTCACTGTACACAATATTTTTTTATGTGGCCCCAAAAGTAAACGTCCAGTGGGGTTGAGTCTGGGGTTCATGGTGGCCAAGGTATTGGGCCAGCCCTGCCTATCCAATTTCCTGGAAAGCGAGTGTCAAAAGCCGCACGCACATGGTTACTGTAATGAGGTGGGGCGCCATCTTGTTGGAAAAACACAAGCCCCTTTTCCGCCTCAATATCGTCCATTTGGGGAAAGACGTACTCTGTCAGCATGTCATAGTAAACGTCCCCGTTTATTGTTTTTCTTCTACAAAAATGAAAGAACCAATCACACGATCTTCCATCAAACCGTACCAGACAGTAAGTTTGGGAGAGTCACGTTGATGCTGAATAACTTCATGTGGATGCTCTTCCCCCTCCCAACCAAATTCTGCAGTTATGACGATTAAATGTTCCACTGACATGAAATGTAGCCTCATCAGAAAAGAGAATCTTTTTAAACAAATTGATATCATCATCAATTCTGTGTAGAAAGTCAGCAGCAAACTCATACCTTTCGATTTTATCAGTAGGTTTAATTTCATGTAACAGTTAAAATTTGTAGGCGTGCAACTTAAGTCTTTTACGCACAACATCATACACAGTATATTTAGGCACTCCTAATTGTAGACTACGTCTGGCCAATGACTTCTTCAGGCTCCGAACACAAGAAACACGGATTTGTTCAAGAACATCTTCAGAAGTTATCGGTCTACCTGGTGAATTTGCTTTTAAAACACTACCGGTTTCCTTGAAAGACTTTAGCCAATGACGGATAGTTTTTGCTGTAGGTGGTTCACCACCATACTGACGTCTAAAATTACGTTGCACTGTTATAACTGACTCAAGTTTTCACAAGCCAAATAATATACTGCGCTTTCTGTGGCGAAGTACACATTGTTGCTGAGTTGCTCTGTATTGCACGCCTGCCTGGACTGAACTGAGGAAACAGAGGAAAAAACAGCACTGGTGCCGTCTCAAGGTCAGGCAGACCTGTCAACTGCAGGGGAGCCAAACTTGGAGAGTTGATGAATCAAACACCACAAACTAGAATAGTGTATGTCACTTTGTACAGACTCTAGGACACATTAATTCTAGGGAGTTCTTTTTCAAATACACTGTATATATATATCACTGTATATATCACAAGTTACTTTTAACATTAATTACAAGTTTAAAAAGTAAGAAAATTCGACACATATTTTTTTAAGACATTAAAAGTTATTTATTTCCTTCTGAATCCCATTCTTTACACGGCAGTACAGATTGAATCTCGAAGTATTCGGATTTATTGAAGAGAAACACCATTTGATTATGTAACCTCCCGTAGTTGCCACTGTAAGATTTCATAGGTGATTTTTTTTTTTAAAGACCATACATGTATAGATAGTTCTAAGAATTAACAGTTTGTATGCACTCTTAAAAATTTCCTTGCTCAGAACTGAGAAAAATGCACGTTCAAAACAAAATAAGTAATTTTTACTCACATTTGAGGGAAAATGACTCATTATTTCCAAACGTGTTTTCATTTGTGAGCTGAAGGCAAATTTTCAGGTTCCCATTTATGAGATTTTTCTCATTTCTTAAAAATGAGAATGGAATAGTGCGTGATTTGCATTATCTAAGATGATTAAAAAAATTACGGTAACCATCTTACCGAAATAATATTACTATGTTTTACTTGGGAGTAATATTGCTAGGGCTTAATAACTATACAGGAAATGAGACAAAAGATTTCAGTTGTAGCAGAGTGCGAAAGGATATGAGTACGCAGTGCGGTGATGCGGCTGAGGCGGCGTATGGATACATATCATGTGATAACGGCGAGGAGCAGCATATATATCAGCTTTCGAAAGTAAGTTTAGGTGAATTGTAATCATGCTACCTTAGACTAAATGATACTGTTAGAGTGTAGAACTCTGGCTCCCCTCATATAGGTTATATAGGCTATAGCAGTCAGGTTGGCTCCTTTATGTATCAAAATATTCGATTTACATAATAACGAGTGCAGCAATAACAAGTGAAGACAAGTGAAGGCGGGTTAGAGCCCCGTAGGGCACGTTTTTTATATTACAATAGAATGGGGAGGCATGTCAATGTTTTACACCCTTCGCCATTCGTTATAAGATGCAAAATAGCTTATGTACGGAAACAAAGAACACATAAGTCATTTGTGTTTAGAAACAGCGTTAAAACGTGTATGGAATTGTAATGCAAAAGTACTTTGTACTGATCACCTAGCATAGATTGGCTCATCCTTTTTTCACTACCAGTAATCGTTTTAATGACACAAGTTTGCAGGTTATTTGTGGATACTACTGCACGCATTTGTTCTTAATTTAACGTAGAGGCTGCGGTAGATCAGTGGTAGAGCGCTCACATTTGGTGCGGGAGACCCTTGCTTTAATCCCAGCTCGCTGCAAGTGGGTTTTGTGGTGGATAAACACAGTGTGCGTGGGTTTTCTCGGGATTCTCCCATTTCTTCACACTTTCTTCATTCCACTAACTTTTTCATTCTCATCATCATTGTCTCATTTAGCCTATCCGACACAACTGTGGGACGTAAAACTCAAAGATTTCATTTTATTTTTTAAAAAAATTCAACGTCCCACGATGGTGCTCCAAGGCTAAGAGAGACAGTGATAGAGATATATAATAATAGTGTAATAAAAATGTGGTGTTTCTTGGCAGTTTTTGCATGGGTTTGTGTGCTTGTTTCCAATCTGAATTGTGTCCTTAGCAGTGAAGTTTTAGTGTATGAATGAGTGGCAGAAACTGTCGCATGCCCCTGCCGTAATGAAGAAGGTGGAAGGTAGGGGGTGAATCCTGGGACTTCGGACCTTCCCGAAATCGCTACTTTTATGTAAATTTTATATAATTTTATGGGCAATTTTACATATTTTAATACAATTTTTCCTCATATTGAACTTGGACCCCCTCCGAAATAAATTCCTGTGTACGTTTTGTTGTAGGAGGAAAATGGAAAATCCTAGAAAAGCCCACGAATACGAATTCTCAAGTAGGCATCTTTTTTATGGTAGAGAAGCAGGCATTTTGGACCGCGATGACCCAATGGTACAAATCGCCTCCAATGCATGGAGTCCCTAGTTTGATTCCACCTCCGTCAAGTGGGCAGTGTGAATAAACACCGTATGTGTGTGTGTGTTTCCTCGGAATTCCCTCACTTTCTTCATTATTGCATTTTGGCCCATTATCATCATAACGTCTCCCTAAGCTTCGTAGCATAATCGTGGGACGTTACACGTCAGCAGAAATTGTTGCCGTTATTCTGAAGTAGACGAATTATTCTTGAATCTGAATTATCAAGAAGTTGGTATACTGTTGGAGGAAACGGGAGAATCTTGAGTAAGCCCACGTCGATGAAAAAGACAAGTCTGGAGAAAGTGGACAGTGATAAAAAGGAAAATGTTCAACTGTGTGATGCATTAAGAATAAGTAACTTACTTAAAATACAAGTTATCGTGGTATTCGTGAAATTTTCTTGCGTTGAAATGAAGATTTAAATGTGTTATGTTTTAACCAATATAACTGTAGTTGTTTATTTAATATAAATTCTGTATGCACTGATAGTTTGAATTTTTTGCATATTTATATTTTGTTTACATCCTTTCCCTTCTTCTATTATTTGAGAACTCCGTTCCAGTGCACCGTTTCTCGCTTTTGAGAAACATATTTCTCAAATCTCTTTGAGAAATGTGTTTCTCAAAATTAGGGTTATACGTCTTATTTCCTCAAATGTTACTTTCTAAATTTTAAGAAAGAATACATTTTTTTCTCAAATTTGAGAAAGCATTTGCACTCTCAGAAATGAGACATAATTCCTCCTATTTCAGTTATTATTTCTCAAAACGATTTGAGAAAATCGAAATCTCACTTTTAAGAATGTGTTGCTCGGTGCACAGGTAAGAAACGGGTGTTCTCAAATACGAAGAATTTTTTTCTCGAATTTAAGAAACCGTTTTTAATTGTGTGTGTATATTTGTATTTTGAAGAAAAATATCAAATTAATGATAATGATTATGGCAAATTAATGATAATAGAATAATTGATAGAATCAGCATGTAGGAGGAAACCGGAGAACCCCGAAAAAATACACGGATACGATGTTCCTCACCACGAATTCACATGGCTCAGGATCGAAAAAACACCTGCGTACCAGAAGTGAATGCTCTTCCACTCACCTTTGGTACAAGGATTTCATTTCCAAATAAATCGAACTAGTTTCTCAAGAATATGACTTTCCTGTAGATATTTATAGGGAACTGGAGATTTTTAAAGAGCTATTTCAGTGGCGTACACAGAATTTCACCAATGAGGCTTCAAGTATCCAAATTGCTTCAGGATACATCCCATTTTTTTTTTTGCATACATATCTTATTATCGTAAACCGGAATGTTGTGTTTTTCCATAATATTTTGTTGAAGGTGGATTAAGAGCCTGATATACTAAAAATAATACAAATTTTACCATTTTCTTTTGCTTGTTTTTCATAAGTGAAAGGAGATAATGAAATACAACTTATCTCAATCATAGATAATGTTATTCTACAACAGAAAATATGAATCTGAAGAATTTTCAGTGTTGCCATCCATAGAAATTACAGTGTTGCCAGAATAACAACTACCCCCAAAAATTTAAGTTTAAAGCAGCGACTAGAGGAATGAACTCAGTTGCATTTTATCACGTATCGTGTTGTCTTGGAATCCTGTGAACTAATTTTTAATAATAGTTGTATTTAGTTTGTAACAAACAAAATATTTTTAACATACGGTCATTAAAACTAAATAATAATGTTATTTGAAAGGTAGTTCACAGGATTCCAAGACAACATAATACGTAATTAAATACAATTGAGTTCCTTCCACTAGTTACTGCCTTAGCTTAGATTTTTGGAGAAATGTTATTCTGGCAACACTGTAATAAACAAGCAAAAGAAAAATGGTAAAGGAGGTGGGCGGATAAGGGCCATTTTTCGCCCATCAGACAACGGAAAAATGAAGTGTCCGATTCCGACAAGTTTGCAATGTATTTGTATACTAGAAGATATGTTGCATATGTAAAAATAATAGATACGTGATAAAGAAAATAGTAAGTCATAGAAATGAGTGCCCAAAGAGAGTCCGTTTCAGCGTTTTGCGACATTTTGGTAATGTTTGCTGTCTTTGATGGAGGCTTATAGGAAGAAGGAGTCGATGAACCAAAATAAATCTAACTCGTCATAATATAACACTGTGTAACCTTTGATATGAGTACTAACTGATTTTGGTTCAGTGTGTCCTTCTACCTATTAGAGAACAAAATGTATTGCGCGAGAGTATAGAGCGATGAATACCGTTTATACGCTGTAATGTACGAGTTCAACTGGATACTCTAGCTCTGATGTAAGTTACTGATTGTGACTGAAAATACATGCTCAGCATGTCAATAAGATATATAAAGAAAATGTATTGTTTGCGCGGATATGTGTGTAGGGCAGCAAAAATAGAGACAGCACGTTATGGAGTATTGAGAAGGCGTGTCATTTCTGAAAGTGGTATGAGTAAAAGTGCGAGCAGGAAAACCAGTCGCAGAATGGCATGAAATTCTGCAATAGATATATATATATCGAAGAATCATACATACCACGCGTCAATGAAGTACCGGTGGGAAGTCATTAATACGTTATATTGCAATACTGAGGGAAAGATGAAAAACAACGACCAACAATCGTTACCTGATGTCTCCGATCCTTACACTCACGAGCACTTAAGTGACAAAGGTATGTACTCTCTGTACATACATCATGACGATGCTTCTGTTCTCCGAGTTCAATGGTACTGTCAATGTAAAGTAGGCGCACGGGTCGTCGGATGTTGTGGGCATGTTGCTTCCGTACTATGGTTTCTGGATTACTAGCGCCACAATTCCACCGCAGTTAAGAAACCGAGTCTAGAATATACTCATACACTACAAGATGCCGCTGCAGGATGGTCCAGTGGCGATTCGGATGACAACAGAAAGCACGATGCCTAATCTGCAAACTAGCTACAAGTGTCTCCAGCTATCTGATTATTATCTATGCTTGATTATTTCCGATGTAATATATTGATCTCATAGTCGTAGTAGACTTCATTCTTCTTATTCTTGCCGTTAGTGTTCTATTTACTGTTGCTTTCTCGGATGCCAACTCATGACATTAGTGTTTACGTTCCTCATTAACACACGACTTACGTCTTTGTTTATTTTATTTTTTACCTCTCACTTATAGCGCTTTCCATCAAAATATATTTGTTTTCTTATTTTTATGAGGTATACTATTGGAAACCATGCATTTCACATCTCGGGCCTGATGGGCGAAAAATGGCCCTTATCAGCCCACCTCCTTTTGTATTATTTTTAGTGTAACAGGCTCTTAAAGTCCAAAACCCTTGTTGAGTACGCCACTGGGTGATTTCATCGGATCACCTCAAATACACGTGGTAAAATTATCAATGATATGTTTTTTGGAACTGTGGTAACTCCAAACTTTCATAAACCTAGAAAAGAAAAATATTTCGTTTGGTACAACTGCATTATTTTTCTTTAAGTCTCTTCTGAATACTGACACAATTATACTGCGCTGTTACCTACGTAATATAATTCAGTTGTGTTTTCCTCCCCTCTTAACACACAGTGTTTCCCCCTGTTCTCTAGTGGAGGTAATTAAAGTGTGCGAGCTTCTCAAATTAGACAATGCATATCTTTCGCAATGCAGTCTGGATATTTTGCAGAAAGGGCAGGGAGAAACGACTGGGTTAAAACAGAAGACAAAAGAAAAACGTAGGGCACGAGGTGAAAAACCATCAGGGAGATCAGACGCATAGATTTTAGCGGTGACGAGAAGAGGTCGTAAATATTCATGCCTAATTTCTGGTGAGATTAGAACTGTGTTGTAGAATGTTGTAGCTGATGATTCTCCGAGAGATGGCAGGACATCTCATTCTACGACCGCAACAAATGTATTCAGTGAATTGTCTAACCACAAACTTTGTCCTCCTTTCGCTGTAATTTCCGACTTTCTCAGATTCGAATGTTGTTTGAAGAACAGGCAAAAGATTACAAGTAAACTTAACTATTGAATCTATTTGAATCTCTGTTAGCCATCGGAGTACGTACCAATCCATCCTTTTTCATTTTTGTAATTAAAAAATAGCAGATTTACATACTCGTTGAATCTACATTCCGAGAAAGTTATTTTGGTATGTTTGTTGGATTTTGTGACGTAACTAGGGGTGAGGTGTAAACGGATTTGTGCCCCGGGCGCCGGATTGGGGGGGGGCGCAAAATTGGACAAATATTTATTTTCACTACTTAGGTGTAAGGCAAGGAAAGGATATTTAGCAAACTAAACATCATAAAAAATTACGTCAGAAACTTAACAGCATAACAACGACTCACCAACCTTAGGATCATATCCATAGACCGTAAATTAGCTTCAAAGCTATCTTTTGAGGACTTTGTAAAAACCTTTGCAGCGAAAAGAGACGGCAAAGTTAAATTTTAGTTACAGCTTTACGTGATTTCATTTAACTTACACCGATTGAAGAGATTTGCAAAATGTCCGAGTATAATACTGAAGACAACAGGTTGACTGTTTGTCATATAAACATTCTATTCTAAAGCACGTACATCTCGATATAATTCCAAAAACATTGTGATTTGCAGTAATTATGGTAAAACAATAAAAATATGTCAAGCATACTACCGGTACGCTAAAAAATGGAATAGAATTACTGTGTGATGCCAAAATCAGGTGTAGTCGGGGAGCGTTTTGGTTTGGTTGTCAGGGTCGGGGAAGCGCTAAGGCGAGTTCCTGACCCAGGCGACAACTAGTCTAGTGCGTCGCTGCTTCGGTTCATTTGTTCTGTTTGGTAACTTTAAAATTAAATAGAGAGATTTGTTACTAATTTGAATGAATGATTATAGGACATTGCTTATTATTTGTTATAATTAGATGTGTGTAGTTCTATTGAATGGTTTTAGTGTCCTCTGTAAAATTAAACAAATACTAATTCAGATGCATCTTAATTATTATTGGAACAAAGTACATAGAATTGAAAGAAGGTTACAAAATAATAAATTTAGGAATTATAATTTATAACAAATTAAGCTTGTCATGGAGGAAGACCTCCATGCTCGGAACTTCTTATATGTCACTTCTTTAGCATAATTAATGAAAGTACTTAAAGGATAATTTGATTACATGAGCTGAGGTCTATATTGACAAGATTCCAAATGGTTGACTAACTATGCCCGTTTCTGACTGACTGACTGTCTCCCCAATGACCGACCCTTTGTTTACTATTTGTTTAGTTTAAATACCCCTGGTTTCTGGCCTTTCACTTGTATAAGTTCCTTATTTTATTTTTGTATTTTGTTATTTTCACTTTCATTTTTAGATTTCACTTCCTTGAAAGTAAGTTTATGGAGCCTCAGCTGTTTCTTTTTAATTTTCAATTTCAACAGGTTTTTTTTTTTTAATACATTGATAAGTTGAAATTACCTTAGACTGCCTCCTCTGGTAAGAAAAAGAAATAAATCAAGTGCTTCTTAAAGTCGTTTGTTACTACTTTGCTCTCTCCTTACTTTATACTTTTTTAATATACATTGGAGTGTTTAACACATTATATAACGCCGTCTTGTGGAACACTGTAGGAAGCGAGAAGCACTGAAAGTTTACTGTAATAAATAAGAGTAAATACCAAACCAAATTACATTACAGTTCGTCTGCCATTCCATTTGTCCCGGTGTTTGTACTCCGAATCCAAATTTTAAACTAAGGGTTTTCATAAGATTTTTCAGGAGAGTTTTTTTTTTCGAATTTTCTTCCTATTTCCAAAAAGAAGAGTAGGTTATTGAAGGATGAAAATTTAAAAAGTCCATATTTCTCGGAATCGATTTTAACGATTTTAACGATCAATATTTTTATTAACAAACCTATGATATGATACAGTAGGACCCGATTACTCTATTTTGAAGAGAATACATAAAAACTAGAGTAATCGAATTTTTCGAGTTATCAAGGGTCGGGTTAGCAACGTGGCCATAACAAAAATACAAGATACCGAGGTTCCGCGTATCTAGCCCGGGGTCGGAGGCCTAGCTCCCAAGTTTTTTGAGTAACAAAAATAATTTAAGTTACTATTTGAATATTTTTTTAAAGGTTTATAGTAAACTCATAATATATTTATCTAGTCTGGGTTCTGGCTGGCCTTCCCAGTTCTAACTTTCAGATCCGCCATTGTTCCGCGTTCCTCATTGAAAGTGACTACATAACCTCTATAAATCAAAATTTTATTCGCTCAATTCGAAATTGTGAAAGTTCCAGGGAAGAAGAAGAGTTATTGATTTAGAAACAGAAAGAGGGGGGAAGATTTCATGTCTAGACATGAGTAAAACACAATTACAGTACACATTGGAAACAATGACAATCACGTAAAAGCATAGAGTTATAGCTCCGAGTTATCGAGATCACATCGAGAGAAATTCGATTTATATAGAGGTAAACTTCGACTTGTAGAGTTTCGTAGATACAAAAGTTTGAGTTGCTGAAGTTTTTAAATGTGTTTCTGGGACCCTTAAAATTCGAAGTTTGAGTTGCTGAAGTTTTTAAATTTGTTTCTGGAACCCTTAAAATTCGAAGTTCGAGTTGCTGAAGTTTTTAAATATCATTATGGAAACCTTAAAATTCGAAGTTTTGAAGTTAGCGGAAGACCATGGAGCATCGAAGCTTCTCAATTGTGGCAAGTGACCTGCTAATAGTAGCAGAATAGCTATCATGATGATGAGGTTGTAATTTTTAAACATTCAACTTAATAGAGATTATTTTAACATTGAATGTTATAGAGAGTTCAAGAGAATGAAAAAAAGGAATAGTTATCAAAGAAATCGAGTTATCGAGGTCCAACTGTATAAATATTTTTTCTGGAAAACTTTTCTGGAAATCTTTTTTCTGGAAGCAACAGCTTACTATGGAGACTGAGTTTTTTTTTTTTTTTAGGACAATAAGAGCTCCTTTCCAAATACCACTTAAGTCAGTTTTTCTCAATTTTAAACTTTTTATATTGTGGGTGAGATGCATATATTAATCTTGAATAAACTGCAAAACTCACTCAAGTCTCACTGGTGTAATGCCTCAAAAACTATTTTTTTTTTTTTTTTTTGCAAAGTCCACCTTAGTCACTGAAGTTTTTAGTGTTTCCTGAAAATTTTTAAAATATGACTTAAGTGTTATTTGGAAAGGAGCTAAATACTGTTCAGCACATTTTGCTTATGTATCATAATTAAATATTTCATTAGCAACTCTAGGATCAGTTCCAGCTCTACACAGGCACAGTTCTGCGGACAGCGGTATACAAATATACGGTATCCTCTTGCTTACTATAGAAATCAGTACGGAGCATACGTTATCCGTATGCTACATAGGCACTCCCTTTAGGTGTTACATCATGCCGTTGCAAGATGTCTGACATCTAACAATTTTCCGTATATCACATACATATACTTATGTTAACTTCGTCAGCTATATGTTATATACGTCCATTTGTATGTGAGATTCTGACCGCCTACATATTTTCATACAGAAAGTACGTATAGATGGAACACTTATACAGAAAGTATTATAAAACATGCGTTTTCAGTTATACGTCTGATGTACGTTAAGTCCAAAAACTTTCTCAGTATACGATATGTACAACACATGCATTTGCACGAGGCGGCAAAATCTCTTATAACTCAATTATTTAAAAATAAATATTTCTTGTTGGAAACAAGCTTCATGATAATGATAGTTAAATTTATTAAGCTAACCTCTTATTTGAATACTACACTCATAAATCATGTTTAGGTCGCATTAATTTAAGGTCACATGGACAGTGCTAAAGCAAATGGTCAAATAAATCCCAGCACAAATTGCTTGATTGTTGTCAAATACAAGAACTCAATGCTCGAATACATCTTCCATTTAGTTAGTTATTACAGTTCTGATATGAAAGCTAGTCTTAAATTTGTCACAAACAAGTTCCTTAATATTGACCTTCTACAATTTTTAAAAAATAGCAGATGTAGAAGGAAAATCAAGAGATAAAGATAAAAAACTAGTTGCACTGGAATTGCAAATTAATATAATGAGATTGAAACTTGATATTAAATTCTATATATAAAAAAGGATTACCATCTTTCCTCTGCAGATGTGTTTGTTTCATCTTTTACTACCATAATAGATTATTTCGTAAAGAAAAAACAGACACAACAAGATTGTATTTCTAATGTATAGGCCTTTCTGAGTGAGAGTGCCTTTCCTTCCCCTTCACTGTTCATGATGGGTAAGATATCTCTAAACATTTCTTTTAAGATTGTTATTTCTGGAGAAAGGGGGCGGCGAATGATGGCATTGTATGGGCCGATAAATTTCTTAGGCTGCCCCCCCCCCCCAGGACATGAAATGTCATTTATCATGAGAAGATCCATAATGGAACATTTACTCCTGATCTGAGATGTCTGGGGCGTAGTTTTGCGAAAACGTCTAGTGTAATACATTCGTCCTTACCCTTATCTTTACTAATAAGGTCATTGCGTCGAATATGCACCCCGGGGGAAAATCCGCACTTTGTAAGAAAACGGACAATATGTGGCAGAAGCTGCTTGTTGAGTTGTTCTCAACAGATAGGAGGACGTTCATACCTCTGCTACGTATTGCTGCACAAAAAAGGCAATTTCACTCACAACTACAGGTATATTATTAACAATTTAGTATGAATGTATGTGTACATATTTAGTACAATGAATGTATGTGTGGCATCAAAAAAGTGCTTGATATAATATTGAGTGTCTGTGTATTGTGCTTTAGGAGAAAAATAAAAGCAAAGAGGTTTGCGACTCTGGTAGCCGTCGTGAAAGCAATTCATGGCTTACACAGGGAGTTGACAATTTTCGGAGCAGCATGCTAATCTATCTGCAGGGCGACATATATATATATATATATATATATATATATATATATATATATATATATATATATATATATATATATATATATATCTGTGTGTGTATTGTGATTGGGGAAATACGCGCCCTGCTACTTTGGGGGAAAAACGCGCACCTGCAGAACAATAAGATGAATATATTTATCTATGGAACTGCTTGACAGCTACATTTGTAAGCAGTACGGGAGGGGGAATTAACCTTTTAAAATCCACTAATGTCTTTTTAGGTAGACTTCAAAAGAAATAATATCTATTACAGTCGTTAGCATGTTACAATTTCCGGAAAAAAAAAATCTACGCAACTTTTCGTTTCGTGGTACCTGGACCTCAAAACGGGTTGCATAACGTGAGTGGCACTCAAATCTATAATATATTTTTTTTAGTATACAAAGGTCGGGATATACCTCAGCCTGTAGGCTTGGCCGAAAGGGATTTGTTTACTTTCTTGTACGTATAGTTACGGGGGTAAATCTGCAACGGTTGGCATGGCACTCAGTGCTTTCCGTTAAACATAGATGCTGTTCCTGCATATGCTTACAGTCCATCTGTGGGTTTACGATCTCCAACAAAAGAAGACAATCGCCAATGTCATCAAGAGAGCCACCTTGTACAAAATGTGAATAACTCATTGCCTCCATTGCCTCCAACTGAACTCCATGTGTTACGCAGCAATGTTTCATGTGTGTCCGATGACAACAGCTCCACATCTCAATGACCATCGCCAACCACGTCATTTGCGTCATTGTATCCATTGCCACACAGTGACTCAACATCTTCTCATCTTCTGCTACTACGAAAGAAAAACGTTAAAGTGCACTGTACTTATACCTGATACTATATGACTTGCTACGTCTGATAAAAGCTTCTACTAAGGCCACTGCAAGGGAAAATAGGAAAGTCACAAACATGCAAAAATATTGCAGGGCAGGACCATTCATCAGCAGCAATTCGTAAAAAAAGTAATTATTGTGGTCTCTGTAATGGGCACTTTTACACAGAAGAAAACGGACAAGAAGGGATACAGCATATCAGATGCGCACTGTGGTATCATGTTTCGTGCGTATATGCCCAAGACATGATTTTCATCATCTGTGATCAGTGTAACAAGTAAGATAGTATTACTTCTTGTGATAGTGTTCTGTTTGTAACTGTTCAATTCATGTTATACCAACATAAGAGTTTGTAGACAGTTCTGATGCTCTACTCTTATGTTAGAAGTTATAATAGTTGAAGAAAGAATTTTGAGGTTTATGATTTATTAATACAGGAAAAATAATTCAGTGGTAGCAGAAGTTTGTTTTCGTATTACAAAGAGAAAAAAATAAATTTGCGTTTCCTTTCGTGAAAGTTTCTTCATAATTTCTTGGTATTTTCATAATGTAAGTTTACAGTATTGCTTCGTCGTATGATTTCATAACATGGTTCTATATTAGGGTGTCAGATATTTGATGTATTGCCTATCAGTAGTTTTACTTTTGGTTTGAAAACGTGATTACACACTGTGCGCATATTACCACAGCGTCGGGAAATATGCGCCCTTACCACCCTTTGGCATATTTTGGTGTATGATGCCTTTCTGTAAACATTTTTTTATGCTTGCTAATAGTATTATTTACGGAGGTATTAAACTTTGCAACTGCATACAGATTTTTGAGTTCCTTTTTTCCACCTGTGCCTGAGAGTTCATTTTATCCTTAGGGAGTGCATATTCGACGCAATGACCTTATACTTATAAAAGAGTGTGTGTGTGTGTGTGTGTGTGTGTGTGACTAAGTGTATGTATTGAGATTCTTGTATAGAAACAAGTCACAAAGAGATCTTAACTAGATTTAATCATACGAGGCTGTATTTTCTACTTTCGACTCGACTGGGAATTGAGAATCACATGTTCTGAAAGTTCAAAAAATATGTAGTGTCTCAGAAGTCTTCAATTTAAACAACCCAAACTACCCTCTATCTCAGAAGCCCACAAGTTAGACAAACCAAACTATCCTCTACCTCAGAAGCCCTCAAGTGAGACAACCCAAACTACCCTCTATCTTAGAGGCTCTCAATTTAGACAACCAAACCACCCTCTATCTCAGAAGCCCACAAGTTAAACAACCCAAACTACCCTCTATCTCAGAAGCCCTCAAGTTAGACAAACCAAACTACCCTCTATCTCAGAAGCCCTCAAATTAGACAACCCAAACTATCCTCTATCTCAGAAGCCCTCAAGATAGACAACCCAAACTACCCTCTATCTCAGAAGGCCTCATTTTAGACTACCCAAACTACTGTGTTGCAGGTTGCATATTGTGCGAGGAACGGACACTTGTAGTATTTCATAAAGAAACGTTTCAGTAGGAACGTTACCATTACATGACTTAATCCATTAATGTAATTAGCAAATAGCAAACCGAAGTGTGGAATATTAAAGTTATTACGTAACCTCCTTTAGTTTTCTCCTTCTTGGTCAAAAAAAAAAACTGCTTATTGTTTATTTGCAGCGACAGCATATACTTCAATTTAAATGATTGGGTTCAAAATGACACACAGATAATTTCAGAAAAACATTATTACAGCCAAAAATACTTTGTATCCATAAATGATTACTTTCACATTAAATGTTAGAAATGCAAACTAGAAATTTTAGTGTTGTTGAATATTTCTTATTATTATTTTGACCTATGCTATTAATATTTAAATGTATAAGTGTATTTCACTCCTACTATAATATTATTAAAAATAATCAGTACCTGGTCAAAACAGGGGAAATAGAAAGGTAATTTTAATTAACTAAACAGCTACTTTTGATTTTAAGTAAATTTGTAACGTGTTAAAGTGAAGATACAATTATTCAACATGTATATCAACGAAGATACATTTAATGCATTATTTTACACTATTTTCCTCGAATACTGCAAAAAGCTCTATTAAAAGCCCGAAACAAATTACTCAGAAGCTTTTAAATTTTGATGTAAACAATGTGCAATTACAGGTTAAATATATTACCATCTATTAGACGTATCTATCTATATCGAGTGGTGGCCTACAAGAAGCAATTACATTGTGAAAGATATGTACACAGCATATTTTTTTTTCAGGTTCGACCCTAACCATAGGAGCTAAATACACGTTTTTGATTGGTTGCAGTTTGCAGTTGTCCAAACCTTCTAGTGCATGTGTTGTGTATTGTAGTAATACAAGAAAATGGTCATTTTGTGTGTTGATAAGAATAAAAAAGATAATTTTATTTCGGTTTCTTTCGTAAGAACATGAGGCATATTTTTTTTTCAAGTGCTACCCTTTAAAAAATATATGCATTTTGGTTACAAGGAAGCGAGTGAGGTTCGAAGTTGGACCATCCGAGTGTGACGTAATGTCACGTTGTATTATCATGGGGTCAAGGTGGAATGAAACGAGCCCGTGGGACTTCTAACCATCATCGCATGCTCCCGCTCTCTCAGTTGTTTTTAACTTAAGTAAATAACTTATTGTGCATTATATATTACGTACAAGGGCAAATTAGTATTATTTGTATCTTATTTTAATGATAAAAGTCTTATGAACATAAAAATAAAAATCTTTCCCTGGGCGATTATCATCACTAGCCCATTGCACTAGCACGCTCGGCTACCACGACCGACAGCAGCAGGTGTTTGATTTCTGCTATATGTATGCTACGTGGCGAGAAACGGATAACTTCAACCAATTAGAACCGCGTATTTGTCTCCTATGGCTAGGATCGACCGTGATCTAAAAAATATATGGTACACACACGCAAGAGCGCTTTCTTCCCTCAATTGTTACTTAATTTAGGCTTATTTGAAAAGTAACACTGAGGAATACCTTCATTATTATTGACTTTGATTTGATATGTAATGAACAATAACTACTCAATTCAAGTGTAAGATTTATTTTTGTACGCAAAACTTCCACACAGATGTTCTTATCCCCTACTTAAATAAAATATCGTGGATTACGATTAGGATTAGAATTTTAGATTTCTAAGCTCTCGCATCTAAGGCCATTTAGCCCGTCAAGTTTTGAGGGATGACGTCCCTCGGCGAGCACACTATCTGAGGAAAGGGAAGGAAGAAAGGATTGGGGAAGGAAGGAAGCGGCCTGGGACCTATAAGTTAGGTACCACCCCGGCATTTGCCTGGTGTGAATGAGGAAAACCCAGGAAAACCTCATTCAGGGTGGCTGGCCTGAGAAAGCGTTCTTACACCTTTTCGACCGAGTGCCCTCATCGGGAATCGAACCCGGGACCGCAAAATAAAATAAAATATCGTGTCTACTGTAAAGCATCAAATATAAAATATTTCATTAACAGTTATTGATGATCATTTACGCCAATATTTACTTTCAAGAAATACCAGGAATCCCTTACGCCTTATGAGGAAACTTCTTGAGCAACCACTGACTGATTTTGAAAGTGTATTTTTAGGAAATAACAGGGTACGAGTCTTAGACGAACATTTATTTTCGAATGATTTCGGAAATCTGTCATTCCTAAGCTGTTCAGTATCGGCATGGATTAATAAGACTTTTTTTTCTATTATAGGGCCAAGGGCGATTTCTCTGTAAGTTTCCCATTCATAAAAAATACATATAACAAAACGTACATATAAAAATACATATTCATAAAAATACATGGGGTCCACATAAGCGTTGAGGGGCCAGAGCCCCCGACCCCCAGGATCGGTGCCCTTGTATAGGACTCCCAAATTTGTAAACTAAAAGAAAGGACACCTACAAAAAATTTACACTAAAATCTGGGACACACTATGAAAAATTATAATTTATTCATAGTTAAAAGCATATACTTTTTGTTGAAATATGAGAATTAATTGAACAATAAGACAACAATCATCAAAAGTGAATGACAGAGACCATATTATTCTCATTAGGAGTTCCTATAGTTCGGATCCCATACCAAGATGTAGGTCCACATCTCATACACCTTGTTGCTGGAAGGGTCGCTAAACTTAAATCAATCATGGATGATATTAACTTACGTTTTAAAGACAAATCGTAACATTTGGAAATTTGAACAATATTGGGGGATATATATTATGAAAATCCTGATATTTCCCGCCTCAACCCAAACATATGGGAACCCTAGTCTAGTTTTCATTTGTAGAATATCCTTAAGAAGTTTTCCGCACTGGATCATGAAAACCCTGTATACAGGGTGAGCGGGAATTAACTCATGGGATGATATCAAAACCGCTGTCTCATGATGGCTGCGAGACTTGTTGCGGATTTCTGTGGAACTGGTATGTCTGTCGTTGTGACAAGTACTTGAAGAAAGAAAAGAAGATTACATCAAGGATTAGTGTTGATTAGGTGTGTTGATCTTCCACTTATGTGTCAGACATAAATCAAAATAGGTTTAGTAACCTTACTTTCCGATCACCTTTGTATATATACATATATAATCGCGGTGAATATCGCCCGTGGGCGTCGAAAAACTATTCTATAGATCAAAATAAAACAATAAATGCTAAATAATGATATAGCCCTACACTCCGGGCCTCCCTTAAGTACTGAGTTCAACCAAAAATTTCACGTTATAGCATCATTGTAGAAAAACTTGAATCATTAGTATTACCTTACGAGTGCATCAAGCACGTAGTTACATCAATTCTCGCCAGATGGGAGTTAAAGTCCAAAATGGAATGATTTTTTTACGATTATGCCTTTTAGGCTAAAGGAGACGGAAGATTAATGATTATAAAATTATGTTTTTGTTGTTTCCTACCGCAAGTCGAACCCAGGAACACATGTACCAAAGATACACGCGTTAGCCGCTAGACTAGGAAGAAGAGGAGTTAAAACTATTAGACGTTGATAGTAACGACATCTGTTAAATCTGTACGAGTTCTATAATATTGTTACAGGAATAAATAGCCTCGTGCTGAAGGCTCTATTTCTAAACTATAATTATTCATTCATTCATTCAACTTGCATCATGCTCCAAGAAAAGTATATTTTTAGCAATTTCTGTATACTGTATGTGTTTGCTTCTCTGTGACTTTTATATATATTCATACATATAACTAGCAGAATGCCCATTCTTCGCACGGGGAGAATACATTTCACTTTGGACATAAAGGGCACCAAAACTGTCACTAATCAACTTAGGGATCCCATAAACTATATATTCGACACTAGTATCGGTCGTTTTCAGTTATTTTTACAAATCACTATATCCCTTAGGCGTACTAATTGGGGGCTGAATTTGGATTTAAACGGCATCGTGTTACTGTTCATTTCAGTTACCCCAAAAACTATGGATTCAACATTAATATCGGTCAGTTTCGATCATTTTTATATTTCTTTCCCCTTCCCAATTTGCGTGACAGAATTTAAATTTAAACGGTATCGAAAGAGTCACTGTTCATCTCAGTGAAACCGAAAACTATGAATTCGACACTGATATCGGTCATTTTCTATCATTTTTTATGTATCTACTCCTCTCCCCTCTCCCCCTAAGTTGCACCATCAAAGTGAAATGATAGAAACCATTCCAAGTCCGAACTTCATCTATATTGAAAATTGGATCGAGATCGGTTCAAGAGTTATTAAGTCAGAAGCATACATTCATTTTTATATATTTGTACCGATGCTAATAGATGGGGCTAGTTTCAACGTGAATTGTCTTTAACTGCCATCTGGAAAGAACAAACGTAACTACTTAATGAATTCATAGATCAATGCTATAGCACAAAAGTTGTCTACAGCGCTGTAGGAATAGGAGTGTGTCACCAAACTATTTCCTAACCTTCAAACGGAGTTCGCGTAAAAGAAATTTTTGGTTTGTTTTTAGTACGTAAAATGCCTGCTTTGCCAGCAACAACTTGCTGGCTACAACGCAGATTATCCCCTACGTTGTTCACATGGACAAATATTTGAATGACTGTTGCTTCTCAACACTAGCGGATCCAGAAGAATCATTTGGAGGGGGCGGTTCGCTTCCTGGAAGAAGAGCATAGTCTCAAAGTGACCAGAATTTCAATTTGCAAAAATGGGACACATATGAATCCGGGGCTGGAGGGGAGGTGTAAACTTGATTCCCAGATTATATTATATGACCCGAATTTGTAAGTTTTCTTTAAATGAAATTATATTCTTTCTCTAGATTTAAGTTAAATACGCACTTCCGTTTCGGAGGCGTGGCGGTATCATGATTCACTTCACACTTAGTCACCGCAATTTATCAGATGCGCTATATTGGACAGTACTTACACAAAAGAAAGTGCTATATTGACGATGGTATTTATCCTGTCATCTGTTATCTGCCACGAAGTCTGTCCCATTTCTCCTCTGTGTATATAAATATAGCTTCCTTTGTTTCACTAAAGTGATCGCAAGAAAACATGAAGCTTGACATAAATCTATCAATTTCATTATCCAATAGAATGAGAGGGTATGTTCCAGTCGTCGATCCGTATCCATTACATTTTTTCAGTGCCTCTCTCAGAGGGACATTATCTTTGATCTCTGGCGCTATGCGAATAACATTTCCTGAGGGTAAGATGTTGAATTTCCGTTACGTTTCGTTTTTCACCATGATTTCAGTTTGTCAACATTGTTGACATTTTCTTAAGTGCGCGTTAAGATTGCGGCTATATAATTCGTACCAAAATCTTCTGATGAATCAAAGGTGAAGAAACATTTCTATGATTGGTATAGAACCCAGGATTCACGAGGAGTTGGGGAGTCACTGACTGATAAACTTTGACACCCATTGAATTGTTCATTTCTCAAAAAAAAGCTCCCAACTGTACTCAATTGATGTATTTAAAGATGAATGTGTAAGGAATTCAACTTCTGGTACATCCAGGAATTTTCCACTTAACAGGAGAGAGCAAGAAGACAAATATAGGACATTATTACAAAAGTATAAACCTCTGTACATAGGCTATTTTGATTCGTTGCTTGAGTTTAACGTACCACGGTAATGACATGACGGCTAAAGAAGACGTGCACTTACTGATTATAGTGTAATTCAAATAACCTTTTTCGTTAAAATGTACCCTCACCGGGAATCGAACCCGGGACCATGAGCACCGTATAGGGTATTTTGTCCGAATACTCCGCTTTTGCAGTGGTATAATTGAGTATGTAAAGAATAAAACGCACTAGACCAGATTAGGAACAGAGGGTTGGAAATTGGCTCTATTAGGTAATTTCTTAAAAGCAGCATTTAGAAATATGTATAATTATAGTTATGCTTACAACAACAATAAAAGTATATTATAGTAGCCTTCGCTTAGGTGGGGTTTCGCTTCCAGACCCCCAATTTGTTCGAAATACGGCTTCGCACAATATAACAGATGCTTCTATGTGGTACTGTGGCACAATATTTCGCGTTCTCCCTTCTGTGTCTTTCATATAGAATTGGATTGAGCTAAAACGCTGTCATGAAATTCAAACACCTCACAAACATTTTAGTGAACTCTCACCTCTGTTTTTGCCCTTCTACGTTAAGTGGCAAAAAATGGTCAAATCCGTGTTTCATTATTTTAAATGTTTCATTATTTTAAATGAATAATCAAACTAGCAACTTTCATATGTCTAGTCGTAAGTGATCCCGAGATATAGGCATCTTATAATAATAATAATAATAATAATAATAATAATAATAATAATAATAATAAGAAGAAGAAGAAGAAGAAGAAGAAGAAGAGGAAGAAGAAGAAGAAGAAGAAGAAGAAGAATACAAAAACGCTTAAATAAGTATTGAATTGTTTTAAGTGAGAAGTTGATATACCAAATGCCATGTTTCTAACCTTCAAAGATTCTTAGATATCTTATTATAATAAGTACAATCCCCGCCTCCTTTTCTTTCCACCTATTTTCCCCATTTTACTAAAGTATCAAAAAATGTTGAAACGCGTGTCAAATTACTTTAAATGAGAAATCCAAATCCAAATTTCAAGTCTCTAACCTTAAGGGATTTGGAGTGAAGACCATCTTATTAAAATAATTTCCACCCCTTTCCCCCTTCCTTTCTTTGAATTTCCCAAAAATCCTTCCTTAGTGGTATCCTAGATCACAAATCCTATCTACTGTCCGAATTTCAAATTTCTAGCTTAAGCGGTTTGGCCTGTGCGAAGACCAGGACCACTTCTGTTTTATATAATTACAATAATAGCTTGTAGCTTGTACTATTTCCCAAGAAAAGATGAAATGCCATTAAAAGTCACAATAAATGTTTCTGTGTTGAACCTCAAAAGTCACAATTCTTTGTTGATGTAGTATCTAGCGAAAGTGCCTTTGATCTTTGATGCATAAGGTTCTGTGGTTTGATACCCGGTGAATGAACATCGAACACACTACAGTGGTTCAGATCCAACTTTAAACTCTAGTTCACGTTCTGTAAGGCATCACTTTTGGCGAACGACGTAAATACACATCAATCAATCAACCAACCGAAAAGTCTCATCTCAGATTCAGAGAGCTTTACAGTTTTACAGAGAGCGCTGAATATTCTATATTTCTCTTTATTCAATGTAAAGGTAATTGAAGTTTCAGGTTTTGAATTCCATCTCCACATTTTTTTTTAGGACACAATTTTACAATATAACTTTTAGTTCACAGCGTGAGCTGTCTTTCCTTCTTCCTACAGCTGTTCGTTCAACGTATGAATCATTCTCTCTCGTTTGCGGCTTATGGTAATCGTCCCAAGGAACTAGGGACAGAAGGATTCACAATTCAAATATGTCTGTATTGAGTACCATTAAGTACCACACATTTTAATTAGATTCTACAAGGCTTGTTACACAAATTGGATCGGCCGAGAAAAGACAATATTTGTATTTCCGAACGATACATGCTGGAAGTAGAAGACCTTTGGGGGTGGCGGTCGCCCCCTCCGCCCCCCACGTGGATCCGCCAGTGCTTCTCAAGGAGGCCTCGGAGGGTATATCATTTGTATATACACAACATCTTCGATTTATTTTGGCTTGTGTAATAGTTTTCTGTGGTACGTCGGCATCGCTCTATCTAATGACTTCGACAAACATAATAAGAACTCGCTTACGAATGGACAGTCCGATTCATTATTAAAACCACCCCATTTATGACTGCCAAATTTCGGAAATGCGAAAAACTTTGGAATAAAATTTTCTCATGGTCGCTTTCGCATAGAGTTCAAACCTAAATAAAAATAAAACATTCAATTAACAAGAATTTTAGAAATGATTCAAAAATGGATCAAAAGATTGCGATCCTGGCCAATAATTAGTTCTTGGATCAGGGGCCACAAAATTTATGAATGGCCCCTAAAATAGAGTGTTCGTATTTTCTACGGAATAAGCACATCATACTGAGTTAAATGATAGTTCGGGTTTGGCTACACTGTATGTAGTTCCCCAGATATAAAACCTACAAGAATTTTTTTTGTTGACCAATAATTAGTTTTTGTATCAGGGGCTAGAATTTTTTTGAACGGCTCCTAAATCGAGTTTTCGTATTTTCTACGGAATAAGCACATCGCACTAGGTTAAGTAATAATTTGGCTTGGCTACACTGTATGTAGATCTTCAGATATAAGGCTTACAAGAAAATTTTTGATTGAATTATAATGGATCATTTGGGGGGGGGGGACAGAGGCCACAAAATGTTTGAACAACCCCTAAATCGAGTTTTCGTATTTTCTACGGAATAAACACATCATACTGAGTTAAGTAATACTTTGGGTTTGGCTACATCAGGGTATCTACTAAAATTCCAAAATGAAATTTCGTAACCTTTTTCGTGACCTTTTCTTTCCTAAACCATAAAAATTTAGTAAAATTCTCAAGAGCGAATTTGAGTGCGACTTGCGCCGAATTTTCTTGCATGCGATAGAAGCGTGCTGTACTTGCAATTTGGTAGCATCTCAAGCCGACCATAGAGATTTTCGGTTGTGAATTTTGACGTTTTATGGAACAAAATTTTCCAGTCTACACTTTTAATTGCATAATCGTGACCCAAAAGCTAAATTTCGTGACTTTTCCTTGACTTTCATTATTGTTTTCTAATTTCGTGACTTTTTCATGACTAGTGACTTTCGTGACCGAAAGACACCCTCGTATATGCAGTTCTCCAGATATGAGGGTTGCAAGAAAAATGTTGATTGATATACATTGAATCTTGGGGTTAAGTTTAGAGTTACCCCTCCGCTTTTTATAAAAATTAGGAAAATTTACAGGAGAAATGAGGTAAGAAATGATAATTTGAAGTTTTTATTTGATGTTTAGGAATGTAAGTTCGGCAGGAGAGTTATGTTTAATACGAGAAAAGATATGTGGAAGTTAGTACTATTTGCCGGATGCGGAAGCATTCGCGGAAGGTTTCAGCACCATGGTAGTTGTAAAATATGGCGAACAGGTGTAACGGATGCGCAAAAATAATGAAGAAAACCTTTTAAATTTTTGTGGAGCTCACGGAGTACTGAAGGTAAGTGAAATGTAACAATTTTTAATACTTTAAGCACTTTTGTATGTTGCAGAGTACAAGGGCATCTTCAGACTGGAGGGGCAACTCTAAACTTAAGCCGAATCTTGTATCAGAGGCCACAAAATTTTTGATCGTCACGTAAATCGAGTTTTCTTATTTTCTACGTAATAAGCACATGATACTGAGTTAAGTGATAATTCGGATTTGGCTACACTGTATGTAGTTCTCCAGATATAAGGCCTACAAGAAAAATTTTGATTGAAATATATTGGATCTTTTGATTCAAATGCATGAACTCAAGAACTGAATACACCATTGGACATAAGTTTTCTATTTAGTTACGAAAAATATTTAATAGCCTATTTTCATTAAATTCAACTTCTCTTTTAGTTAAGAAACAGAACAAAGTGTTGGTCGCAGCAACCCTCTAAATACGTATGTTCTGTCGTAGAATAATGAGTTTCTTAGTGTGTTTGCCCTCATAAGGTTTCTTTGGTTGGGTGCAGCGCTAGCATCTATTAACAAAAGCGCTGACAATGGGGGTTTTCACGCCTGGTAATTCCGAGGAGCAGAGTTGGAAAGTTTTGTAATTGGTTTCTGTTGTATAATAACTTTTAGTGATAAGCAAAACCTAGAGAGCTGAAGAGAAAAACATTTTTTTTTCTTTTTTTGCTTTCTTTCCAAGAAAAAATATAACAACAGAGACTCAGAATATAGTAGGAGAGAAACATTGTATACAGTTGCTAACAAGAACTTTCTTCGTTTTAAAGCTTGAAAGTACACTTAAAATGAACCATTGTACACGTGGCTATTACTTTTTTGTCAGATATTTGAAGAATAATAAACTACTCCTTCACGATTTTTCATAGAGAAATGACTTATACCACATGATGGAGGTGTTTTTGGAAAATTGATTCGTGTAATATAAACAAGATCGTTAGAGCCATTCTTAGGAATATAGCATTTTTTTCGTTTTTACACTTAAGGAAACTACCCTTACTTTTAGGGGTAGAAATAAAATTCGACCCCTTTCCCATTGGATTATCACATACAAACCTTAAGAGCCTGACATACTAAAAAAATAATACAAATTTTACCATTCTTTTTTGCTTGTTTTTCATAAGTGAAGCAAAATAATGAAATACAATTTACCACAATCATAGATAATGTTATGCTACAACAGAAAATATGAACCTGAAGAATTTTCAGTGTTGACATCCATATAAATTACAGTGTTGTCAGAGTAACATTTCCCCCAAAATTTAACTTAAGGTAGCGACTAGGGGAACGAACTCAACCGCATATGATTACGTATCATGTTGTCTTGGAATCCTGTGAACTACTTTTTAAATAATAATTGTATTTAGTTCGTAATAAACAAAATAGCTTTAACATACAGTTATTAAAACTAAATAATAATGTTATTTAAAAAGTGGTTCACAGGATTCTAAGACCACATAATACACAATCAAATCCAGTTGAGTTCGTTTCTCTAGTCGCCACCTTAACTTAGATTTTGGGGGAAATGTTATTCTGGCAACACTATAATTTATATGGATGGCAACACTGAAAATTCTTCAGATTCATATTTTGTGTTGTAGAATAATATTATCTATGATTGTGGTAAGTTGCATTTCATTATCTCCTTTCACTTATGAAAAATAAGGAAAAGAAAAATGGTAAATTTTGTATTATTTTTTGTATGTCAGGCTCTTACAGCTATATCTGTTCGCCTGCCCATACTTTTATTTTGATATGAATTATATGTTCCAAGAACATGTTTCTTCTCCTTTTTTACCTTTCTTTTCGAACCGGAAGTTGTAAAAATAAACTTTTTCCGGTTTACAAAATAATCAGCACCAGGCCAGTAGCCAACCATAAAATGTAGTGGGGCCAGTAGAAGTTAGGGGGCCCGATCCAACCATATTATAGTTCATTTGCAAGCCTATCGTGAAAAGTTTAGGGGGGCAGTAAAAATTTACGGGGGACTAGCCCCCCTGGACCCCCATGGACACGGGCCTGATTAGCACTGGATAAAAACAGTTACTGATAGGGGGAAACAGTTTGTTGGAATGGATTTTCCATCCCAAGAACAAGATTCGTGTCCAGTCATAATATCTTTATTAAAACCAGAAGTGGTTAAATCTACTATTATTCTGAGTGTAATATGACCTCTTTAGATAAGAAACGACAAAACAGGAGCGTTTCATGTGGATTCAGTTCACCCCATTCCCTTTATTCACACAAGGAATGGCATTAATCTATGATTTCCTATTTGAATGTTGATCATTATAGAGTAAGAAAAGATAATAAATAGCGAAAAGGATGTGTGTCTTTTTTTTTTTTTTCCCGAAGTGTCGGGCTCTTGCCCATGCCTTCTATTTGTGCTGTCTTTTGGCGTTGTGTTTGTGAAATTATTGGTGTTGTTGGGCTGCTACTGTCGCTAGCCCTTTGCTTGCTCTATATGAAGTTGTTTTCTCTCATTGCGGTCTTGGCATGCGGTATGCTCTCCGGGTTGGTTCAGCCGTGGCGATGGTGTTGATTGCTGCGTTGTCGTGGTTATGGATGGTATCCCAGAATCGTGCTGTTAGTTTTCGTCGGACTTCGTCCAGTGTTGGAAGGTCTAGGTCCTCGTGCAACTGGTCAATTCTCGTGCCCATTGCGTGGCCTGTGATCGCTCGGGCAGCGCGGTTTTGGACTCGTTGTAGAGTGCGGAGGTGGGTCAGTGCTGCATGCTGCCACGCCGGATGGGCATACAGCAGTATGGGTCTTATGCACTGTGTGTATACTTGGCGTCTTGCTTCGTGTGTAAAGCTGTTGCTAAGTAGTATTGGCAGCAGGGCTCCAAATGTTCTTGTTGCTTTCGTTGCCGTTTTCTTGACGTGTTGTGCGAAGGTTAGTCTTTTATCTAGGGTCACCCCTAGATATTTGGCTTGGTCCGTGGTTTGCAACTGGGTCCCATGAAAACTGATGTCGTACTCCTTCCGTTTGTACCTTTGTGTGTCTATGGTGTAACATCTGACAAATAGGATTTATCTTCTCTTTTATTTCTTTGCTAAAACCAGAAGTAATCGAACACCTAATATTTTGCTTGAATAAGTCCGGACTCAAGGACTTCCTTCTTTGCTATGAAATTGGAGTGAAATAAATATGTTTTTGAATATAATCAGCCATGAAAATTTAGATCAGTTTCGATAGTCACTTTACTTTGCAAATGCAGGCACCCTCTATATTATAAAATCACCATGAAAATTACGTAGCTACGAAGTCAACGTCCCATGATCGGCTCCAAATCCAGCGACGTGATGGAAGTATTTGCAGTCTACTGCCTCCATCCTTACAAATACTATGCTTCAACTTATGTGCAATGGGAGCATTACTGCTGTATCGCCAGACCAATCTGAAAATCGAAAAAAGTACCAAAATGTACTGCATTCGGTTATATTTGGTTGCATTACATTACGGGACGTTAGATTACGTTACTAGGCGTGTAGTTTTACTATACGGATCCATAATATAAGTAGTAGTAGCAGTAGTAGTAGGAACGGGTTAGAAGCCCCGCAGGGTTAGTTGGGTTCTGTTCTCGACATGAAATGGGCAAATTAAAGACTTGCCCAAATTTTTCTTGCCCCTTTTACAATCTACGGATCCGTATAGTAAAACAAGTGTAGCTCTCCGCGAAATAGTCCATCCGCCTCCACATACAGTGCCGCTTATAACATCAAAAATAACCAAAAAATACACCACTTTCTTAACTTTTACTATTCCCCTTACCTGACTTTCACTCATTCTTCCTCACAAACTTAAATAAATTCTCCAATTGACCCGGTAAATATCCTAGAATTGGTCCGGCGATACAGCAGTTAACCCTGCAGTGGTATAAACAGAAAAATTAAAAATGTACAATAGAACTGAACACTACCAATTTTCTCAAATCATTGATATTGTTTACAGTCTGTTATAAAGAACCATTAATTATTTTCCGGTATTTGTGCAATTTGTCGAGAAACGTATTATTTGAATTAAAAGCTCCATTCAAGAATTTTATCCTTACATTTTGAAAAAAGGGCATAAATTATTGATAGAAAATAGGGTGCTACTCTCTCTCTTAGCAAACTGGAGCTTAAAATATGAAAGTAAATTTAAGGCCCAGTATAATGTTCGCTAGATAGCAATGTTTAACTCTGCTATTTCACAATCGTAGTTTGTTGTGGGTCAATCCAAATTAAATCGACAAATGATGGTTGCTGACAAAATTTAGTTTTTGATTAACTTTTATCTAAGTTTGTACCACATTTAGGGAGTTGAAAACGGGCAATCGTTTATTTTTTAGCCGCGCACGTTTGTTTGTGGCAGCCATTGTGTATAAACACTTGAGCGCATTTTGAACTTTATGGTGCACTCCGTTAATCGCTGTAACTTTTTTAGATTTTAAAGATAATGAGTTCAAACCCAAAAACCATATGAAAAATAATGAAATTGACAACATTCTATGTTCTAAGCACGTCGAGAAAAGAAGCTCTGAACATTGAGGTTGAAAAGCTAGAAATGGCCATTTTGAAATGTACATTTTGAAACGAAATAAATGAGACTCAACTTCAATTCTTTGTCTACATAGAGACTACATAATAGACAACGTCCTAAACAAGTTTCAGATCTGAGAAACATATACTTGATTTTTGGATTTTTTTTTAAACATTCTGAATTTTCGAAAATCGTGTATTTTCACCATGAAATATCTCAGGAAGGACACAAGTGAAAAATCTCGAATTTGCACAAAATAGACGACAGTTATGCAGTAATAAGTGAGTAAAACTGCATCACTGAGACTTGAGTAGTTTCTCAGTTATAAGTTGTTGAAGTGATGTGAAATTCACGATTTTAAAAACTGAACAGATGTGCAGGTTTTGTGTTGATATAGTATCTCAGGCATACACTTTATCTATGTTTCATCAGAAGTAAAGTCAAAAAGCAAGAGATTGGAGATTTGCTACTTGTAAAAGAATTATTAATACCAAATCATATCTTAGATTTGTATCTCTGACAAAAACACAAATCAGATGTTATGAATACTCACAATCAGATGAATTTACTGATTGCAGTACTTCAGTTCTTCCAGAACATAGTATGTTGTCATTTGCATCTAATGATCCCGTAGCCCGTATTTATGACAGAAATGGTGGATTGGAGAAATTGAAGACATCAGTCAGGAAAATAACGATCTTTTTTTTTTTTTATCACTCTTTCCATCCCCATGGCCCAAGAACTTCTATTAAACTGTTTACGAATGACAAAGTGTGGGTGCCAATCACTAAGGTTCGCCGGAAACTCAACCTACAGAGTTTACAACTCCTACAGATCATAATTTCAATTATCAGTGCCAAACTCTGTACACAAATTAGTCAACTATTTAACTCACTCATGTCTTAGCAGCGTTGTAGGCAGAAAAGATATAACAGACTCGAGTAGTTTCTGAATTATAAGGTTTTTCTTCACTGGGACTTAATATCATGAAGTGAATATAAATTTAGTAGCAAAAGTGAAAATAACACGACAGTGTTGTTAAATGGGTAATGTACACATAATTTATGAATCATAACTTGTACCAAAAAAAAACTAAAGTAGTCTGTTATATCTTTTCTGCCTACAGCGCTGCTAAGACATGAGTGAGGTAAATAGTTGATTAATTTGTGTACAGAGTTTGGCACTGATAATTGAAATTATGATCTGTAGGAGTTGTAAACTCTGTAGGTTGAGTTTCCGGCGAACCTTAGTGATTGGCACCCACACTTTGTCATTCGTAAACAGTTTAATAGAAGTTCTTGGGCCATGGGGATGGAAAGAGTGATAAAAAAAAAAAGATCGTTATTTTCCTGACTGATGTCTTCAATTTCTCCAATCCACCATTTCTGTCATAAATACGGGCTACGGGATCATTAGATGCAAATGACAACATACTATGTTCTGGAAGAACTGAAGTACTGCAATCAGTAAATTCATCTGATTGTGAGTATTCATAACATCTGATTTGTGTTTTTGTCAGAGATACAAATCTAAGATATGATTTGGTATTAATAATTCTTTTACAAGTAGCAAATCTCCAATCTCTTGCTTTTTGACTTTACTTCTGATGAAACATAGATAAATTGTATGCCTGAGATACTATATCAACACAAAACCTGCACATCTGTTCAGTTTTTAAAATTGTGAATTTCACATCACTACAATAACTTATAACTGAGAAACTACTCAAGTCTCAGTGATGTAGTTTTACTCACTTATTACTGCACAACTATCGTCTATTTTGTGCAAATTCGAGATTTTTCACTTGTGTCCTTCCTGAGATATTTCATGGTGAAAATACACGATTTTCGAAAATTCAGAATGTTTAAAAAATCCAAAAATCAAGTATATGTTTCTCAGATCTGAAACTTGTTTAGGACGTCGTCTATTATGTAGTCTATGTAAACAAAGAATTGAAGGTGAGTTTCATTTATTTCGTTTCAAAATGTACATTCCAAAATGGCCATTTCTAGCTTTTCAACCTCAATGTTCAGAGCTTCTTTTCTTGACGTTCTGAAGCACGTGTCAATGTGCTTAGAACATAGAATATTGTCAATGTCATTATCTTTCATATGGTTTTGGTTTGAACTCATTATCTTTAAAATCTAAAAAGTTACAGCGTTTAACGGAATGTTCTGAAAAGTTTAAAATACGCTCAGGTGCCTATACAGAATAGCCGCCACAAACAAACCTGCGCTGATGAGAAATAAACGAATAACCGTTTTCAGCTCCCTGAATGTTATACAATCTTAGGTAAAAAATAAATAAATAAATAAATAAATAAATAAATAAAAAATAAATAAATTTTATCAGCAACCTTTGAACTGGAAATTGGTCGATTTCATTTGGATTGCCTGTTGTTCAGGAAAATGATAATACTTACAAGTAAGTTCAGTTAACTGGCCTAGGATTTTGTTATAAACAGATAATGATTGTATATATAATTTGTTGCAACAGGAGTAGATATGAGATATGATTTCCCACATGCTGTTATGAAAACTAAATTGTTTCACAGGACAATAACAGGTAGCTTACGATTTATATAAATTTTAGAGATTGGAGCATTGAAATTGTTGTTTGTATGAATGAATGAATGATTAAAATTTAATAGAGGTGTAAAAAGTGAGGTTTTGCCAAGTTTTACACAAAAACTTGATGGCTGTTCTTCTCCACTAAACTATCCATGACGAACAAAGAAAACACAGTTCACTGAAATTACTATAACTCACAAAACTCATGAATTCTTCACACAATACACAACAAACTCGTTATTAAAAGCTACATGCAATAACCGTTTGGTGGCTCCAGCGGTTATTTTACATAATGCCAGTCTTGATATTTAGTAGCCACACTGTTTATTTATTTATTTATTGCATTTTTATATACGCATGCATAAGGTTTTAGCATGACATGTAATGTATATGATGAAGTGAAGTGCAGGTAACAGAACACAAGGACGTAGGATGTTAGGTGCGACGATGGCGTTATTCTTCTGCTCTGAAGATACTCAGAGCGGGTTTAGATACTCGGAGCCCTGTTAGTTAACGACAAAGGAATGCATTGATGTAATTACATGCAATGGAGGAAGGGATGGCGACAATAAATGCGACGACAGGGGTTATAGAGAACGAACGTGACAGCAATAAGATGATCTATTGGTTAATAAGCATAGCATGGTAAGGCTGGTGTCTGGTCTCAGGGCTTATGAAGAATCGCATGTAGCGAGAGCAGAGGCTGTACAGATCACGTAAGAGTCTTGGCAGTGCTGTAGTCCTAAAAGTTTCAGAAGGTATACGCTGTTTTGTGATCATCTATGATTGTCATAAAAGACATAGAAGGCATTTTTTAATGTAAACGTGCGTATTAATTCAATTAAGATATAAAGTATACATTACTATTTTATAGTCTAAAAGCATTTTATGCCATCTCCTTGATGATACTTCTTATTTAAATCACTTACAAAAACTCCCAGTAACCATTCACGGCACCATTTGACCCATTCCATGCACTTCATTCCTCCGTCCTATGGTTCCGGGTTTATGCGTCTTAAAACGACAAATCCATTTATCATAAACAGGACATAGAAAGGTTAGAATGACATCCAAAAAGAGCAGTCCTCATCCGAGGCTTATCTTTCTACTGTGCTCGATCCCAGGTTTTAAATGCCGGGCGGTCGACCCAAAACACCCCCAACCTGGAGGACGAAGCTGACTGCAGATCCGGAGAAGTGGGCGATGGAGGCGGCACATTCCGACGCCGGGTTATCATTGGAGTCAGGGGACGAATAAAAGTAGAAAGTGAAGCAGAAGGTACAGTCAATGGCTACGACTAAGCAGAGGGTATACGCCGTGTACCGCCGTGTACCCTCGACTACAGCTCTGAGTCTTAGTAGTAGGGACCCCGTTATATCTAGTCGAGTCAGCAAAATTTTTGTGACGTCATAGGTCAAAGGTCAATGACCTTGGCCCGGGGTCAATGACCTAGGGGTACCTAGGACCACCCCCTCTAAATTTTGGCAGGGGTACCTTGGCCCACCCCTTAAATTTTGGCAGGGGTACATAGGACCACCCCCCTTAAATTTTGGAAATTGCCAAATCTAAAAATTTGGTATGGTAGCCTAGGACCATAGTATGTACCTCTATCAGTATTCGGGGTCTATGTCGTTCCCTTTCATGGGTAAAAAATTGCCAAAAATTGAAATTTCGGGGGTTTTTGACCTAATTTATCCCCTTTGATGAGGTGTTATTACCTTATATAGTTATATGGGCGTATACAGGGGTTCATTCCCTTTCATAACATATGGGTACATTAATGCACCCCTTGAGAAATTTGGGAGGGGTACCTTGGCCCACCCCTTCAATTTTGGAAATTGCCCAATTTCAACATTTGGTATTATAGTACAGGACCCTAATATGTATTATGATAAATTTGGATGGTCCACCTCGTTTCCTTTTAGGGGTACCAAATTGCCAAAATATAAACGTAAGCAATACGTTGTACCACGTGTTTGGTTTTTGGCTCAATTTATCCCCTTTGATGAGATGTTATTACCTTATATGGTTATATGGTCATGTATAGGGGTCCATTACCTTTCATAAGACATGGGTATATTAATGCACCCCTTGAAAAATTTGGGAAGGGTACCTTGGCCCACCCCTTAAATTTTGGAAATTGCCCAATTTAAACATTTGGTATTATAGTACTGGACCCTAACATGTATTATGATAAATTTGGGTGGTCCATCTCGTTCCCTTCTAGGGGTACAAAATTGTCAAAATATAAACGTAAGCATTACGTTGTACCACGTGTTTGGTCTTTTGGCCCAATTTATCCTCTTGGATGAGGGCCTATTACCTTATATGGTTATATGGTTATGTATAGGGGTCTATTCCCTATTATAAGACATAGGTACATTTGTGCACCGGGAGGGATACTTTGGCCCACCCCTTAAATTTTGGAAATTGCCCAATTTAAACATTTGGTATTATAGTACTGGACCCTAACATGTATGATGATAAATTTGGGTGGTCCACCTCGTTCCCTTCTAGGGGTACAAAATTGTCAAAATATAAACGTAAGCAATACGTAGTACCACGTGTTTGGTTTTTTTGTCGATTTTATTTCCTTTGATGAGGTGTTATTATCCTATATAGTTATATGGTCATATATAGGAGTCCATTACCTTTTATAAGATATGGGTATGTTTGTACACTCCTTTAAAAATTTGGGAGGGGTACTTTGGCCCACCCCTTAAATTTTGGAAATTGCCCAATTTAAACATTTGGTATTATAGTACTGGACCCTAACATGTATTATGATAAATTTGGGTGGTCCACCTCGTTCCCTTCTAGGGGTACAAAATTGCCAAAATATAAACGTAAGCATTACGTTGTACCACGTGTTTGGTTTTTGACCTAATTTATTCCTTTGGATGAGGTCCTATTACCTTATATGGTAATGTATAGGTGTTCATTCCCTATCATAAGACATAGGTACATTGATGCACCCCGGGAGGGGATTCGGTATCATAGTACATGACTCAACATGTATTATGATAAATTTGGGTGGTCCACATCGTTCTCTTTTAGGGGTACAAAATTGCTAAAATATAAACATAAGCAATATGTTGTACCATGTGTTTGGTTTTTGGCCCAATTTCTCCCCTTTGAGGAGGTTCTATTACCTTATATGGTTATATGGTCATGTATATAGGTTCATTTCCTATCATAAGATATGGGTACATTGATGCATCCTTTAAAAATTTGGGAGGGGTATCTTGGCTCATCCACTCGGTTTTAGAAATTGTTTAATATAAGCATTTGGTATCATAGTACAGGTCTCCAATATGTACCACTATAAATTTGGATGGTCCACATCGTTCCCTCTTCATAGGTAAAGAACTACCAAAAATCAAATTTCGGAGGTTATTGACCTCTATTTAGCATGTTATATGGATATGTACAGAGGTTTATTACCTTTATATGTTTATGTTCCCTTTTAAATTTGGGAATTATCAAATAACAAAATTCGGTAAACGTTTTCTAAGCCCCATTGTAGATGTTGATGTTCCTCTTATGGCCAAATATTCAAAATTTAAATGTTATTGACCGGCTTTATTATTGAATAAGTACAGGATTTATTACTTTTTCATAAGACACAGGTGTATTTGTGTACCAATCTTAAATTTTGGAAGGGGTACATTTCTTATTGTCGTATCAATAATTGGTAATTGGATAGTATTTCATTCATTGGGTAAATCATTAGGATCACGTGATCGGTTATTGACCTATGAAGGGATTAGGAGTCCAGGACATTGGTACATTGAAACTTTGTAGGATAATTTGATAATGCGTCATTGGTTTTGATTATTCCCGCCAAATATAAACGTAAGCAAGACGTTGTACCACGTGATTGTCCTTGATGAGGTAGTGTACAGGGATTCATTTCCTTTGTTGTGGTACTTCTTAAGTTTGAGTACACACACACACTTCTAGAAAACAGTTGGTTCTACTCAGGTAAACAATTGACGGACATTATTGACCTTATTGAACATATAATGATATGATTAACTCTAAGACTTAGGTATATCAAGAGAAGTATTCTTTAAATTTGGGAATGGTGATAAACAGAATTTTAACATAAGGTGTGAAATTTGAAACAATACATTGAACTTTAGTCACAGCTCATAGTCTAAGATCATTGGTGGTGATTGATTTGAAATCTGATAGCTAACCTTATTGAATCTTATGATTCATAGACGAAAGGCAATACATGCTACAACAGTTTAAAATTTAATCATAAGGTGATGTAATCTGACACTAGCAAAGTTATTGTTAATGCAATTTGATTGGATGATCACTATCTTTCCTGCAATCTGATTGGTTGATCACTATCTTTCGTGCAATCTGATAGGTTGATGAGTTTTAAATCTTTTTCTGCATTCAGTTTTGTTTTAACATTTAAAAAATTTGAAACTTTGGTTTGACATTTTTTCGTTTCCAAATTTTTTGTTTAAATTTTTTTGTTTCGAAATTTTTGTTTGTTTCAAAATTTTGTTTAAAACTTTTCGTTTGAAATTTTTGTTTGAAAAATTTTTGTTCGAAAATTTTGTTTAAAATTTTTTGTTTGAAATTTTTCGTTTCCAAATTTTTTGTTTGAAATTTTTTGTTTCAAAATTTTGTTTGAAATTTTTTCGCTTCAATTTTTTGTTTGAAATTTTTTGTTTGAATTTTTTTTTCGTTTCAAAATTTTGTTTCAAAGATTTTTGTTCTAAATTTTTGTTTTCAAAGTTTGAGTTGACATTTTTAAAAGTTTGTGCACTTATTAGTAAAGAACTGGAACTGTTTAGAACAAAAACCTTTGACAACATTGTGGTGCAATAGTACACGTCAGAACCTGGGGTTGTACTTGAAAAAACACAATTCATTGAAATGGATCATTTTATTACACTCCACATACATCCATACCAGATAGTGGTTCTGGATATTGTCGATACAATGTATTTTGAACTTCTTGCACTAGTTTGTCTTTAGCATATAATTTTAATTCCAGTTGAAGTCTTTTAAGGTCTAATGCAATATCAATTGGTGGAAACTCAATGTCCATTTGATCACAAATAAACTGTTTATCAATACAGTTATGCACCCAAGAACGATGTTGACAACCATCACAATATCTAGATACATGTTGTACAATATGCATAACACATTTTTCAAAATAGTACTTTTTCAGGAATATACTAGTTTTGTTGCACACTTCCACTGCATGTTTCACACACTGAAATACGCTGATGAATTTGTTCCATTCCGTTTGTGTTAGATACACCATGTTGCGAGGGACATGAAATGTACTCTTTTTACGTAACAGCACCATCTTCTCTTCGAGGACTGTACGCAGCACCACTTCATGATTTGAGCCTAATGATTTGACTATGGTCACATTTAGCTCATCATGAAAATAATCGTTCATTTGGTCGATTCGTGAACATAATATTTGCCATTCTTCACAGGTCAGTTGTACACCAAATTGTTCTGCTTTGCCCAATCGAATTACTGGTTCAAATGTTTTAGCACTGATACCAATCATCACATGTTTTGTTTGAAATATATTTATTGGATAATAGCTTGCGAAGATGAACTCTTTATCGTTAGAAGTACACATCTTTCCTCCTGAAAAGCACTTGCTCAAATGATTTCGTGGGATGACACTGTATTTGCTGGTTTATAGTTATTGCTGACGTCATTGGTAAGGAATGTGCTGACGTTTGAATTCATGATTTCATCACAGTTGCTGACGTCATGCCGACCAACCAAATTCATACAACTACGGCTGACGTCATTGGAAAGAAATGTGCTGATTCATGATTTCATCACAATGGCTGACGAATCTGGCTGTGTACTAAATTCAAGTTGATGACTTCGACCCAAGAATCCTTTGTAACATAAAGATACAGATCCAGTATTTAAGAAACGCAGCAGTTCTTCTTGTTTTGATGCTTCCATGGGTAAATATCTTGCTGGTAAAATTATATTCTTATCATTTTCAAGCTTCACTACGATTCTTAATCCAAACTTTGTAGGGATCATTTGGCTAGCTAAGATTCTATAAGGTACATTCTGTTGTAAATCAGTAATTTTGGTAAATGATTTCATCACATCACGCGTGTTTAGAAACTGCAGACAAGTAGCCATGATGACGTTATCATGAATACTAACTCGAACGATACTTATATATGATGCAAAACTGATGACGTTGCATTATCATGTTCTGACGTGCATCACAATGTTGCCAGAGGTTTTAGTTCTAAACAGTTCCAGTTCTTTACTAATGAGTGCACAAACTTTTAAAATGTCAAACAAAAATTTCAAAAAAAATTTCAAACAAAAATTTTCAAAAAAAATTTGAAACAAAATTTTCCAAACAAAACTGTTCAAACAAAAATTTTTTAAACAGAAAAAAATTTTGGAAACGAAAAATTTCAAACGAAAAAATTTTAAACAAAAAAACATTTTGAAACAAAAATTTACAAACAAAAAAATTTCAAACAAAATTTTCAAACAAAAATTTTTTCAAACAAAAATTTCAAACGAAAAGTTTCAAACAAAAAATTTCAAGCAAAAAAATTTCAAACTAAAAAAATTTTACGTTTCACGGTTAACCGTCAAACTTTATCCGGTTTTTAACTATTCGATTAACAAATAAACGGTTTTGATCATATTTATCAGTGAGTGCAAAATGTTGAACGAAACCAAGATTTTTAAATGTTAAACAAAACTTAAAACTGAATACAGCAAAGATTTGAAAATCATCAACCAATCAGATTGCACGAAAGATAGTGATCAACCAATCAGATTGCAGGAAAGATAGTGATCATCCAATCAAGTTGCATTAACAATAACTTTGCTAGTGTCAGATTACATCAACTTATGATTAAATTTTAAACTGTTGTAGCATGTATTGCCTTTCGTCTATGAATCATAAGATTCAATAAGGTTAGCTATCAGATTTCAAATCAATCACCACCAATGATCTTAGACTATGAGCTGTGACTAAAGTTCAATGTATTGTTTCAAATTTCACACCTTATGTTAAAATTCTGTTTATCACCATTCCCAAATCTAAAGAATACTTCTCTTGATATACCTAAGTCTTAGAGTTATTCATATCATTATATGTTCAATAAGGTCAATAATGTCCGTCAATTGTTTACCTGAGTAGAACCAACTGTTTTCTAGAAGTGTGTGTGTGTACTCAAACTTAAGAAGTACCACAACAAAGGAAATGAATCCCTGTACACTACCTCATCAAGGACAATCACGTGGTACAACGTCTTGCTTACGTTTATATTTGGCGGGAATAATCAAAACCAATGACGCATTATCAAATTATCCTACAAAGTTTCAATGTACCAATGTCCTGGACTCCTAATCCCTTCATAGGTCAATAACCGATCACGTGATTCTAATGATTTACCCAATGAATGAAATACTATCCAATTACCAATTATTGATACGACAATAAGAAATGTACCCCTTCCAAAATTTAAGATTGGTACACAAATACACCTGTGTCTTATGAAAAAGTAATAAATCCTGTACTTATTCAATAATAAAGCCGGTCAATAACATTTAAATTTTGAATATTTGGCCATAAGAGGAACATCAACATCTACAATGGGGCTTAGAAAACGTTTACCGAATTTTGTTATTTGATAATTCCCAAATTTAAAAGGGAACATAAACATATAAAGGTAATAAACCTCTGTACATATCCATATAACATGCTAAATAGAGGTCAATAACCTCCGAAATTTGATTTTTGGTAGTTCTTTACCTATGAAGAGGGAACGATGTGGACCATCCAAATTTATAGTGGTACATATTGGAGACCTGTACTATGATACCAAATGCTTATATTAAACAATTTCTAAAACCGAGTGGATGAGCCAAGATACCCCTCCCAAATTTTTAAAGGATGCATCAATGTACCCATATCTTATGATAGGAAATGAACCTATATACATGACCATATAACCATATAAGGTAATAGAACCTCCTCAAAGGGGAGAAATTGGGCCAAAAACCAAACACATGGTACAACATATTGCTTATGTTTATATTTTAGCAATTTTGTACCCCTAAAAGAGAACGATGTGGACCACCCAAATTTATCATAATACATGTTGAGTCATGTACTATGATACCGAATCCCCTCCCGGGGTGCATCAATGTACCTATGTCTTATGATAGGGAATGAACACCTATACATTACCATATAAGGTAATAGGACCTCATCCAAAGGAATAAATTAGGTCAAAAACCAAACACGTGGTACAACGTAATGCTTACGTTTATATTTTGGCAATTTTGTACCCCTAGAAGGGAACGAGGTGGACCACCCAAATTTATCATAATACATGTTAGGGTCCAGTACTATAATACCAAATGTTTAAATTGGGCAATTTCCAAAATTTAAGGGGTGGGCCAAAGTACCCCTCCCAAATTTTTAAAGGAGTGTACAAACATACCCATATCTTATAAAAGGTAATGGACTCCTATATATGACCATATAACTATATAGGATAATAACACCTCATCAAAGGAAATAAAATCGACAAAAAACCGAACACGTGGTACTACGTATTGCTTACGTTTATATTTTGACAATTTTGTACCCCTAGAAGGGAACGAGGTGGACCACCCAAATTTATCATCATACATGTTAGGGTCCAGTACTATAATACCAAATGTTTAAATTGGGCAATTTCCAAAATTTAAGGGGTGGGCCAAAGTATCCCTCCCGGTGCACAAATGTACCTATGTCTTATAATAGGGAATAGACCCCTATACATAACCATATAACCATATAAGGTAATAGGCCCTCATCCAAGAGGATAAATTGGGCCAAAAGACCAAACACGTGGTACAACGTAATGCTTACGTTTATATTTTGACAATTTTGTACCCCTAGAAGGGAACGAGATGGACCACCCAAATTTATCATAATACATGTTAGGGTCCAGTACTATAATACCAAATGTTTAAATTGGGCAATTTCCAAAATTTAAGGGGTGGGCCAAGGTACCCTTCCCAAATTTTTCAAGGGGTGCATTAATATACCCATGTCTTATGAAAGGTAATGGACCCCTATACATGACCATATAACCATATAAGGTAATAACATCTCATCAAAGGGGATAAATTGAGCCAAAAACCAAACACGTGGTACAACGTATTGCTTACGTTTATATTTTGGCAATTTGGTACCCCTAAAAGGAAACGAGGTGGACCATCCAAATTTATCATAATACATATTAGGGTCCTGTACTATAATACCAAATGTTGAAATTGGGCAATTTCCAAAATTGAAGGGGTGGGCCAAGGTACCCCTCCCAAATTTCTCAAGGGGTGCATTAATGTACCCATATGTTATGAAAGGGAATGAACCCCTGTATACGCCCATATAACTATATAAGGTAATAACACCTCATCAAAGGGGATAAATTAGGTCAAAAACCCCCGAAATTTCAATTTTTGGCAATTTTTTACCCATGAAAGGGAACGACATAGACCCCGAATACTGATAGAGGTACATACTATGGTCCTAGGCTACCATACCAAATTTTTAGATTTGGCAATTTCCAAAATTTAAGGGGGGTGGTCCTATGTACCCCTGCCAAAATTTAAGGGGTGGGCCAAGGTACCCCTGCCAAAATTTAGAGGGGGTGGTCCTAGGTACCCCTAGGTCATTGACCCCGGGCCAAGGTCATTGACCTTTGACCTATGACGTCACAAAAATTTTGCTGACTCGACTAGATATAACGGGGTCCCTACTACTGTCTTGATATTGTTGTACTACGGAAGATTTCGAGAGTCGGAAGGCGTGGTGGCATTGAATAAGCAAGATGTAAGACAGGAATTTACAACGGAATTAGTTTTTCCCGATTTTCTCAAAAAACAATCATGAGAACTTACACACTAACAGTGACGTAACTAAGGGAGGCAAAGGGTACTTGTGCGTCGGGTGCTGGATTGGAAAGCCCAAACCTGGATAAATATTTATTTTCACTGTAATGCAAGGAAAGGAGTTTTAGTAAACTAAACATCATAAAAAATACCTCAGAAACTTAACAGAACAACAACGATTCACCAACCTTAGGTTCACATCCATAGAGTATAAGTTAACTTCAAAGCTATCTTTGAGGATATTATAAAAATCTTTACAGCCAGAGGAGTCCGCAGAACTAAATTTTAGTTCCAGCTTTTTGTGTTTACATTTAACTTACATCGATTTAAGAGATTTGTAAGATGTCCGAGTATAATACTCAAGACAACAGCTTGACTGTTTGTCATAATTAAATATTATATTGTAAAGCTTCAGGTTGTTGGTTCATTCTACACATATGCACATCCCGATATAATTCCAAAAACATTGTGATTTGCAGTAATTATAGTAAAACAATAAAAAAAATATGTCAAGCATACTACCGGTACGCTAAAAAATGGAATAGAATTACTGTGTGATGCCAAAGTCAGGTGTAGTCGGAGAGCGTTTTGGTTTGGTTGTCAGGGTCGGGGAAGCGCTAAGGCGAGTTTCAGGCCCAGGCGACAAGTAGCCTAGTTCGTCGCTGCACACTCATATCACTCTGTTCAGGTCAATGGGACTATCAATTGGTTTAAGAATCAAAGATGGACACCCTCACTTATTTGTGCCATCAAGAGGACCGCCCTCACCCTCACTCAACCTCATTTTAGTAGATTATTGTGATTGTGAGTGTGAGGGAGTCGATTGAGGGTGAGGTTGAGTGAGGGTGAGTGTGAGGGAGGCCCATCTCTGTTATGTATCCTTTGTGTGGATTTTTTTATTGTCAGCTTTAATATTACTGAATTTGTACAATTTTCGATTCTTTCTTTGAAAACTCAGACTTATGCTATAAACTGTTCCATCTCGAGTTGAAGGAAGTTACACCAAGAGAAACTAAGAAAGATGTGTTAGCACTACCTTCCTCCCCTCGCTCACCCGGTGCAATGTAAACAGAAGCGAAAGTTGGCAATGATGAGCAGAAAACACAGGGAAGTCACCTGGGGTAGCTCAATTTCGTTACATCATATCGTTCTCCCCTCTCCCCTGACCCTCAACACCAGAGGTGAGAGAAGAGAAGGAGGGGGAGACAAACACGAAGAGCGGCTTAAGTTAAGAGTGGGTTGGGATTTTCGAGGGTTGCTGGCTCTCAATCGATACAAACGCAATTGCTGTTTCCTCCTTCTTAACGGATCGAAGAGGTTGAGTGGCAGCTGACACAAACGAGGAACCGCTCTCTACATACAACGCCAGACTTCACTCTTTCACAAACCAACATCTACACAATATCTTACTGCGTCAATACTATATGTAAGTCTTATTACGTTGTAACCAGATCTGGCTTCTTAACAGATGTTATCAATTTCTTTATTGTGTTTATTACACCGAAGTAGGCTTTTCTGTTCCTCGTTCCAGCCCCCTAAAATCTAAAGTGTCCTGCTCACATATACAGAGTGTTCCATACGAAAATGTTCACACCATTCATTATTTCCAAAGCAACTGGTGTTCGTTAAAAAAAATAGATTTTTCATTTTAACCCACCTAACACAGAGCCCATATCTGTTCCGGGACATTCAGAAAATAAATGAAATCAAAATTCAGTTAGGTCACATGGTTATGTTTTTGGTATTTATTTCTCTAGAAACTAGAAGGTAAAGAAGGCGGATAATTAATGAAACTGAATTATCATAAAATATTCGGTGGAATGAGAATCTAGAACGAAACGGGAGAACCTGGAAAAACTCACACACACAATTTGTTTGACACAAACTTGCTGCTTCGTGGCTCAAACCAGGGATCCTTCGCATTAGATGGGAGCGCTGTACAACTAGGCCTCCTGTCCGACCAAGACATTGAGGCTCACAGTTTAAACTTTCAAGATAATGGAAATATCGACTGAATTTCCCTTGAATTTCAATGCAATGACCCTGCCACCGTAGAAACTTTGAGCATAATGGAAATATTCACTGGATTTCCCTTTGATTGAATGGGATGACGTTGTCACAATAGAAACTTTAAGGATAATGAAAATATTCACTGGATTTCCCTTGGATTCAATAGGATGACGTTGTCACAGTAGAAACTTTAGGGATAATGAAAATATCGACTGAATTTCCCTTTGATTCAATGGGAAGACATTGTCACGGTAGAAACTTTAAGGATATTGGAAATATCGACTGAATTTCCCTTGGATTTCAATTTAATGATCCTGTCACAATAGAAACTTTAAGGATAATAGAAATATTCACGGATTTCCCTTGGATTTCAATGGGATGACATTGTCACAGTAGAAACTTTAAGGATAATGGAAATATTCACCGGATTTCCCTTAGATTTCAATGGAACGACCCTGTCACAGTAGAAACTTTAAGGATATTGGAAATATCGATTGAATTTCCCTTAGATTTCAATCGAATGACCCTGTCAGAGTAGAAACTTTAACGATAATGGAAATATTCACTGGATTTCCCTTGGATTTCAATAGGATGACCCTGTCACAGTAGAAACTTTAAGGATAATAGAAATATCCACGAGTTGTCCCTTGAATGTTATAAGATGTTCCGTGTCAGGGAAGAATATTTGTATGCCCGAAGGTAATCCTGTGATTATTCCACAAAGAACCTATAAATGTCCCATAGCAGTCACACTCGACTTAAAGATTTGGAAATGATCAGATACCAACAGAAATATCGCTTAACAAAATTGATATCACTAAAGCATTAAACTCATATAAGGTAAGATATTACATCATTTTCCTAATCGTTTTACCCCCATGGTCCATATTTTCTTCACTTCGTCTCAGACCAAGCTTCTGCCTATATAATTGAAGTATTGAAGCTTATTTATGAATTTGGTACCTGAAATGTTTGCTCTTCGCAGGAAGAAAGTGGATTTATCGAAAGTACTTAAACTCTCCTCCCTCTAGGATACATGTTTTAATGAAATTATAGTAGTAAAATTCTATTAAGAAATTTATTTTTGGCATAAAGTCTGAACCCTGCTTAAGAATCCAACTTAAGGTAAATCCTACGTCCCAAAATTCATTTGGAAGTAGTCAACCTTTTACTGTGATGCCATCACAAACAACAGATAATATCTATTTTGAACATGCTATTTTTCACCCTTTCTCACCACCATACCAATAGGGATGAAGTTACACTTAAGCGGGATCTGGAGTGTCACTATTCATCTCAACGGAAGCTTGAGATTGGACACTAATATAAGTTGTTTTCGATTATTTTTACATGTCACATCCTTCCCATCTCTACCCTCACACCATCTCATCTTATACGGACGGAGCTGACAGTATCCATCTCAGCGACCTCGAAAACTGTGGGTTCACCGCTAATGTCTGTCGTTTTTTTTATTATTATTATTATTTTTATATTCATCCCCTTCCCACCCACCCTAAAGGTGCTAGGGGTATCTAACACGAAATCGAAAATGTCACTATGCATCTGAGCGATCACGAAAACTATGGATTGGACACTAATATCGGTCGTTTTCGATAAGTTTTAAGTAGCACCACCTTCCCATCCACCTCTAGCTAGAGGTGTGCTACTTCCACTGTATTATTTTTGAACTTACAAGTCGTACAGCCATATTGTACTAAGTTTGGTTGAAATTGTTCCAGGCTTTTCTGAATTATGCCTGAAGATGCATACCATATATACAGGGTGTTTCAAAACAACACTGACAACGTTTATGAGGTGATCCTTAATACCAAGATAAGACAAAAAGTATAGACCAACCTGAGTGCGCAAATGCTTCCTTTCCAAGGCAGCCGAAAACATGAAAAAAATTAAGTTTAAAGGTCCATAGCTCCAAAACTATTTGACTTACCGTAGTCGGTTCACTTCACTTAGGAGCTAGTATGTATCCTAACTAAATGTCCAAGATTCAGAATCCTGTGGTACTTCCACAACAATTTTTATAGGGGTAGTTGGTGAGTACTTCAGATGCCCCTAGCCAAAGTCCCTCTATAAAAATTGTTACAGAAGTACCTTAGGATTCTGAAACATGTATTTTTGGATAACACACATATTAGTTCCTAAGTGAAGTCTTGACCCGATTACGGTAGGTCCCGTAGTTTTGGAGCTATGGACCTTTAAATATCATATTTTTCATGTTTTCTGCAGTCTATAACTCCGAAAGTAAGCAGTTGTCCACCCAGGTTAGTCTATACTTTTTGTCTTATCTTGATGTCAGGAATAACCTCCTAAACGTTGTCGGTGTTGTTTTGAAACACCCTGTATATGTATGATGACAACATAAAGGGAATGGGACATGTTTGAAATGGTCCTAGCCATCGACACATTAGCGCAAAAGACAGTAATTTCATTCACTTATATTGTAGGTCCAGGTAAATGGCAACATGGCATTTTCATTTAAGATTGGGCACATAAAGAGTATACAGCCCAAACGACTCTTCCGATTTTAAAAAATTCCTTAACTTAGGTTGAAAACATCATATTTGGAGACTGTTTCCCCTCTTATATTTTGCTGTAACTTTGATAGTAACAGAGTTATCCTATATCAGGGGGCTTTTCAGACACTTTCTATATACGTTAATATACAATCCTACGGTTATCGTAAAATTATGAATAATTAAGATTTATGTATTTTGTTTTTTCTCGATATCTGCTATACTAAAGCTAAAGAAACATAAGGCCAATTAAGCTATATTGGATACGTGTATCTTTATTTCGTTTTTCAGCAAGGTAATGTACCATAGATGTTGTATCGAAGTAATTTTCATACTTACAGATAGCGTGGATGTGTACTTATCAATAATTAAAGTTAACGGGAAAGCTGTAACATAGGTGAAGATAATGCAGATGTTCTGCCTTTTCTATGTACCGTATTGGTTTATTCTTCAACTCATCTGTTTGACAAAAATAAAATTATTCGGACTTATTTTCATTTTGATTATTAGGTATTCGCTATTGCATAGCTTTTTTTTTAGATTTATGATTTGTTTAGTAAATAAAAGGTTAAAGAAAAAGAGTATAACTATAGCGTAATAGGTGGTAAACCCACGATTTTCTTTTTGTTCTTTCCACTCCATGTGTGAAACTGTTTAACTGCGCACATTGCAATTTTTTTCAGGTTAAACCAGCGTTTCCCATGGATGTAACTTGAATTCTCGCGGCACACTCATTGATATTACTATTTGTAAATATAAATTACCGTGGTATTTTTTTCTATGATTAGTGATCTCCTTCTCACAAAGATAAAATCTCGATCACTGATTTCCACGTCGTAAATCATGCTTATTTTCCGTTCTAATTTAAAAATAGAAAGTAACTTAAATGAAATATAGAATTCAAGTTATTAAAAATACAATTTCTTTTTCGAAAACTGTATCCAACCTTTTACTAAGAAGGAAGACCATTAAATAACGAACGAACAAACAAATCTCTTGTACTTTTAAAACACACAGTAGGTAATTTGTATACATGTTTCCTTCATCAAAAGGATTGAATGATACTTTAAAATTTCAAGTTACGAAATAGTCTGCAACAATAAAGAAGCAATAATGGTCATAACAATGACAACGATACTTTCTCTCAACACTAAAAACGTACAGAAAAGTCTCACAGTATGAAACATATAATTAATTAACATGGTTAATATACGTTACAATTTTTAAATATACAAATATTTAATACTTTGTATTAAATATAAATTGTGTTTGTGTTTGAGTAAAAAAAATATATATATATTAGTACGAATTATAGTTCAATTTTGAATAACTTCGTCCAAAGAAATCTCAACACAAGACTACAATACTTTTGTAGATATTTTTGTAAGAAACGATTTATACGGTATAACAAAGAAATGTGTAGTAAAATACAAAGATTAGAATTCTTCAATAATATTAATAATGCAACAATTTTTCAATAATATCTATTGAAAGTTACAAGTGTTTAATAATAATGTATCACGGTTACAATTTTTGAAAAATAAGTAAACCCCGTTGGTGCACGATTCAAAATTAATGTTCAACTTGAGCTTGATGTTGTTTCATAATCATCAGTTGTAGATGGATAGTTGATAAACACGCCTTCATATCGTGTTCCGGAGTTAAGAGTTGTGACCTGTTCTTACACTTCATCTAAATAGGATGTAGAAAATGGAATGAGAACTTTCACAGCCTTTGTAGAAATAGCTGGATATTCTCTCCGGAGAGAAATCCAGAATGATGTCTTGTCTTGGTGTGAGTGCTGGAGCTTCAAACTTCGGTCATTCCTCACATAGCCAGACTCATAGTAATGTGAAATACAAATATCCATTTTTCCTATGTCTTGCAATTTGGTTGCTATAGAATTAATTTTGTTTCGATTTCCTCGTGGCATACCAGCGGCCAATTCCCAAGGCACTGGTTGGGAAACGTTGGGTGAAACTATTTAACTGGGCGCATTGCAGTTTTTTTTTTCAGGTTAAACTGTTGAACTGCGCACATTGCAATTTTCTTCAGGAAGTAATGCATGAAGAGCATTAATTGTAAAAATATAGGAAGACTAATTAAATATTTGTTTGCACATAAACTCGAACTTTTTTAGCACTGTTTGCACATAAACTCGGATTTTTTTTAGCACAGTTTCATAAGTCAGTTGGCAACAATGTTAGTCAGTCGCGTTATCAGTTTCTTCATGGTGATGCTGAGAATGGGCGTACTTCCAATCGTCTTCACAGGTGAAGAGCAAGTGGTGATCACGATGGCGAGCTCCTTCGTGGTTAAGACTGCACTATGGCTTTTAAATGGGTTTCAGATGAAAATGAAGATGGGCTTAGCATGGACTTTTAGGGTCCACTTATTTAACTCATTCTTGTATATGTATCTAGCACAAGCTCTACAATGGTCTCACAGAAGTGTAGTTGTGCATGATCCTGTTGAAACTAGTTGAAAAATTCCCTTCTGGATTCAAGATTGATGACAATGATTCTGCTTTCTCCTCGAACATTGTCAAGCATGTTTGTCCAGTCACACTGTTCAAATAATAATAATAATAATAATAATAATAATAATAATAATAATAATAATAATAACAATTCGAGAACTCCATATTATAACTGCAACATATATTATTTAGCTGTATTATTTTTGTATCTGTATCATTAAGTCATAAGAAATAATCTGTTCCAACAGAATAGAGATTAGGAATTAGATTTCGGGGCTTTGGGCAGTTGTAGCCATTTTAGCTCATCATGTATGAGGGATGATATCCCAAGGAAGAAGGAACCTGGGTACTTTTGTGGTAGGTATCATCCTGGCATTTGCCTGGTATGAATCAGGAAGATACAGGATAAACTTCACTCAAGATGACTGGCTTGAAATAGCTTTAACACTTTTCCGACCAAGTGTCTCCACCGAGAGTCGAAATCGGATCCACTTGCACCAAAGACGAGAGCGTTAGCAACTACGCTACGCGGAGCCACTGTTCCAGAAGAATAAATAACCAAATAATTTAGCTCTATAAAAACTAGTTTTTATCGACTTCTTCAAGAACTGCTCATTGGAATTGTGCTCAAAGTACCTCATTTGATCAGCTCTATGTCATTTATCAACTGACAGGTGTATCAATTTTACACATTATCCTAGTTAAACAAAAGTTTGCGTTAATTATAATGTTAGGCCCTTAACCATACAGGTACTGTTATCTTGCTAGAGTTATAATGAAGACCTTGTAAGGTTATACTTCAGCGTCAGTTTCAACTTAAGAGATGAGGCGAGTCCCGTATAGTATATTTTTTCAGGTTCACTAATTCATTTGTCTGAATTTTCTCAAAAACTAAACATAAGATTTCATGTTGTTCACCTTAATAAGATATCTCGATTGATGTTTCACATTTTTGAACATTTTTTTGTTAACATTAATAATACTGTACAATTTAATGGGAGTTATGGAGTTCCTATGTACCTTCATTTCAAGGGGCACGGTTACTCAGTAGTAGAGTGCTTACTTCTGGGGCGTGGGGTCCCTGATTCGATCCCAGGTCAAGTAAGTTTGTGGTGAACAACATCATGCTCTTGGGTTTTCTCGGAGTACCCTCCCACAGTCTCATTCCACGAATTCTTCCATTATCCTTCACTTGCTCATCATTGGCTCCCTTAGCCTAACGAGCATAATCCTGGGATGTTAAATTCAAAAGATTTTATTTGGCCCCCACCCTTTATGTGGCCCTAATTGAGAACATTATATTTTTTTTAAATTTCTGTAAGAAAGGGAAAGAAGAAAGTAAAAGAAATTCATTTTACTCGTCATTAAGGTGGATCACTAGGTGTCCTCAGTGCTATGCTAAACTCTGCTTGATTAGTGCAACGTTGCCAGGTAGTGTCGAGCGTTTACTGGTGCCAGATAATAAAGGAAGTAATCATGGAATTCTGCTTGGATACTTACTGGAGAAATTAGTTTTCGACCCTTACCGCAATTCAAGCTAAGTTCCGCTTCTCGAACTGCAATGCTAGAATCCAGGAATTAAACGTACAAATTTGACAACAACGCATTATGGCGTTCTACGTAAGTTTCTTCTCAAAATCTATTTCCTTAAATGTAAATTAATATTTAAATATAATGTGAAACATAACACGAAAATCGGTCAAACAATATATCTATTTCCTAATAAGATCGTTATTTTAAAGTACTTTATACATACAAATAAACATTTCATAAAACTGAACACTTCTAGTAAGATCTAACAGCAAGTGCCATCTCGTGTGCTCATTGTAAAACGAATCAAATATTTTCTTTTATTTATTATCTTTTTCGGTATCAGAAGACGCAACCAAATGAATCAATGTCTTGTATTGCAGCTCAAACGTAACTCTATCTTATAGTACAATAATTATAATATGTAACGTTTTATTGAGCAATAATTAAGGGAATGGGCTAAAATATATACTGACTTCCGGGTGGTGATCCACCTTAATATAGTACCTCTATTATTTGGGCCTGAAAGGTAAGATAATCACGTGAGAAGATGGATACAAACAAAAGAATCTTTTCCTCAGCGTGTTTGGTTGATATTTTAGCTTTTACGACCTCTAAGAATACAATGTTCTTTTCGTACAAATACGATCCTATCTTTTTGTGTAGGAGTCACTACCATACATTTTCATCTGACTTTTTATATGTATTTTCCCCATTTCCCGCCATATCTTGGTGCGTAAATGGAGACTGGAATACATATATATAAGGTTGGTTCTCAGCTGAAGTACCACTATGAGTAAAATATCTCATATCTTCCAGTTTGTGTACATCTACCTTAACATCTGCAGATGCGTAAAAATGGTAATTTTGACGTATTCTGCTGACGTCATATACTCATATGCTCCCCGCATTTACGTACATGTTCATTGCAGTTGGTCATTTGCACATAAAAGAATGCTATTTCTTCACGTTTTGTTCTAAGAATCTCAATTCACAAAAGGCGAATCGTTACGAAATGCTTGCCTCATTTTATTCTAGCTTAACATTAATAAGTGAGGTTCTTGTGCTTCTAGTAATTGCGAAATATAGAGGTTTTGTTTTAATATAAAACGTGCTGTGTACAGAATGACACAATTTAATTCTGCTGGTTTCATTTCGTTTAATTTTGCTCCATATACTGGCTACGAAGAACGTTATTGTAAGAGAACGTGCATAACATGTCGTAATAATTTTCTGAACGAGCCATTGTCTTAGAACGTGTCCTTAATACCACACAGGCACGTTCAAGGAATTTTTTGTTACGACGGGTCATGGTTTGGGGGAGGGGGCAATACAACTCAGTACGTGTATGTATTGTTGAACAGGTATTATTTTACTCCCGAAAAGACGATAAGAAATTATGAAGTCTTTCCACCTATATTTTCAGAGAAAAATGACAGAACTACGTAGGTTCTTTTTATAAAATTGAACACGGTGGCTCAGTGAGAGAGTGCTTACTTCTGGTGAGGTCTGTGGTTCAATCTCCGGCTGGTAGACAACATCGTGTCCGTGGGGTTTATCTGATTACTCCTGTTTCCTTCCACTTTCTCATTCCATCAATTCCGCCATGGTCAGTTATTTGCCTAAACCATCCGTCCGGCTTAGCAAAAATCGTGGGACGTTAAACTAAAAGACTTCATTTTGTTTTTATAAAGAAGAGAAAGTATAAATGAAGTTTGATATCAAATCTCATGCTACATCACTCATTTCTCTGCTAAACAAATATAGTTTTATTATTAAGAAAGTCCATTGGTAAAAATGGATCTGAAAAGGTAGGGGGACGCATGACGTCAAACCGTTCCCCATCCCTATCTTTCCCCATTATAATTTCTTTAGGAAGTGGCGGGACGCCATAGACATTTTTTGGAAGTGGGAGGACGACGTCCCTCCACATTCTCCCTCACTTTTACCCCTATATCAAATGTACATTGAGTTAGGAAGTTTGGAGGGTTCGTATCGAGTGGCCCCTCGCGTGAGTGTGTCCCTGATATGATACCTATTATGTATATGATCTCGCGTATAATCAGTTCTTACAATGCTCATGTCTAATTATTCATAAGACTTTATACCAATAGATGGATCTAGTTGAGCTGAACAATATGATTTGGGTAAGTGTAAATTCTCATGAGTAGTTTTCGGGAAAATCTAGAAATATCAATATTTTTATGAAACTTGGTGATGTGCGACAGGTACTTAGGGTTGCCAACTCTGGAAAATAAAAACCCGGCACACCCTGAAAATTCCCTATTATATAGGTTTAAGTGGGAGTATCTGTTCGGACTCATCCATGAGAAGGAACTGTACTATCGCGAACAAAAGTACATTAGCAAATGTATTCTGTATATCCTTAGTATATTCACTAATAAGCTTAATAGATACATTGTGCTATAAATGAGAAACTAAAATCGACATTGATCATTTCATTCTATTTACGAGTACAGTTCTTTAAAATTATTGAAACAGATGAACAAAAGTATAATAATCTTTACCTGCCAATTTTGGATTTGAAAAATGAAATCTATTCTTTAAACTTATACTTCAACTCCAGGAAATTGCTTTAAGAAGTGCTTTTTCACTCTCAATAAATGTATAAAATTCCTTACAAGTAAATTTCAATTTTTTCCCGATACAGTCTCTGTTATCTCTTTAAACTTAACTAAACAGATGAACAAAATATATTAATCGTTGATAGATGGTGGAAGGTGACAGTTCTGGATTTACAGAATAAAAGTTATTTTTTAAATTGCTTCAAACTAGATAGCCCTACAAATTAAAAAAAAAAAACAGTCATAAAGGGACTCGTAAGAACTTTGTACCGGTCACCGGCTTTAATCAAAATAACAATATTTCCGGCCAGGCCGGTAAAAAACCGGCCAGTTGCCAACCCCACAGCCATTCCACCCATTAAAATGAAATTGATGCTAAATGACACCCTCATCATGCTTATGACTGTAGATCTAGCAACAGTACAGTAGACAGTATGGTTAATGAATGAAGTATGGCATAAACTCATAATTAACCCTCAAACTCTAACTATCATTTTTGTATAAATGTGACAAATGACAGTCAATCGAGCTGAATGAAGTGAGATACTTGACACGGTTAATCCTCAGACGTAGTTTTTGAGAAAAGTTAAGAAAAATGAAATTTTGTGGCATCGAAATGTATGTGCCTTAAAAGGGACTTATCTGGGCCCTATATTTTTGAACTTTTTTAAGGGTAAAAGTTGGAACTTGATGACCTTTTATTCAATGACGCCACATTTGACCCCTGGAACCGACTGCTTCAGGGACAAATTAAAGTTAAGTTGAGTTGATTTTGAGCTCACGTCCCTTTCAGCAGCGAGGCTATATGAGACGGGCCCTAGTGATTAATTTGGAATTCGAACCACATGAGCTCCCGCCGGGAATCGAAAGCCACGCCGGGAGTCTCCCACGCCAAAGGCGCGTACGCTAACCGCTTAGCCACGAAGGAGCTCGCTTCCTATTTTAGTTATGGTCTTTCATCTTGTAAATTCGCCGTCGGGGCTTTGATGTTTGAACAGTGGCGGAACTATAACGTAAAAACTGGGGTGTCGGCCAGAACTCAGACCACGTTAGATATATCATGAGTTTACTATAAACTTTCAAAAATATGAAAATAAAAGCTTCAACTATTTTTGTCAAAAACTGGGCGGGCTAGTTCCCCCCCCCCCCCAGACCCTGGGCTAGATCTGCCATTGCTTCCCAATGGTAGCAATGTGTTAGTAGTAGCAATGTGTTAATAAGGCGAGACTCAGAGCTTCTTCCAGAAGTTGTCTGATCTTTAGTTTATGAAGAGAATGGTATGACTTGATAAAGCTTGAAGACCGACGCTTTTAGGTCATACATTATAATAATATGAGGAATTAATTGTAGTGAGCCTTTTCTACAAATTCTCGCAACAAATTACAAGTTATTAATTGCGTTGCATTTATTTTTTATATCCATTAATTTATTTTGACTCATGACATCGACTAGTTTTCATTTCTGCTAAATATTACGAACAGAAATCAATTTATGAGGAACTGGCCAATGATGTTACAATCCATCGCACAAATCTCTACAGGCAGTATTCATAAAACTTTATATTACAGAACCAATAACCATGGCTACACACTTTCTATTGTATGGTAATCAATGCGTATGTTTACCATGTTCTCCATATTGCAAACAAACAATTTGGAAAAGCGCTTATTGGTGCAAATAAAGCATAAATGTATAGAATCAACAGCTGGTACCCCACGCGTAACATGTACGTTTTGGTAGAATAAATAACTTCATTGTTATTTAGCAATTAAACTTTAATAAGTCTCATATCGTGCTGACATCTAGAGTAGTAATAATGATGCAGTGTTGCCACAGACCCACTATTGTAAAAATACTGTCTGTTTCTGGCCAATTGTATGGTAGTTCGTTTACTGTGTCACAGCTCTTTGGACAGTTTTTCGATTCAAGACGCTTTTCGTGTACTTTGAATTTCGATGGCGTTCCAAGTCAGAACATAGGTGTATTCAGTGGCGTACACAGAATCTCATCAAGAGGGAAATTAAATCTTTAAGTTTTACGTTCCACGATTATGCCGGCTAGGCTAAAGTAGACGATTATGATGAGAAATGAATGGAATAGTGAAATGAATGAAATAGGAGGAAACGGGAGAACCCCAAGAAAACCTCCACACACGGTGTTTGTCCACCACAAAGTTCACTTGGCTCGAGCTGGATCGAACCAGGCACTTCACACACCATAGGTGAACAGCCTACCACTGAGCCACCGCGGTCTCTCTCACCAAGAGGGATTTAAGGTTCCAAGTTCATTTCGTTTCAGAACTTTTACATACATATTTTAATATGGTAAATGCATACTTTTTCATATTGTCTTTATTTTCCGAGAATGTTACTTATTAGAATTATGCGACGCTCAAACTAAATAATTCTGAGAAATTTCCTAATTTATTGATCAATGTTCTAATCTACCAAGCTATCAACAACAATTTATGTTACCCAAACTTCTTAATTTTAAATGTACAGGCAGTAATAAGCATGTTTAAAACTAACAATAAAAGCATGAAACTAAATAAAATTTGTGAAATGACAGAAAAGTTTAAGTGGCGGGGAAATAAGTGATGAGCGTACAGGGGAGCACTCATGGGATAGTCCAACTGGTATGGACTCCCTCCCCTCAAAGTATTAAAGTATTACATACATTTGTACACTTTATCCATAATACTATACTTGTTGAACGGGGAATTGATTGATGTAGCATAGCCTTACACTTCATCTGTACTCTATCTCTTATAAAAACGATTTGGTTGTATCATTTTTCTGAAAATATAGGTGGAAGTATTTTACAATTACTTATCGTCATTTTAAAATGTTAAGAAAACTTGAGAAAGGGCTGTGAATATGAGATGAAAATAAATGTTAAAAAGACAAAAACCATAGTGATTGGAACGAATATAGAAGTAGGAGGATAGAAAATAGAATAGGTGACTAGTTTTCGATACTTGGGTAGTATTATTAGTAATGATATGAAATGTGAACGTAAAATAAAAGCAAGAATAGGAATAGTGAAAGAAGCCTTTAGGAGGAAGAAAAATATATTTTGTAGGAATTTGATAAAGAGTTAACAAATGGACTCATAAAATGCTTCGTGTGGAGTACTGTACTGTATGAGTCAGAAACATACAAATTACGTAAATATGATGAAACAATACTACAAGCTTTCGAAATCTGGGTGTGAAGGAGAATGGAGAAAATCAACTGGGTCGAGGGAAAACGAATGAGAGGGTGTTAGAAATGGAAGGAGAGAAAAGAACAATATTAGATATTACTAAGAGGAGGAAGAGAAACTTATTGGGACACGAGCTAAGAAGGAACTGTATTACGAGGGACGTGCTACAGGGTATGGTGGCAGGAAAGAGACGAAGCGGGCAAAGGATACTACAATTAATAGACGATATCAAAACAGAAAAATCGTACGTGAAGACGAAGGGGTTAGTGGAAGACCGTGGAGCATGGAAGCTTCTTAGTTCGCCAAGTGATCTGCCAATAATAGCAGAATACCTATGATGATATCCTCATTTCGGATGCAGAATAATACCCGTTCAATACTACATAGACGTAGTGGTTAGTAGTATTGTACCCATCTCCATAGCTTGGATCCCTCCCAAAAAATTTTCCGGGTGGGCGCCTGCGCGCATAGTATACTAATAGGCGAGAACTAGTCTTTATCTTTAAAATTTTGTGGGAAAATGAATTATGCTAGATTGTGGGGTTGTTAATGAAATATTTACTTACGAAATGTAAACATAGTGGTTCTTTCATTTCTTTCTTATTCTTTATAGGAAATTATGGTTTTCCAATTTTATCCAATAAACTACACTTACATTTTGGGAGAAGCAATGATGCCAACCGGTGTGAAAAGTCCTATTTTATGGGGTTTTCGACAATTTTTCGAATAAGGATAAAGGGAATTTTCGTCAAAATTGGCAGCATTTATGGGATTTTTCATATAATTATTTCATCAACGCCAATAAAATTCTCTATGAGAGAGAAATAGGCTAATGACGCTTCAATAAATGTAAAATTAGTGTTAATTTTCAAATTTTATTATTTGAAAGTGCAACTTAGTGTGAAAGTGGTTTAATGCCGCGGTGGCTCAGTGGTAGAGCGTTCACCTCTGGCGCTTAGGATTCCTGGTTCGATCCCAGCTCGCACCAAGTGAGGTTTGTAATGGACAAACACCGTGTGTGTGGGTTTTCACGGAGTTTTCCCGTTTCTTCCCCTTTCTTCATTCCACCATTTCACTCATTTCTCATCATCACTGTCTCCTTTAGCCTAGCCGGCAATAGTGGGACGTAAAACTTAAAGATTTCATTCCATTTTTTCATATTTAAAAGTGGTTTATGCAGGAACTTGTGAATGTCGTAAAAAACAAGCAACAAGTAACGTAAATTGCACTCTGGAGTTTAAAAAAAAATCATGAACGGAAGAAAGTAAATTACCATACGAGAAACAGCCGATTTCAAGACGTCCCAAGCGAAATAACTGGATAATAAAGTTTGCTTAGTTCCATTACGTTCAGTAAAATATTATGGCACAAAAGTGTGATGAAAATACTAGATTCTGACAACAAAATGTGCTTGTTTTTTGTCAACAATTTCAATACACTATTTTAATTAAGGTAAATACGGTACTTATTAAGAGTTTTAGATTAGAATTTAGAAATAATTCACTCAAATATTGTAAAAAAGTAAGTGGCTTGGAGTAGTTTCGATTTTCATATTTTATAAATTTTGAAACTTTTCTAATTAGTATATCACGTGGGAAACAAGATCAAAATGGGAATTTTAATTTTCAAGATGGAATTTGGTAAGGTTCCATCCATGTTGGCCTTGCTGAGCAGAAGGCAAATCCGGATTACTTCAATAGAGAATCACATTAAAATCGGAAGTTTAAAATATGGTCTCGATATCTGAAATAATTCAGATTCTAAGTATCTGTTTATACTGACCGATGAACGGACAAAGGCTTATGGACAACTGAAATCTATTTTTTTTTTTTTCGGCATATACGGATCATGAAAAATCCGTGTAAATTTTCAACTGGTCAATGTCTTTCTTGGTAATATGAAACCCGGGACATAAATAATAAGAATTAATTATACTTAGACTGTACGCGGTGGCTCAGTGTTAGAGCATTCACCTCTGGTGCATAGAGTCCTTGGTTCGATCCCAGCTCGCTCCAAGTGAGCTTTGTGGTGGACAAACACCGTGTGCGTGGGGTTTCCTCGGGGTTCTCCTGTTTCCTCCGTTTCTTCATTCCACTATTGCATTCATTTCTCATCATCACCGTTTCCTTTAGCCTGACCGGCATGACCATGGGACGTAAAAGTTAAAGAAGTATCATTTAGTAGAGTTATAAATTAAGTATTTATTGATGACATGTGTATCAAAAGCATTGATTCCCATACATTGATATATGGACAAACAGAAGGAAGTTCATCCAAACCTGAAATTTATGGCGCGTAGGCAAAAAAGTAAATAAGTGAAAATCTCGAATTCGATTTTATTTTTAATCATCAGAACTTGAGTCCTATTGTAGCTTGAATTTCTTTAGTCCTGTCCTCGCTTGACAGTAAATAGAGAAATTAAGACTCAAATACAATATTTTTCTTTACTTATTAAACTACTCTAAAAAAAATGAGAATTCTGATCAGAGTTGCCAACCTCAGAGAACAAAATTATCGGTTTTCGTCTCTAAAATTGTCGTATATTCATTATGTACGTGATAATTGTAAATAAAAGTATAATACTACTAATAATACCAATAACATATAATAAACTTATCCAGTAATCCTCAGTTTCGAACATTAAATTTGCGTCGGTGCTCTCTCAATTTTTTTTCCCCTATCCTTATTAACACAACTCTGAACGATAACAATATTTCCATCCCCTTGTAAACGTAACTGATTTTAAAGAATGGATACAGGTTTGCCACTTGCCAATTGTCAAATCATTATTGATTAATTTTTAGTGTGAATAACTGTGTGTGTCTTTTATAAATTTACACATTCAAAAAGTAAAAAAAAAAATGTGCCTTCTAAACTTATCGTATATTTTCCTATTATCGCAAGGGCATTACCGTATATACCAGGGTATTATCGTATAGTTGGCAAGCCTGATTCTGATGAACATAAAGTACAATTAATATGAAACCAGTGTTGCCAACTGAAACATTACAAAATTTCATCTTGAGAGGCAGAAATTCTCATTTTGCTCTTGAATTTCCCGATATTACAGTAATTACAAAAAAAATAAAAAGCGTAAAATGAAAAATGAAGTTACTATTAGACATTGATTTGTGATTTATTTATCTGTAAGCCTCGATCTTCTACATTTAGAAATAAGAAGTTTCCTTACACTAATTGAAAGAAAAATTTGGAAAGTTAAGGAAAACAAGATATTTTGTTGTCAGAATTTAGTGTTGCCATCACATCTTTGAGCCATCATCTTCTACTCAATGTCAATATAATAGAAATATTTTATTCTCCAGAGAAAAATCTCCAGTTATTTCATGTGGAACGTTTCCGAAGTTGGTTGTTTCTTGCTTGGTTTTTCCGTTAATTATTATCATTTCTCTTTCTTTTTAATGCGAGAACACAATTTACGGTCCTTGGTATTTTACTTTTGTCGATATTAAATCAGTGTACAAAATCACTTCCATACTAGCATACATTTTTACGGTGACAAAATTTGACAATTAAGATTGGTTTTAAGTTTATTGAAGACTTAGTTAGTGTACTCACCGACCAAGGGCGCCCATCAGGGAGGACAAGGTGGGGCGCTCGCCCTCCCTTGAGGAAATTGTACTTCAGAATATCGAAAATCCAATAGAATTTTTACATTAGTTACTGCAAAATTTGAAACTATTTTTGATATGTTGCTTATACTTGCCCCCCCCCCTTGGAAACCACAACATGGGCGCCCTTGTTACCGACCACAGATAATTTTTTTGGCGTTCGTGAAGTATGAAAAATCCCACACATGCTGCCAATTTCGAGGAAAATTTCCATTATCCCTTTTTGATAAAATGTCAAAAATTCCACAAAATGGGATTTCCTCTACGGTCTGGCATCACTGTATAAAACATGTTTTGTTTTCTTTTTGCTGTTTTCAGACCACTGGTTTATCAAAAATTAAGGTTATTTAATTATATAGACAATTCATAATATACAAAACAACTAAGAAATTTAATTAAATTTCTAAAACAGAATTATCAGTGATTGTTACATATAAACTTTTAGAATAGCATTTATTGTGAGTTGAGAAAGATTGGTATCTTTATTTAAATGCTCAACTAATAAAACTTGGCGTGTTTCTAACCCTTCATTTCTTTGAACGATCTGTAATATCTTTAGGTGTTTGTTTCGTGTCTTTTCTAATGAGCTTTAAGATATTTGTAAGAACATTTATTCAAAACACGCGGACATCTTTGAAACAGAAATTACATTCAGTTTAGTATCACCGAAATACAATAACAGAAGTATTATAAAGTGGTCTTTAATGATATCTTTTAACCATAAGTTGACAATTAACAATATCATAATTTTATTTCATTTTATACAATAACATAAGTATTATAAAGTGGTCTCGGTTATAATTAGGATTGTGAGCAACGGCGCCGATTTCTCTGTAACTTTGGAGGGGCCATTCATTAAAAAAAATACGTATAACAATACATATAAAAATGAAAGGTACATATAAAAATACATATTCATAAAAATACAGGGGAGCCCACATGAGCTTTAGGAGTCCCGGGCCCCCTGGCTCCCCAGGATCAGCGCTCTTGGTTGTGAGGAAGGAACTTTCAATTTCAGTCCCACGGTTATGCCGGCTACGCTAAAGGAGATGGTGATGATGGGGAACGAATGAAATGGTGGAATGAAGAAAGTGGCAGGAAACGGGAGAACCCCGAGAAAACACACACACGGTGTTTGTTCACCACAAAGCTCACTTAGCACGAGCTGGGATAGAACCAAGGACTCCAAGCATCAGAGGTGAACGCTCCACCACTGAGCCACCTCGGCCCTTAAAATCAAAGTTGTACTGGATCGTATACCCACCTAATATTTTTGTGGAACAGAGTATACTTACCTTAAATTTACGTAAGACAGAAAGTGTACGGGAGTGGGTATATTGAAAACTCTCGAGCTTGTACCTACCATTAGTATTACAACACTGATTATAATTTGTGACAAACATGGTTCGATTGCCTCAATTTATAGTTCTATCACAGTTGTTTTGGATTCAAACAGTTCCGATTGAAGTTATCAAGTAAATTCCTTTATAATTCATTAATCAGTTCATTTGGTCCTAATCTGTGACTAAATTTTATTTGTCTTCTTATGGCAATATGTAGAAAAAATAATTAATTACTAATATGTTTGCTTAAAGTTGACAATAATTTTTTTTTAACTTTCTGTTTGTTAGATTTCTTTAAGAATATTACACCCAAGTCCCAGAAAATAATTTTCGATACGATGACAGTGCCTAACATACAGGCGAGATCCAAGTCATGGATTTTTCTAATGTTGTCAACAGATAGAGCACCAGTTGGATTTCTGCTTTGACAGTCATATTAAATGTAAATAAATAAAACACTATAGCTAAATGAATGATAAATTCGAATTTCGAACTAGTTTCTATTTGATGTGTTTCTAATTAGCAAAGTTTACTACAGGGTCAATCCATGCAAAGTGATCGAGAAAAAAGAAAAATTGCGCACCTTTTTCAAAAAATCTAATTTTTTCACAATTTAATTTAAAATTAATTATTTTTTACATCCCACGGCGGCTGCCGCCATTTTGAGTTTTATCGATTTTAGGCGTTTACGTTGTTTTGAATATCTCAGCATATGTTTCTTATACCAAATTAAAATTGCTGGACGTCTCCAACTTGTGCAGAGCTAAAACTTTGATCTCTTAACATTTTTGTCTAAACCTACTTGAAGGAGGTGAAATCAGGGTCTACAGTAGCAACATTTTTGGACATTGAAAACATGTTTTGGAAGAGGAAACAACTAACGTAGAGGTCTGAATTTGTGTGTGCATGTAGTCCGGGATCATAAGTTAATCCACAAAAAATTACAGACCTGTAGCTGCTCCCAAAAACCTGAAACAAAAACGTAAAGTTGGGGAAATATGCCAATTTAGCATGTTTCACTGTCAAATATCTCCAATGGGCTTGGATTTTTTAAAAATCTGAAATTTTGGGAATAGTTAGTCCTTTAGTATACCATAACACACAACAAAGCGCGTTTTGTGTTTTTGAGCAGAAGGGGGTCAGAGTATTAAGTAATGACGTCATACTCTAGGAGGTGTTTTGTTCATAAAATCTACTGGAAATTTGTTGTTGCAAAGTCCCCTCTAGTTGTAACACTGTCTTATCACACCCACAGCAGCACTCATGAAGAAGGCCGCAATCAGCAGAAGGAGAGGAAAGTCTAAATGCACACTTGACAAAAAAAAAAAAAAAAAAAAAAAAAAAGAAAAAAAAAAGAAAAAAAAGAAAAAGGTTGTAAGTACTCCTTGCTCTTGCTGCCTGCTATATCAATGACATTCAATAATATAGTATCGTGTTTATTCTTGTTTTAACTGTCAACTCATGCAGGAAACTGTTGTCCTTTCGTTTGATCTACATTCTGCAGTCAGTGTTTACAACGAGTAAGTGTTTACTGACTTGAGAATGTAAATCAAACGAAAGGACAACGATCTGCATGAGTTGACAATTAACATAATTGGAAATTGAATATCATTGGTATAGCAAGCAGCAAGAGCAAGGAGTACTTACAGACTTTTTTTTGTCAAGGGTGTATTTTGACTTTCCTCGCCTTCTGCTAATTGCGGCATTCATCACCAGTGCTGCTTTGGGTGTGATAAGATAATGAGTCACAACTAGAGGAAAGATATAAGCTTCAGAGCCTTGACTGGATTAACCATTCATCCTACTTTATTTGACTTTACAACAACAAATTTCCAGTAGATTTTATGAACAAAACTCCTCCCAGAGTATGACGTTATTTCTGAATACTTTGACCCTCTTCTGCTCAAAAACACAAAACGCGTTTTGTTGTGTGTTATGATGTACTAAAGGACTAACTATTCCCATTTTTTTTTTTTATCCAGACCCATTGGAGATATTGGACAGTGAAACATGCTAAATTGGCATAATTCCACAACTTTACTATTTTTTTCAGGTTTTTGGGAGCAACTACAGGTCTGTAAATTTTTGTGTATTAACTTATGGCCCCGGACTACATGCATACCCAAATTCAGACTTCTACGTCAGTTGCTTCCTCTCCAAAACATGTCTTCAATGTCCAAAAATGTTGCTACTGTAGACCCTGATTTGACCCCCTTCAAGTAGGTTTAGACAAAAATGTTAAGAGATCAAAGTTTTAGCTCTGCACCTGTTGGAGACGTCCAGAAATTTTCAATTTGGTAGGAGAAATACATGCTGAGATATTCAAAACAACGTAAACGCCTAAAATCAATAAAACGCAAAATGGCGGCAGCCACTGTGGGATGTAAAAAAATTAATTAATTGTGGTTTTGAAGTACCCTGATATAGAATAAACATTCATGAAAAAAATAGATTTTTTGGAGATGGTCCAGCGGAACATGCTTGATCACTTAGAATGGATTGACTCTGCAGCTTTGTTTTTATTGGAATAAATTTATTTTATCGCCTTAGTTAATTAGATTGATTACAATAAAGGAATATCATATGGATCTAGATTAGTTTTTGAACATAAAATTTCAATATTCAAGTTACTGTTAAGTTTTGATTTTCTTACATTTGTTTTCCATCTAACTTTTTCCAAACGTGACATTACTTTCTGGAGTATGGTATGCATATTTTGTAAATTTACTACTTAGTACTTAAGTGTCGACTAGATTATTTTACTCCAATTACTGTGATTTCTTTACGTAATGTAATCATTTATAATCGGAACATGTGTTGTATTCTAAAATGCATTATTTTATAAAAATTATTATAGAAAAAAGTCTTAAAGTTTGCTTTGAGATACGTATATCTCTTTGCCTTCAATCATTAAAAATATATGATTTTTGGCTAATACAGAAACATATAGACACAGGCGTTACATGTTTTTTTCAGATACGCTGGTGTTGATCCGATTATACACAAACAAAAAAAGTTTCACCCATGGTTAATAAACACAGCTTATATGAAGTAAGTAGTAACAATAGTGTAACCCTAGTAACTTTTATTAGCATCCGAGAACCTAAACATTAAATCTGCTTATTCCCAACATAAAGACTTCCACAAATACAAAAGTGATCATCTCTGCACGGTTGCACAAAAGTTAAATTGATCGGTTTAGTAAAGTCATCTGGGAAATAACAATACCTTTCATATTCTATCGTATAGTAGGCAGACTTACTCGAATTATAATCTGGTGATTATGAAATTCAAAAAACGATTTTAGATTAATATTCATAATGGATTCGAAATTTTTACATGTCGCATTGTAGGGTTATTAGAAAAATTCTTAGTTGTGAAATATAAGCAAAATCTCCTGGGTTCTTTTTTAGAAAATCGTCCAGCAAAAGTCGCTCCAACTAGTAAACTATTCCTTCAGGATTCTAAAGGATTTATCTAAGGACTTGGCTTACGACATATTCGTCAGTAAATGACACATTGGTTTATGAATTCTTCAATATATCAGTTTCGGAGAAAGTTGTATTTTTCGATTTTCACTTCTTTCTTTACCTTGTTTTTCGTAGTAGGAGGAAAATTAGAAAAAATGAAATGAAATTTTTGAGTTTTACGTCCCACAATTATGCCGGTTAGGCTAAAGGAGACGGTGATGATGAGAGATGAATGAAATGGTGGAATGAAGAAAGTGGGAGGAAACGGGAGAACCCCGAGAAAACCCACGCATACGGTGTTTGTCCACCGCAAAGTTCACTTGGCGGGAGCAGGGTTTGAACCCGGGACCCTAAGCACCAGAGGTGAACGCTCTACCACTGAGCCACCGCGGCCCCCGAGGAAAATTAGAAACCTTCTCGTACAGAACTTGATAATTTTTGGTTCACACATTGAACATCTCTAAAAATGCCTATGTATAAACATATGTACAAACACTCACAAATTACTGTACTTTTCACTTGTAACATGCAAAATCTCTGAAATCTCTATTCATTTGTTTCACCTTCATTCTAAAGTAAATGCACGGTATACATGTCGCGACTCTTCATACGACACTTAGTGAATATTAATATGCTACTACTAGCACACATAAAATGGGTTGGCCATCTATACATTCCGAAAGAATCTCCACAGAACGAAAACCCGCGATTTTATTTCATGCTTTATCAAGTATCTCTTTATCAACACTTACTGTTGTACGATTTATATTTGCATAACAAATTTACACTGGCTAAACTTTCAGAAATCGCACATTAACATGAATCATTAGAGAACTGCTCTATGAATCTATCATGCAGTTATGTCGATTGTTATCTTAATAAGTGGTGCTAGTTCCAACGTCTGTTCACTTTAACTGCGATATGAAAAGAATCAATGCAACTATTTGATAGATTGGTAGATCTTCTCTGAGGTTCTTTATCTGCGACGTTGGCACATAGTGCAATTCGCATCTCCAGATGAGGACCCGAAAGGTATGCAATTACATATATTTCTCACTTTATTTTGACTTAGAGAACAGTGCTCTGTAGTCCATTGGTGCTATTACCATTCATTATATATATATATATATATATATATATATATATATATATATATATATATATATATATATATATATATCAGTGGCGGATCCAGGGGGCGATCGGGGCGATCTCCGCCCCAGAAGAGAAAACTTTCTTATTTTATACATAAATAAAACCCATCCTAGAGTTTGGAACTCTTAAAAGTAGCTCCAAGTAGCGGTATTACAACCCACCGCCCCCTAGAAGTCCGTCCTGGATCCTGGATCCGCCCCTGAGATATATATATATATATATATATATATATATATATATATATAGTGTCCTTGATTTTCAGGGAAAGATCAATTATAGGACGAAAACGATAAGCTGAAACGAAAATTAAGTTAGATTAATATGGAAGTTCCTGAAATATAGTCTCACTGCCGTGCCGTGGAAAATCAGCGCCCGGGGCGACAGTATACGACGGCGCCCCCACACATATATTCCAAGTAATTTTTCCTCTCTTTTTCCTTTTTCTCTCGAATTTTGCGCCCGGGGTCCTCTGCCCGCTCGCCCCCTCGGCACGGCACTGCATAGACTAACGAAACGTATTAAAAAGAAACCAAAGAAACAGCTTTATCTTTTTTTCTCTTCAAACAATAATTTAACACTTTTTCCATCAAATTGTTTTGTTGCAGTAACTCAAGTGTAACTTTATTCTATAATTCACAGGCGACTCCCTAAAAACGTGTAAGTAATTTTAGGGAATAAATTTGATTTAGCTAGCTTTATATAGGCGATCTTTTCTTTCGGTTCCTCTCGTGCAAAGCATAATATATTATCCAAGCGTGAAACTCTCTCTTCCAATGATTTAATTTATGAGTTCAGATTCAAAGATCACAGCAACTAGTTTTAGGAAGATGTCACAAGATGGCGTTGAGGAATCTGAATTCCAAAGGCAACAGTTTGGTTTCCATTTTTCTTCGTGATAAGTGTCTGTTGGGTCTGAACTTTCACATAAAGTCATGTCATGTTGCGTTTATCTTTGTGCGTCTTACACAGGATTTTGTAAATGGAAAATGTAAGATTCTTTATCACACATTCCGTAGGGAATTGTGTGTTTCTATAATATGATAAATTTTGCGATTATATTGTTCGTTGATGACGCAGCTGTAACTAAGGGTATCACAAACAATTGAAACAATCCTAATAAGTGCATACTACATCTTTGTATAATGCATACCCATGATCAAAAATTTAATCTGAAATTGCATAGTTTTCAGTCGTCTCGTTCTATCAGAGGTGGATCTAAAAAGTAAAATCTGGGAGGGGATGCTAGTTATATCATGAGTTTACTATAAACTTTCCAAAATATATAAATAATAGCTTCAATTATTTTCGTCACTGGGGGCCTAAACCCCCGGTCCCGGACTAGATACGCCTCTGCTTACTACGCATATACAAGAACCACAGTGACGAAATACAGGGCAAGTCATAATGATGGACCCGATTTTAGAAATTTATTCTCCGAAATCTATTTATAATTTATTTATTTATTTAACAATCACCAAATACATCTCAGAGGCCATTTTACACTGGAGATCCAACAACAATAATAACAATGGAAAGGATTTCGGAAGGTATCGGCCAGGGACTGATTAGTAGGTACCACCTCAACATTTGCCTGGTAAGACTGAGGGAAACCCTGGAAAACCTCAGTCAGGATGGTCGGCAGCAGGAATCGAACCCGCGACCTCCCGAATGCGAAGCCAACGCTCTACCACTTGAGCTATTTCGCTTGAAATCTAATAAACATATGATATTTTGAGACATTAGCTAAGAAAGGTACACTGGAAAAGTTTCCTTCAAACGTATCACAAGTTTTTTCACGTGAGAATCTCGCGTAACACGGCACATATCAGATCGATTATATCTGCTGCCAAACCTTTTCATCATGTTGCGGTCAATATCAATCCAGTCCATTTTTATTTAGAGATGCAACCTGAATATCAGAAATATTTATACAACTTACAAATGGCTTTTCCCGAAGGTATGTCTCTGATATTTGGTACAGAAATACCGTTCCACAGTAATCAGAGACTTGTTTACATGATAATTAAGCACACAGAAAGATGTCTTCTCCAGTCAACGCCGCGTTTGCCTCACCTGCTCGTTTTTCCGACTCCTAGTGTTAGAAAGTGGAAACACTGTGTGGAAAAGAAACTGAAAGTTAACTTTTCAAAGGGCATGTCTCACAATAACATGCTTATTAGACTTCACAGAATAGGTTTCTAAAATTTGGTCCATTATTTTGATTTACCCTGTGCATTGATGTAGCTTGGATCTAAAAAAACCAATTTCACTTTTTGGTGGAATTGAGGTTTTCATCAATTTTAACGTCTCCAAATGGATATTTTATTGTGTGAGCTGGGCAAACTTAAATGTAGAGAGGTATTTATTTCAAATTATTCCATATTAACATTGAGGGCGTGATGGCTTAGTTGTATAGAGTTTATCTCTGGTGTATGGAGTCCCTGCTTTGATCCCCGGGCAATATAAGTTTGTTGTGAACAACATCGTGTCCGTGGGTTTTCTGAGGTTTTCCCGTCTCCTGCCACGTTCTCATTCCACCAATTCTTTCATCATTATTCACTTGTCTTAATCATTTCCTCCGTTAGCCTAACGGCCATAATCGTGGGACGTTCAATTCAAATGTTTCAATTCTTCCATATTAATCCTAAGTCCTTTTGTCAACAGCATTAAGTGAAACGATTGGTCTTGCGTTTGTAATAAGGGTTAAGAATATATAAATAGTTTGCCTAGACGTTTATGCAACCCGAATCTCTGCAATGTTTTGAGGGTAGCATATTAGCATTACGCGAAACGCACATTTATAAAGGAATGGGATATGGGTAGACAGTATTCAAGTCCCCATTACCCATGTAAATGTTAACGAATTCACTCAATTAACGCATTCAACCTAGATAATAATTTTAGCTGTCAATTGCAAAGTAAAAAATAAAAAAATATTTTCTTTCAAGAGCTATCGTATGATATGACGGACGAACGTAGAAACACCTTAATGATATAAAGTCCATTAATGTGATGCTAATAAATAAATTGGTGGAAGATAAAATAGATAGGGAAACTGGAAAATTCTTCAAAATCCAAGGATTATGTTACCGTTAAGTACAAACTCGAATATCCTGGAATTAAATCAGGAACAGTTATTAGCACATTACCAGTAAGCCATTATACTAACTAAAGAATATGCGATCTGAGGACAGTAGCGTGTTCCTTTAACCCTCGGACGCCCATGATATTTTTTAACTTCGGATTCCCAACAGGGGTACAGGTGTAACGAATACAATTTTTTTCAATTAGAAACATCCTTATTTCTGGTATCGATAATATTGGTATTTTAGTTTATGTTGGTTTTGTTAGTGTAGGTTAGTTTAGGGTAAGATTAGGTACGTTAGGTTAGCGGAACGGAAATTTGTTTATACGCTATAGAATTGTATTAATTACGTAATGTTTTTTATTGCAGAAAAGGTTGTAATATTGAAATATGAATGCAAAATTGCAACGATATGCTGCAGTAGGCTCTAATGTTACCTGTTCTTTATTTTGCTCTTTACAGTAATAAATACAACAATAAAGTACTTAAAACAAATATGGTAACATTGATACCCGAGGGAGGTACAAACGTACCTCGGTGTAGTTTTAGCTACATGCATAACAGATCACCTTACAACATAATTATTATTGAGAAAATAGGTTTCCTTAAAGTCCGACCCATAATGTAAAGAAGGCTAGTCAACCTCCTGTGTGTGTGACATAAAATATACAGTAAAACATATGCATGGGGTACATTTGTACCCCGCTTGGGTGTCCAAAGGTTAATCTAGCTTTGTTATAGGCGTCACAATGTGGTGGAGAACGGCTTAAACTATGAGCGCTGATCTTCAGTGTCCGTGTGCATTCTTCAATGGATCGGAACTCATCTTAATACAATCTGATTTCGATAACTCGAAGTTGAAGGAAACAGACAAAAATTCGAGTTATCAGTGTAATGAAGGTGGCCACAACAGAAATTCAAGATATCTTGGTTCCGCGTTCCTCATGAAAAGTTACTATATAACCTCTATATCTCGATTCAAACTCTTTAATTCGAAGTTTTATTTCTTTTACCTCTATAACTCGAAGTTGTGAAAGTTCCTTAAATTAAATTAAATGATTAGTAAAAACAAAATAGTAGATATGAGTAAAACACAATTACAGTACACATTAGCAACAATGACAAATACGTGGTAGTACAGAAATATGGCTTCAAGCTATAGAAAATCACATCAAGAGAAATTCGACTTATATAGGTAAAATTCGACTTGTAGAGATTCGCAGATACGAAAGTTCGAGATACCGAGGTTTTTAAATATGATTATGAAACCCTTAAAATTCGACTTATCGAGGTTGTAATTTTTAGACATTCGACTTCCAGAGGCTATCTTAAGATTGTGTGTTATGTAGAGTTCAAAGAAATGTATAAAATCCCTGTTATCAAGGAATTTGAGTTATCGAGGTTCGAGTTATCTAGGTCCAACTCTAGTATACTCCATCGTTCATAACCTCGATGTTTCACAAGGACACAGAGTCACGAAAACTCAAATCTAGACTCCTAACTGGTCTAGCTGCTAGCACGCGTACCATTCGAATACGGAGTCTCGGGTTTGATTCCCGAAAGGAACACCTTGAAATTTGAACTTATTACGGTGATTCGGATTCCGCCTTAAACTGAAGATCCATGTTTCATATTGCCTCGGTGTTGAAAAATAGTGGTAAACTCCAACAGGAGTGCGCCCAACCGAGGTCTTGCCCGAACCCCAGAAAAAAAGTAATTCAACATATATTTGCACAGTTTCTCAATAAAACTATACTTGTTTAACAAGGAAATGATTAATATAGCATGGATATTTGATTTTATACTTCATCTGTACTCTTCCTCTTATAAAAACAATCTAGTTCTATCATTGTTTTGCGATAGTCTATCTGGAAGTATTTTACAATTACTTATTGTCTTTTCGGGTGCAGAATAATACCCGTTTAATAGTACATAGACGTATTGGCTTGTAATATTGGACACCCCCAAAGGTTGGACCCCTCTCAACAAAAATTTCTGGGTGCGCTTCTGAACTCCAACCAAGTAACCTATTCAAACTCAAAACAGATTTAATTTTCTTTTCTTCTTGTGTTACATATTGACAAATGTTATTTGTTCTTGTCTCTACTTTGAACATGATTTAAGAAGAAAAAAACAATCTGTAGTTCATGCACTTTTGATTCGAAACACATTACAAAAGAACTGTTCATTGCCGTAAGTCCGGCAAAGATAAAAGTAAAATGTGTAAAAAAAATATATAAATATGGATTCTTGCTGTTTATGTAACACCAACTTCACTAAAAGATTATACGAGAAAGAACCAGGGCGAGAACCATTAATGTTTGCAGAAGTTTATATCTGAAATCAATTATGCATATCCTACGAGATACACTACAGACTTGCCATTGTGATGTTGAATCAAAGTACATGCATAGAAGCTGCAAACGTTCTTCTGATATCACTCAACGTTCAAGCGGAGGATTCTTCTTGACGAGAATAATACGATAACACGAGAAAAGGGTAGTCAAATTTTGAAATGGGCAAAAGCTTGCTTTTTGTGTGATGAACGCGGCTTTGCTGTTACGAGAGATGAATAAGTGATGGTCCTGTGCCCCCCTCCCCTGTTTAACCTCCGCCTCTGCCCACAGAATTGAATCCTTCAGCGCATGTGCTTCGGCCAAGTTTAATGTGGGAACCTCACTTTGCAATACAATATGCATGAATTACCATAGTAACAAAAAGCCCTTTTTGTGACTCCAAGTTGTTTCACGGGTTCACCCTGTCAGTAGGCGTTCGTTCGCTGGGCTTCCATCCTAGGAAGAAATTTACCTTAACACCACGGTTTTCATTTCTTGCGTGGTAGTTGTGGGTTGATGTTTAGTTGAGGGAAATTATCCACATCATAGCGGGACTTTTTGTTTTAATTTTTACTGTTTTCTTTGTAAGAGGGAAAAAGGTAAATCTCATGAGACTATAAGTTCTAAACAACAAGAAAATCAGCTTTTCATAAGCGCTTCAGCAGATCTAATAAAAATGTACATAACATGAAGTAATATGTTACTTCTATGTAGTATTTACTTATGTTAATGGTATATCCACGAGTTTTCAGAATTCCCTAGGGTAAAAGCTCTAAATTATTATTATTATTATTATTATTATTATTATTATTATTATTATTATTATTATTATTATTATTATTATTATTATATGAACTACAAGTTAACGCAGAGTTTACATCCGAAATACCTTTAGCAATCTCATAAACAATAGAATTAAAGTTGCCTGCAATTATTTACCAAATAATGAAAAAAGGTCTTGGATCAGGCATATGAATAGATGTAATTTAGCTTAACCAAATTATCTTTAAGCTGTACAATAACCTCTATCCACCAAATAAAGCGTAATCCTAACCGCTGATGCAGTTATTAGCAAGCGCGCCACTTCTAACCCTAATATACATATTTCTAGAAACACAAAATGTTAACAAAGAAACACATACTCCAATCAGTGATAGACATACTTCTAACACTATTGCTCTAACAGTAATATTCATATTGTTAACAGGGAAACACGTACTTCTAACAGAGAAATACGTACTTCTAACAGAGAAACACATACTTCTAACAGAGAAACACATACTTCTAACAGAGAAGCACATATTCCTAACAGAAAACAAACACCTATAAGTGATACACACTTCTAACAAAGGAACACATACTTCTAACAGAGAAACAATACTCCTAATAGAAAACACACACGTATAAGTTATACACACTTCTAAGAAAGGAACACATACTTCTACAGTGATACACATATTTCTAACAGAGAAACACATACTTCTAACAGAGAAACACATACTCCTAACAGAGAACACACATTTATAAGTAATATACCCTTCTAACAAAGGAACACATACTTCTAACAAAGAAACATATTTCTAACAGAGAAACACATACTCCTAACAGAAAACACACACCTATAAGTGATACACACTTCTAACAAAGGAACACATACTTCTAACAAAGGAACACGTACTTTTAACAGAGAAACACGTACTTCTAACAGAGAAACACATAATCCTAACAGAAAAACACACACTTATAAGTGAAACACACTAATAACAAGGGGGACACATACTTCTAACAGTGATAGACGTTTTTCTAACAGAGAAACAATACTTCTAACAGCGAAACAATCTCTTAACAGTGACACACATACTCCTAACAGTGACATAACACTTAAAGTATAAAGTAGATGAAAAGAGAAATTTATAAAACACCATATTTAGCCAGATTCACTTCTGCAAACCAAAAACATTGATTAGCTATTTACATAAAACCCTAGCATCAGCAAATCATTGATTTTCAGTAGTGTACTCAATCTTTGAAACATTTTCCAGCTGGAGTTTTGAATACCTAGTTTTTACCATAATAAAATACATTATAAATTCAATAATTAAACAATTCTAAGGGATTTAATTAATATTTTAAACAAGCTTAAACACACACTTTTTGAGTTGATTTTTAATTTAGCATCTCGAGACGTAAACCTACAGCTTAACGTGGGATCCGAACCACATGAGCTCTCACACACTTTTTAAAAAAACAAATTTTCATTTATCTTCCCCCCTCAAAAAACATTTTTTCATACCTAACATATTGTTATCTCTTATTACAGAAGTGCCCAAGTCCTTCACCTTACCTGCTTGTCGAGTGGCTAGCGCGCGCGCCATTTTGTGCACTTATACTATAGTATATTCCAGTGAACTTTGAGATACTGAACGCATTACAAAAATGCATAGTGAAACGCATACGATAATTGATAGAGATGATTTATTGTAGATACATAAGCTGCTGTAAATATATGCCTAGTGAAACGCAATGATCCCTTAGCGTATACATTGAAGTTATTTCAGTGTCTCAAGCATCAAGACATTGTTAGTAGAAAATAATTATTTTTACTTTAGCAGCAGTAGCAATGGCTTTAAAAAATTTCATTAAAATCATCTCAAGGAACCAACTTCATATCATTGATACTTTAAATAATAATAATTATTATTATTAAGTATTCTACTTTTTGGCAGGTCCTCTGATTAATGAGAAACTAATACTTATTATTATTATTATTATTATTATTATTATTATTATTATTAGTAGTAGTAGTAGTAGTAGTAGTAGTAGTAGTAGTAGTAGTAGTAGTAGTAGTAGTAGTAGTAGTAGTAATTGTAGTAGTAGTAATATTTTAGGTTTATGCCTGGAAATGTTTCTTCGGCGTTTCTAGATTTTCAGCTTCCTCTTTTAACTCACAATATTTTCTTCTATTCTTCAAATTATCTATCAGCTGTGTTGTTTTTGTGTTCTTCTTCTTCCTATTTCTCATTTTCCTTCCATCTTTCCTTCTATGGCGATATGAAGAAAACAATTTCCTGGGAAGATCTGACCAATCCAATTGGCCTACCTACGAAGAATGTTGATTTAAAATGGCCTCTTCTATCCATTTTAAAATATGTTCGTTTGTTACACACACACTCTCTCTCTCTCTCTGTCCATTTTGTCTTCTCCATCTTCCTCCAACACTACATTTCGAAACTCTCTAAATATTTCTTTTCTTTAACTTCCGTAATGACAATAATAATAATAGTACTTTTGCTAGAATATTTAGAATGGAAAGCTGTGTTATATGCTACATCAATGAAAAGATAATGAAAAAACAAAAATTTTGTAAAGAAATTTTTACGCGCAGGGCAGCGTTTATGGATTGGCCACCATTTAACTATGGCAATATCAAAGCTGAAAGCGTCTTCCTGGTCTTCATAATTGATTTACAACACCATAACTTTTTACCTACGAAGATTGTTTGTTTTCAATGATATTTTGATTATGTTAGATGGTATATCTTTTATTTTAAAATTCTCCGGTGCATCCGAGAGCTTCATGATTAAGGAGGGCTTATTTGGGGAGCAGAATACTCCGTTCGATGTGACCTCTGACACTTTTTGTTTGTTCTTTTACCTTCAGCCGTTTGTGATTCATAAACAATGGACATTTTATCTTAAGTATTTGGCATTCGCACCTAACAGCTTTTTTACACAATAAATAGAGTCCTTCGTGTGGTTGTTAGTAAAGTACTGTAAAAACTCAAACATTAAGAAAGATTCAAAGGTTTTTGAAAAGTAATCACACTCCAAAGACATGCACATTTTCTTTATTCATATCCTAATATGGTAAATGATAATTTTCTATATATCATGTAGAAGAGGAAGTCAAAATCTAGCGATCCCCCCTTACGTAAGCTACCGAGTATATTACTCATTTAGGAATACAATTAATAGTAGAAAAACATGAAAAATTATATGTACTCCAAACGTTTTTCAATCCTGCTATAACAGTTAAAATTTAATACTTTGTTGATTTCACATTGAACTCACCAATGAAATTAGTAACATTACAGGGTTAGCATAAATGATTTATTCGTTTCGAAAAGGCTATATTGTCAAAAGTATTAAACTTACACACATGAAAAATATATGAAAAGAACCACAAACTTATTAAGTCTATACATCCTCCATAAATGTTCAATACATTCCCCTTTGGTGACACGACATATGTCCGGACGATACTCGAGCTCATTTCATACATTTTGTAGAAAAGTCCTGTCAATTGTCTGCACTGCAGCACTGATGCATTCTTTGAGCTCGACTAAGGATTGAGGTAGTAGGAGTACGTAAACAAGGTCCTTAACGTACCTCCACAGGAAGAAGTCGCAGGGCGTTAAATCAGGAGATCTGGGAGTCCAGGGGAACAAAGCTACACTGTTAAAAGTAATTTCTTAAATTTGAGAAACCGTTTGTTATCTGTGCACCGAGACAATATTTTCTTAGAAATGAGATTTGGCAATTCTCATTCATAAGGAAAGTAACAGTATATTATATTTTCTCATTTCACTTTATACAACCTCATCTACTTTTCTTCATTTCTCATTAATGAGAGTTTCAAACTCTTATTTCTAAGAAAAGATAGTCTCACTGCACAGATAAGAAGCAGTTTCTTAGATTTAAGAAAGTAGTTCTAACAGTGTATGTTTTCTTACCAATACGCAAGGGCGCCGCTCCTGGGGGGAGCCGAGGGGGCCCAGGCCTCCCAAAGCTCATGTGGGCCCCGTGTTGTATTTATAAATATACAATAGTTTGCATAATTTGAATGCAATTTGTCTTAAAATCATCATATATATATATACCTTCTGTATCTGAATGGGCCCCCCAAATTTACAAAGAAATCGGCGCCCTTGCCAATACGCCCAATCCAGCGATACGGGACGTGCAAATGAGGAGGTGCCCCGTCTTGTGACTCCCTCGTGCTGCCACCTGGAATACACAATACAAACTTGGTGAGTTTATGTTTTTTTTTTTTTCGTATATCTTTCATGTATGTACATGTAATACTTTTGAAAATGTAGCGTTTTCAAAACGAATGAATCATTAATACTAACCCTATTTTATGTCAAATACGGTTTCAAAAATTTTTCTGCCTTAGCAATTTTCAGAATTAAATGAAAGCAGAATAGAAAAATTAAAGAGGGGAAATTTTGCAAGAAGAGGGAAAATTATGATTAGACCTATTGTGTGAAGGGATTCTTTCTAACGCAGCAGAATCCAAGCAAACATTGGTTATGTTTCATCGCAACCGAGGGGTTTTGCAATATTTCTGCAGGGGTAATCATTTCAGATCCTTTCACACCGAGCTTTATCCTCCGCTGCAAAGTGCTTGTCTTTCCCTCTTCTTCCTCCCCGCAACCAACCTTCTATATAATATCCGACGTCGAAAGATGAAAGACCGAAACGTCGTGAAAGATCGATACCTTGGGCTCTGGTGCTTTAGTTCCGAATAGCCCGAGATAAACCAAGACATGTTTTTGTCTACTGAAGGTGTTTTGTAGATAATCGCTCAGCGATCTCTTCTTATATCTCCAAATTAAAAGAAAGAAAGGGGGAAAAAGTTTATGGAGACTGGCACCGCAAATCCCAGGCTCCAGAATCCGTGCATTCACGCTTTAACTCTCTATTGAATTTAATGTTCCCAACTTGTAATCGCATGTTCATATCACGTTCATATTAGATATGACCAGGGGTTAACCTTTAGAGAAACAGTAAGATGGGGTTATCTACTGATGGATTCCTTAATATGCTGATAGATTCCTTGAATGAATAATGGATATTATTGTTCCTGGCTCTTGCCATAAGGTCATGGAGATTAAATTGTGGCGAATAATGGTGAAGATTAGAATTTAGGATTTAGATTTCTGGGTTTTCGGCATCTATGGCCATTTAGCCTGTCACGTTATGAGGGATGACGCCCCTCGGCGAACACACAATCCGAGGAAAGAGAAGGAAGGAAGGAAGCGGCCTGGGACCTATAAGTTAGGTACCACCTCGGCATTTGCCTGGTGTGAATGAGAAAAACCCAGGAAAACCTCATTCAGAATGGCAGGCTTACTCTTTTTCGACCGAGTGCCCTCACCGAGAATCGAACCCGGGACCGCTTGCACTGAAGGCGAGAGCGTTAGCGACTACGCTAAGCGGGGCCACGATAATGGTGAAGAATTCATGGAAGCAACAACATCGAAGAGCTAGATACAATCAAAATAAATGAAAGCGAATATGTACGAGAAATGACTGAAAAGTTTTGAGCTTAACATAGAAAGACAGAAGTTACAATAGAAAAGTTATATGTTTCGTAATAGTACAATCTTTGTTAGTAACATGTACCAATTTCATCATTCTAAAGCAGAGTTTCTCAACCTGAACCCCTAAGGTAGTGACGAGAGGGTTTCATGGTTGTCGCGAAAGTAAGCGGAAAAGATAAATATAACTAGAATCTAATACCGGAAAATATTTTCAAATATTATTTTAAATTTTGTTCTTACACGCATATATTCATTTTTATACATACTGTTAAGAACAACAAAAGATAGGTCTACTAAACATCTTCAACAGGTAAAGAGTTGTTTAAAAGTCAATTTAAATGAAAGAGGTACAATACGAAACTAATAAAAAGAACTGCATATTGATATCAGAAAAATACAAATGCAACAAAACCTCCATATTGAAATACAATTAAAATCGAAAGCTAATGAGATACCTGAGCATTGTGTGATTTCACTAGTGTGGCAATGTCCGGTACAGTCTACGTGACGCACATTTTCAAATTATTTTCAACTGATAGGCGATTTCTTGTCTTTCTTTTAATGTTTATCACGGAACAAAAACCACTTTTCCACAGGTACGATGTAGCAAATGGAATTATTACTTTTAAAGTAGCAGATACCAGATCAGGATATTGTTCTCTCCTCTTCAGCCAGAACTTCTCCTATCATGAGATCTTCGTAATAGGTATATTAAAAATTCCACACAAGCTTATTACAAACCAGAAATTAAAAGGGGATCCCTGGCAAGAGGGTTTGATAAAATGGCGGTCGTGATAGGAATTAGGTTGACGAAACAGTGCCATAAGGTAATGAAGACTAAAGGAAACTACAACGAATAATGGTGAAGAATTCGTGGAAGCAAGAACATCGAACAGCTACACTGTAAAAAAAAAAAATGATTTCTAAAATTTGAGAAACTGTTTCTTATCTGTGCACCGAGACAATATTTTCTTAGAAACGAGATTTGTCAATTTTCATTCATAAGGAAAGTAACAGTATATTTTATCGTTTCGCTTTAAACAACTTCATCTACTTTTCTTCATTTCTCATTAATGAGAGTTTCAAGCTCTTATTTCTGAAAAAAAGATAGCCTCAGTGCACAGATAAGGAGAGTGACTCAGTATTAAGCAAGTGTTTTTAACAGTGTAGGCATAATCAAATTAAATTAAAGCGAACATGTACAAGAAGTGACTGAAAAGTTTTGAGCCTAACATTGAAACAAATAAGCTACAATAGAAAAGTTATGTGTTTTACAATAGTACAATCTTCATTAATAGCCTGTACCAATTTCATGGTGCTAAAGAATTTCCTTTGTCTTTGAGGAGTCTTGAAATGAGTGAGAAGTTGGAAACAGAAAAGATTTAAGTAGTGGGCTGTCATAAAGTATTTACAGTTGACAGGAATATCAACATCCGTTGTACACCAGGATATGGTCATTACTTTAGCTGAATCTGTTCGTTCTAATGTCACCATAAAAAAAAATATGTATAACGATTCAAGCATTGCAAGAAGGGTGTTGAAAATGAGCCGAGATCATTGAGACAGACTACTACCACCAACGAAAGCATTGCCCTCTTACTTAACGTGACCATGCAGAATAGGCGGCTGTTAACTCTTCAGATAGCAGAAGGGCTAGTATATCACAAGAGCGACAGGTAGCATCATAAAAAGAATAGTATGTCTCTATCTCTACAATTTTTGCTAGACAAACAGATCAATGGAGATATTCGTTGTATAAGATTTTCTATTTTTAAACGTAGTTATCAAGTTAATGAAACATCTTAAATATTGCAACTTACCAGATTAATATAGTGTTAATCTGGAAGAAACAGCTCTTTTGGAACGTTTAATAGAGCCATAGAGATCTTGAATAGAAGGAAGCGGAATATTACATGCGCGATACATCACTCAGTTCCATGAGAGAAGATGAAGCGAAAATTACACGGATTAGCGTCTCTAAAACCTACCAAGAATGTTCAGTTATGTTAAGGTCTGAGGATTGGGCTAGCCAGGAGAGGTGATCAACTTCATTCTGATGTTTCTCACTTTTACACTATCACCGTCTGGGGAGCTCACTACACATTATCGTTCTACTACTCCTCACGTAGTACAAAGTTTGTTCTAACTAGCAACAACAACCCGGTACTGTTGTTACTTCCTGACCATTGCCAACCCAGACAACTGACTTGTTTCCATTAAACTGCTAAGTATTTGTATATGCGTAGAATTGATGTCTAAAATTGTTCTCGTATTACTGTACTTAGCAGTTTAATGGAAACAAGACAGTTGCCTGGGTTGGTCAATAATAGTTGTGTTCAGTTTGTAATAAACAAAATAGCTTTAATACACAGTTATTAAAATTAAATAATAATGTTATTTTTAAAAAAATGGTTCACAGGATACCAAAACAATATGATACGTAATCAAATGCAGTTGAGTCCTCTAGTCGCTGACTGAACTTAGATTTTGGGAGAAATGGTATTCTGGCAACACTGTTATTATCTATAGATGGGAACACTGAAAATTCTTCAGGTTCATATTTTCTGTTGTAGAATAACATTATCTATGATTGTGGTAAGTTGCATTTCACTATCTCCTTTCACTTATGAGAAACAAGCAAAGGAAAAATGGTAAATTTTGTATTGTTTTTAGTATGTTAGGCTAAGTTCAGCATGTAAGTAATGTAATAATTATTCAGTTAGGTAAAGTGTATAAATAAAGTTTTGGCATACAAATGAATAAGATAAGATGTATTAAAATATTATCAATAAATCGATGTTGTTTGATACCGGTTTATCTATATGACTTATCATATACATATTATGTTTTTTTTTGTTTGTTTTTAGAAAACATGTTTTAACATAATTATCTCTTTCTTTGTAGGTAAGTAACTCATTCGTTTGCAGTTAGATTTCAACTTCGAAGCGTAAGTACTTGATTTCCATTTTATCATAATTGCTATTTCTTTTCATAAATTTTTAATAATTGGTTTTTGTACAGAGTGTTCGACAATTCACTGTAAAGAAAAATATTACAATTATTGAAAAGGCAAAATTAAGTATTAGAAACGTCACTAAGTACGATAAAATGTTCTTAAATACAATAGAATGCTATAGTTTTCTTTTATACTGGCTTTACTTGTATAATTAAATTTGAGTGGCAAAGTTAGTAGAAAATCTTATTAATTCACTAGACAATTTCTTACAAGCAATCAAAGATATGTACACTCATGTCCAAAATTATTGTCGCATGTCTTTAAATATGTTGTTGTTGTAGGAATATAATTTGATAATGGATTCGCCCGGTATTTCTTATAATATTAGTATGTGTATAATCGGTAAAGACATGTATGTGGCAAATTCATGTCGAAAGAGCAGTAAATAAGAACAAGAAAACGACAATAAAACTTTCTTATCCATTTAACAACATCTTGTTTTACGCATTCTAATTTTTGTATTTATAATTCTTTTCCTATGAAATTTATCACAAACATATATTTCCCGATTATACACATAATATCAGTATTAAAAGTGCCCTTTATGCGACAATCATTTTGGACATGAGTGTACATCATCTGTGTATTATTTTCTCAATATGGTGCTTAATTTATTGGAATCTCAAAATAAAATTAATAACACGTTAAAAGACTTGAGAAAAGCTGTGCCAAATGTGGATTGAATATAAACGTTAGAAAGACAAAACCAATCGTGTTTGTATTAAATATAGAAACAGAAGGGGAGGGAAAGTAGAGCAGGGAACTAGTTCTCGATACCTATAGGTAGTATTATTAGTGAAGACTTTAAGTGTGAAAGTGAAATAAGAATAGGAATGCCGAGAGAAAATTTAGGAAGAAAAATGCTTATTTTGTAGATCTTTGAGTAAAGAGTTAAGGTAGTTTATATTTTAATTTGAGTGTTGAGGATAGTACTCTACAGGGCAGAAACATGGATATGACGCCATAAGACACATTCAAAAGAAGTTGGAAATAACGAATGGTGAATACTGTAAAGGTCTGCTTGAGCAGGAGTAGGTAGAGCTGTATTAGAGTAAATTATAGACCGGAATCGCCTTCCACTACAGGTTTATTATAAACATCTTCTATAAACAGTGCTTTACAGGAATAGTACAATAATGTAATCATGGTAATGTACTAATCTGAAACGCGGTAATGTACAAATTTCACATATACAAAAGGAATAACAGGGTAATTTAAGAATACAGTAATAAGTAATACGAGATTCAAAGACCGTGTGCGGATCACTTTTGTCCAGTCATATAGGTGCGTTGCGCCGCCAATTGGAACGGCTCTACCCTTGAGTACTCGATCACACCACCACAGTACCTCCACACTGATTGGTCATGACACCAACCAATAGGAAATTGAGAACTTCGATGCAATAAGGGCGTAAGTCTGAAACATGTAGTTGGAGAGAAACGATGTTGAAAATTTAAGTAGTGTTTTTTTATTTCTTACATAAAACAAAGTAATATGCAACATTTTATTACGATATTGAATTGCAATGTTACCAAGAGGTTAAACAAGCATGGCAAAAGCCACAACTGCGTTTGATGCAAAAAGACCGTAAACTCGCTTACGCCCTTATACATCAAACTCCTCGATTGATACTGGAATCTACATCAGGCAAGCAGTTTACCGCCAACTCCAGAGAAATTCCACCGTCAAAAACCATAGTTCTTCTAACAAAACTACTTAGTCGAAGCTGCGACAGTTACGCCTCGCCTTCAATATCATATGCTTTTTACTACATATGCCTACTCAATTCACATATAAGGCAAGGGCTCTAGTGAGAACCAATACTCAAACCTCTACGCAGTCAAGATAAATGCATGGATGGATATTTGTGGTTGTCAAGAATTACTAAGTAAAAAACATAGTGTGTATAATTAGAAAACCCATATGATATACTTCGTCGATCAAAAATCAGCTTTTGCAGCTCCGATTTTGACTTCCAGTGAAGCTTTGATACATATGAGTTGGGGTCAGTCATCGGGCTCGATATCTGGATTGAAATCAGGAGACAAACGTACATTTAATTTTTTTTAAATCATTCAAATGGAACTGTTTGCGTGTGCATTATCGTATTACATGTCATAAAATAATATTTTCTTGAAAATCATATTTAATACAACACTAAAATGCATATTTGAATTGAAATTTTGATCTTTTTAATTGCTTGTAGTAAAAGTGAACTTATTTTCAACATACGTTACGCTTACATTTTTATTTAGAAAAGCGGTTTTTAGAGAATATCTTATTTTATTAGCCAACAGAACTGTTTTCATGATTTCCCCAAATATCCGGACTTCTGCATCTCCAGATTATAACCAGAACTACTTAATCCATATAATTGGAGTTTCGATGTGTTAGGTATCACTTTCAAATACAAACTTCCTGATGAAAGATGCATACATATTTTTACAGGTAGGGATTTTACAGGTGACATTTACTCCCATATTGTCAACCACAGGGGCTAATTTAGGACAATCCAGTAAAAATTTCTTCTCCAGGGGAAAAATCCTCCAAGGTGAACTTTGAAAGCTTCGTTAGATAGTGTAGTGACTAGTGTTGTGAAAGCCTGGAAATTTGTGGTAAAAAAACTATTTTTAGCTTTTTCCCCGAGCCTGGAAAAAATGGAAAGTTTGGAATATTTTCGAATGTTTTACTATATTATGGTTTTAAAGTGAAAACTATTTTATATTTTGTAGTTTACAGTTAAGATCATTGAGTTCTTATATTTCTTGTATTAGAATAGGGACATTTTGTGGCAACAAATATATGTGCACAATTCATCCAAACACTTTCAAGTTAGCATCGCGATAGAATGGAGTTATGGCTACAAAAGAGTTATGGCAATATACGTAACATTTTTCACAAAATATTTCATTATTATTACATATAATTTGTCGCTCTAGAGAATGTAACAGTCTATATTAGAATATTAAATATTAGTGTATTATCCGCCTTTTGCAGAGTCGTTTTGAAGTATCATTAGCGTTATACTAAAGGTCTGACTACTGCAGGAAACATTAATCGAACTCTTTAGTATGGCACTGATCACACGTCAGAACGACTCAGCATAAGGCCCTATATGTTTTAGTGTATGAGTATTTGTGAAATTTGTCTACTGCTCTTTCTTTTAAGAAGTAATTTTTTTAAAAAAATAACTAAACCTCGCCTATCAAAGAGCATATTAAGAACTGTTTCGTTCAAGAGCTATATTTGTTGCAACAGAAACGCTTGATGATAGTAGACTAGCGTGTAACTGATAAAAGTTCTGCAATTAATGTACATTCACGAATAAACGATCAAAAAGCACATAAAGGAAATTAATACAGCTGCAGGCTATTAATTTTTAAAGAGTAATTACAAGTTTTATTTTCGAGTGCTTTTTTTTTTTAATATTCGCATTATTGAAATTTCTCAGCTTACATTTTTCATGCGTTCGAAAAAAATGGTTCCGTTACTAACCTAATGCAAATATTTTTGTTCTTTTTCCAAGTTTTCCAATTTTCCGTAAAGACTGTTTTTTTGCCAACAGTTCAAAATTTCGGGAAATTTTACAACCTTTATATATATATCTATATCTATCTATCTATATCTATATCTATATCTATATCTATATCTATATCTATATCTATATCTATATATATATATATATATATATATATATATATATATATATATATATATATATACAGCCAGAAAACTACCCTCATTTCCCCCCTAACGGTGTTTCTCTCTTCCGGATGATTGTCTGATCTTAAGATGAGTCATGGAGTTTCCAAACGAACTGAGATGCTCTCGCGTGCTTGCGTGCGAGGCTCTGGGTTCGATTTTTAGTTCTTTTCATGAATCATAGACGCTTGACTATATCGTGTATATATGCTCTTGGCCTCTCCTCCCTGGAAAAAAAGATGTTTAAAATAATACAGGTCGCATGTTTTTAACTGTATCTAAATTGTAAATTCCATGATGATATTGTTTGGTATAAAACGTTGCTTTCTTTAAATGCATACAAGTCACAGTCGTTACATGGTAGAGAACCTTCGGTTTCTTAACCGAGTTAGCGACTTCGAATCTTAGGAACATCATGAAAAATTTTGCACGAAAATTCTGTTGGGGAATCTTAGGATATTTCTCTATTTATTGTATCTATGGGGGAAATGTTAGTCACTGGCAGAGCACTCATTTCGTGTAACGAAGGGTTCCTGGTTCGATTCCACGCCATATGAGTTCGTGGTGGGCAGCATCCGTAACCGTGGGTTTTCTCACTGTTTTCCTTTTCTCTCACATTTTCATTTCATTAATTTTATCATAATCATTCACTTTCATTCATTATCCATGTCGTTTAGCGTCAAGGACAAAAGAAGTGAAACTTCAATTAAATATTTAATAGTATTCTTTCAATTCCAGTTTATCTCCTAATTAATATCACTTATCATTCCTTTTGTGGGCATGGTGCTGGCTTTAGCCTCAAAAGCTAAAACTAAAGCTACGATAAAAGCCAAAGCAGTGGTTCAGATCTTACAAGGAGACCTACGAAAGTGTAACTCTCCAATTTGAAAAATGAAATCTTTGAGTTTTACGTCCCACGGTTATGCCTGTTAGGCTAAAGGAGACGGTGATGATGAGAGATGAGTGATATGGTAGAATGAAGAAAGTGGGAGGAAACGGGAGAACCCCAAGAAAACCCACGAGCACGGTGTTTATCCACCACAAAGTTCACTTGGCGGGGGCTGGGATCGAACCCAGGACCCCAAGCACTAGAGGTGAACGCTCTACCACCGAGCCACCGCGCCTCCTTTCTCCAATTTGAGTGAAACTTTGTATACTTGTAGAACATCAAAAAATAATCAACACGTATTTTTCTTTCAGCAATGGCGTAGGTTTCATTGTAGAAACCACCTTTTGAAAGTTAGGAGTAGTGTCAAAACATAGACAGAAAACAATTTTCTAATGTAGCAGAAATCATACTGTAACGGGGGTTTTAGGACAACTGATTCAGAATCTGACGTCAAAAGTACAAAATTCAAAATGGCGGATCCAATATGGTGGTTACAATTACAAAAGTCTTCTGGTTTGAAATGTTCTGCAGCTGGCCAAGAACAATCATGGTTGGGAGGGATTACTGCGACAAGGTTGGTGACCGATTTGAAACACCTTTCTGTACGTACTTTAACCTCTCACTAGTCGGGATGCATACTTAAAGCATCCCTCTGGTAGTATGTTTTCTTCTACATTAAATGATTGTTTTCAATCTATGCTTGAAGACCACCCCTAACGTTAAAAGGGTGGTTCCTATCCTTAAACACACACATTCCCGAAATAAAAAAATACATGTCGATTATTTTTCGATGCAAGGTTTCATTCAAATCGGTGAGTTACACTTCCGTGTGTCTCCTTGTTAGTTCAAATACTATAGGTCAGGGACGTACGCAGGAGGTGGATCCTGGGGGTCCGGATCCCCCTTCCGAAATTTCGACTTTTGTGTAAATTTAGCCTAATTTTAGGGTCAATTTGAGGAATTTTAATACAAAATATCCTCATATTTAGTTTGGACTCCTCCCGAAATAAATTCCTGTGTACGCTACAGCTATAGGTCCTATTTTATGTCTAACTATAGTCTCGGTGTTAATAGAAACCTGAGACCAAGGGAGCCGATCCTGGGGGACCGAGGGGGCCCGGGCCCCCCAAAGCTCATGTGGGGCCCCTAATTGTATTTGTAAATTTACAATATTTGGCATAATTTGAATGCAATATATCTATGCTTTCTGCATCTGAATGCCCCCCATCAAATTTACAGGGAAATCGGCGCTCTTGCTGCTATATCAGAGGCTCCTTTACCGTTCAGAACGTTGTAGAGAGTATAAGGCATTCTGGGCAGTAAGGACGAATTCAGCAAGAGGCTACTACGTGCAGCCTGAGGTGTTCTGATTATGATACCTAACTGATCTGTAATAGTCGATTCTTGTGAATATATTTATAGATTGTCGATCTTTTTTTCCTCCTTAAAACAAAGAACAAAAACAAGTAACAGTGTCACGTGTACACCACGTGAAGGAGTTTGGTTTGTATTACGTGATATTTTCTCAATCAATACCGAAACCGGAAGTGGTAGTAGATTGATATCACTTCCGGTTTTAGTAGAGAGATTAGAGTGGAGATGGAATATATTCTTGGGATGCTTAATATGCAGAAAACTGTTTCCCGCTATAACCGTTGTTTTACTTGTACTTTATAGCGTTCAACGTTAAAGACAGAAATGGTTGATTTCTACCATATCCGGTTTGAATAGGACGTTAAGAGAGAATATGATACCTATTCTTACAACATTAAATCGATCATATTATCATGTTAGCTCTATGTGGATCAATGTTGAAACGGGCGAGTGTATTACAAGTCCGGGGACATAGGCAAGCTCTGTTATGAAAGAAGATACGAAAAAGTGGAATGGAGGAAAGTGTTGGAAATAGGTTAATTTCTGTTTATTGTATAATTGTGTAATTTTTCCAATCGCATAAACCGTGTAGGTTCCACACGTTATATTAAATGAAAACGCAACGTTGCCAGTTCAGTACACTGCCTCCTTGGGTCCTCGCTATATCAGCAATGTAGCATTATTGGGGAACGATTTCGAGAAACTCTGTTCCCTGATATAACTATGTCCACACTCCCCTCTGTCATTTTTACATCCCTTTACGTTCCATTAGAAAAAATAAAATATTTAAGTTTTATGTCCCACGATTATGCTGGTTAGGCTAAAGGAGACGGTGATGATGAGAGATGAGTGAAATGGTGGAATGAAGAAAATGGGAGGAAACGGGAGAACCTCGAGAAAACTCACGGTGTTTGTCCACCACAAAGTCCACACGGCGCGAGCTGGGATCGAACCAGGGACCCCAAGCACCGGAGCTGAACGCTCTACCACTGAGTCACCGCGTCCCCTATGTTCCATTAGAACAACCTGCTGAACTCGAAACATTGATTTTTCATTTAACTAGAGGACCTTACCAGCGTGGAACCCACACGGCTAGTGCGATTGAAAAAAATCCATTTTAGATTCAAAATCAGTTATCCCTAATAAATTGCTTCTTTTCATATTTTTTTCGCATATTTAGTTATAGTGAAGTTGGGCCATGTCCCGGACATTTGATACACCCGGTTTCCTAGGACACGCATACAATGTATAGGCCTTTGTATTCTTATCATTTCCTGCTTTAATAAGTAGAATATACATATAAAATCACCTTTTCCTTTACTTTATTTATTTTTGCCTTTTCAATATTGTTATAATGGTATAAATTTTAGTTTTTATTTTTCCATGACTAAACTTTTGTCTATGTTGTTGAGTGTATGAGCTGTAAGATAGTTAGCATAATCTTACATTTATTTCTTTCAGTTCTATCCGAATCTACAAGCCTTAAAGCCATAATCACTGTGAGCTTAGCGAAGCTTCCTTTAGAAGCTTCGAAGTATTAGTTTCTGCAGTTTACAATTCAATGTATTTCTGACTACTGCATGTAGCAGTCGGTCAGAGTTGAGAAATGGCTGTTTTCTTTGTGTTCCATGCTATTGAAAGAGTTACTTGTTTTGAGATTTAGCAACTTTTAGGAAACCAAGGTTATAATATAAGGTCTCCAGAAATGGGCCTACAGGTCCACTTTCTACTTTATGTCAGGATATTTTATGACCTTTTATCTATAATTACTGAGTCATTGGTTCATACATCGCGGATACGAGTGGAATTTACGTTCACATACAAGCAGTCCTGAGCATTGTGTACTGCTGAAGCACTGGCGCAAATCTCGCGGGTTGAGGGAGACATTTCCAGTCTAATCTTGAAACTGAGGGGACTGTCCCCCCCAATAATCCTATTTGAAATGTGCTTTTTTGGGGGGGGAAATGTGATGATTTTTGCCCGATTGCGACAAAGGAAAGTAAGATGAAATTGATGTCCCCCAGAATAAGCCTCAAATCTATCCGCCTCCCAATGTTGAAGACAACTCGGCTCCCTGATCCTCCACAGGATTGTTTTTCAACTTTACAATTATTTTTAGCATCTCTTAACAAAAAAAGTAACTGTCTTATTTCTCCCCCCAATGTTGAATACAGATTTGTGCCCTGTGCTGAAGTCTTCGTGTTCGAAACTAGCAAGTGGCGCACACGCCGTTTGCTATTCTGAATTATTTAACAATATTTTTACACAAATTTAAGTACTTTACCAGTATAAAGCATATATAAAGTAAAATAAATAATTACACTGCACAGCATTATGGTTCATTTTCCTTGTACGTATATATGTATATGATGTTTTCGGGTTGCAGAGTTTTTCTCGCGTGAATCAGACAGACATTCAGTTCCGCTCTTCCTTGCGTGAGAAATGTTACATTTCCATATCAGTGGGAAATTGCATTTTCCATTGAGGTAGGCCCATCTCTATTGATATGAATTATTTTATATTCACGTTGCTACTTCATTTAAATTTCCGCATATGAAATGAACAAATATCACAGCACCAAACCATGTTTCTATCTAAGCGTACTGTAAAATGTGTACACAAGCCTGTAATTTCAGATGCACAAACATGATAATCAATGTGTTAATATATAAAAAAGTGTATTTGAACTTTGCAGTCTACAAATGTTTTAAAATAATAAATTAGACATTCATTCATCTTCCACCAACTCTATATGATTTTTAAATATTGTTTTTCGGACCTGTAGCAGAAATAACCATTTGGAGACGAGTACTTGTTGCCGATGCCCATGAGAATAGCTTTTAGTCTGTCTCGTCTCGAAACCGTGCCACGAAAGAGAAATCTCGTCTCTAAAAGTTTCTAACTGACACACAATCATAGTCAACGTCTTGCGAATAAAATCAGAAAAATAAACACACTGCTGAACAAGACTGCACTTATTTAATATAAAAACACATTTACAGGTGACGTTTCGATCTTCTAGCCAAGATCCTCATCAGACATACACTCTGATGTGTGAGTGTACGTCTGATGAGGATATTGGCTAGAAGATCGAAACGTCACGTATAAATGTGTTTTTATATTAAATAAGTGCAGTCTTGTTTATCAGTGTGTTTATTTTTCTAAAAGTTTCTATTGGGCAAGTTCCATCCTAGCCACCCTCGCATGTGGATATCTTCTTTCAATCATTTTTATCTTTATTTAATCCCAAAAAAATGCTTGAATGGTAAGATAATAGCTGTCCTTGACTCTGAGTCATATTTCTTTATTATTTGAAATCGCCATCTTTGATTTTGATGTTAATATCACGAGCTATTCTGTTCCTGTTCTATCTTTGGATGGTTCTCACCAAAACTTTAATAAATAATATCTCCTCCATTTTACTTTCATGCGTTATAATGTATGTATAAAAATCCCTTCTTAAGTGACTTTTACCGCTGCCTAAAAGATTAAAAGGTGTTTTAAAAATTCATGTTAAATTGGCGGCGAGCTCTCGTTATTTATTAACGGCTATTCCGGGCTATTTTCGTTTATAATTTTAAACTTCTAAATTATGCAATATATAAGAGTTGAGGAGGGGGCGCTGTGACTCAGTGGTAGAGCGCTTATTCTCTGTTGCGTGGGGTCCCTGGTTCGATCCACGACCAAGGAAGTTTCTGGTGAACAACATTGTCCGTGGATTATCTCTGTTTACTCCTGTTTCCTCCACTTTCTCATTCCACAATTCTTCCGTAATCATTCACTTGCTTTAATCATCGTCTCCCTTAGCCTAAAGAGTATAATCGTGGCACGTTAAATTCAAAAAATTCAAAAGTAGAAGACGTCTTATAGAACGGCTATGTGTGTCTGTTTGTCAGGTATCAGAGCAAAAACTGTTAGAGATAACGAAGAACTTTATTTTATTGGGATCGTCTCAGCGTCCCTAGGATCCACTTTCCTTCATTAAAGCTCTATTCAAACCGGAAGTGATAGAAATAAACTATTTCCCTGTGCCGTGTGCCTGAGACTAGGTCACCCAGTTTTTAGAGTGACAAAAATAATTTAAGGTACTTACACTGTAAAATTTTTCATAGCAAATTTACAATTAACAGTGACAATTTGTTTGCCAAGCCTCTATGCAAATCAACGTGCACCTCTAAAGTAAAAATACTACTATCAAATCGTATAAAGTTACTTTCTTATAAATTTATTCTAAATTTGTAAAAAAAAAAACCAGCAAATTTTGTAATTTAATCTAAGGAAATGTATATAAACTTACAAAATGAAGAGTCAATGATTTTACATTGATATTTGGTAATTTAAACTACATATTTTTTCCAGTATATATTTTTGGAAGTTTATAGTAAATTCATTATATACCTATCATTGTCTGCATTCTAGCTCTCCCCCCGAGGTTTTATCTTCTAGATCCGCCACTGCCATGTTCATTGCCATGGAACATAAACGGTAGTAGACAGCTAGGGGAATTTTTTAAAATCGATTCAGCGTCTCAAGATGTTCACGTTTCTTCTTTCCAATTCACTACTAGATACAATGTTGCTTTCCTTAAAGCAGAAAGTGTAAGAGATCTCGGAACGGGTATCTTTTTCTATTGGAAGTGGTCTCGTATCTAATCGCCGGCACGTACGCGCCTTTGGCGTGGGAGACCCGGGTTCAATTCCTGGCTGAGCTCATGTGGATCGGAAACCACGTTAATCAGTAGGTCCCGTCTCATATAGCATTGCTGCTGAAAGGGGACGTTAAACTCAAAATCAAATGAAGTCAACTCTATTTTCTGGTAACTCTTGTTCTATTGCAATGCTTAATATTTATATATCATGTATACAGGGTGTTTCAAAACAACACGGACAACGTTTGGGAGGTGATTCCTGACACCAAGATGAGACAAAAAGTATAGAACAACTTGGGTGCACAAATGCTTCCTTTCGGAGTTATAGGCTGCCAAAATCATGAAAAAGTGAACTTTAAAGGGCCATAGGTCCAAAACTATGGGACCTACCGCAATCGGGTCAAGACTTCACTTAACAACTATTATGTGCCCTATCCAAATATCCATGTTTCAGAATCCTGCAATATTTCCGCAACAATTTTTATAGAGGTAGTTGGTGATTACTTCAAATTATAAACCCGTAGCCAAACTCCCTCTATAAAAATTGGATTCTGAAACATGAATTTTTGGATAGCACACATATTAGTTTCTAAGTAATGTCTTAACCCGACTACGGGTTTTGGAGCAATGGACCTTTGAAGTTCATATTTTCATGTTTTCAGCAGCCTATAACTCCGTAAGGAAGCTACCCAAGTTGGTCTATATTCTTCGCTTTATCTTGATGTCAGGAATCATCTCCCAAACGTCAATGTTGTTTTGAAACACCCTGTGAACTCAAGACGGAGAAGTAGAAAACAACATAAAATTGGCAAACAAAACTTGAATAGAAAATGTAAGTGACAAAGTAAGGAAACAGAACACCATTGAAGAAAAAAGATGAAGAAGAAGTCTGTTTAAGATGTCGGTTTCCGCAGAGCATGCTAATTACGTGAGAGAGCTCATTCGGTATCGAAGCAACTCGTAAAGTAACCAGATACAAGTTCATTATAGAAAGGCTAAGGTTCAAATATGCTGAGAATGAATTCTCCCAGCAGCAACTAGCTGTTGATGGCTGCATCTCATCTCCCGATCTTTACTTTCTCCATTTCTCCGCAAAATTCAATAGCGAATGGAAAGAGGAGATCAAATGTAAGACTTCCAGCGCAGGAACAGTCGGTAATTCTAGGACTTCTTTACTCTTCCTCCATTTTTAAACTCTTCTGTTCTTCTTCCCAGAATCGAATTCCTCTGTCACTTTATTACTAGGTAATAATGACATTTGAAATGGCAAAATTGAACGGAGTAAGCTTACCAGCAACATACGCCCACATTTACGCAAATTCCAATTCCTGAATGTTAAATCCATCGACGAGACTCCCTCGCCGCTATTTCTCAATAACCATGGTTGAGCTTTAATATCTGGAAGTATAGTAATAACCGCACGTTAATAAAAGTATTAAATTGACTTTCACTTTTATTCTCTGGCTCAGGAGCTTCTCTGGTTTCTAAGTGATTGACGGTACATTCGATTGAATGATGGGTTTGGTTAAGCTCCTTCAAAATTATTATTTATATTTTAAAAAGTTTGGTGTATCTAAGCTTATTTATACAAGGTATTTCAAAACAATACTAACAACGTTTGGGAGGTGATTTCTGACACCAAAATAAGACGAAAAGTATAACCAACTTAGGTATAAATATGCTTCCTTTCGGCGTTACGACCAGCCGAAAATTTGTCAGGAAAATGCAAAAACAACCATAACTCGAGAACACAATATCAGATCGAAGTCAGGGAAAAGGAAAGTACTCATTATTTTTAATCGTAGATTCCGTTAATTTACTACGGGCTGCAGTGGCTCAGTGGTAGAGCTTTCACCTTAGGTGCATGTGGTCCGTGGTTCCATTCCAGCTCGCTCCTAGTGAACTTTGTGCTGGACAAACAGCCTGTGTGTGGGTTTTGTTGGAGTTTTCCCTTTCCTTCCAGTTTCTTCATTCTACCAATTCATTCATTCCACATCATCACCATCTCCTTTAGCTTAGCCGTCATAATTGTAGGACTTAAAACAAAGATTTCATTTTCATTTCCGTTAATTTACAGTTCAACGTGGTGCAGGAGTGGTGTAAGGATCGCCCTTAAAGAAACTGAAGAATTCCTGGGGTATTTTATCAAAAGTTGAATGAGCAAAGTAGACAACAATCAAATACAATATTTGAACAAACAAAATAATAATAACACATCGTTCAATTTAGAAGATTAGAATTAGGATTTTAGATTTCTGGGCCATCGGCATCAAAGGCCATTTAGCCCGTCACATACATGAGGAATGACGTCCCTCGGCTATCTCACTATCCTGGGAAAGGGAAGCAAGAAAGGGTTTCGGAAGGAGGGAAACAGCCTGGGACCTATAAGTTAAGTTCCACCCCGGTATTTGGCTGGTGTAAATGAGCCCAGGAAAACCTCATTCAGGTGGCTGGCCTCGACCGAGTGCCCCCACCGGTAATCGAATCCGGGAACGCTCGCACCGAAGGCGAGAGTGTAAGTGACTACGCTACGCGGGGCCACTCAAGTAAGAATACTGTTAGAATTCGACAGAAGCAAAGATACATGTGTTTGATTGATCTAATTCGGTCAAAATTTATGGTGATCCTTGAAGTAGTTCTTAAGATTTTGCCTGTGCCATATGGACACACGGATAGGGTACTGCGAATGCATAAAGGAATAACATCAATCAATTAATTAAACTAATAGGACTTACCATTATCCTCCGCTATAAGACCGCAAATCCATCTCATGAATTCCTTCACCGTCTGAGCTATTTGTTGATTGGACATTTCACTAGAACACTTATTTAAATATTACCTTTGCTCATCATAAATAACTTTACTGTTTTTAAAACATCTACATGAAAAACTGATTATGAGAATACTATTGTAGACTTACAAAGTAAAAATGAAAATCAATATTTTAATTTTATCGATATATTTATGTTTATTTCCTTGGTTTCGTTTTTCTATTTGCTTGTTAGATTGTCCAGACAAGCCGGAAAATTATAGCGTTATGTCTACACATGTGAATTGTGTTGTTTGTCTCCATTGTATAACTTCCGTGTCACGTTAAAACTGCGTATGCAACAAATTGTAATAAAATGTAACAACTTCCTAGTTACTTGTGCTGATGAATGTGTTTCTCTGAAATTAACACTTTTTTTTCACACGTCGAGATTTTGTATTTCAGACACCACAAGTATACTTTTCCAAGTTTCTGTACTACCTCTTTCATGATATACAGGATTTATCCCAAAAGTGGTGAGGGATCCACCGGGCTGGATAGTAGGCGCGTCCGAGCTCTGACACAGTGAGGATCACGCGTGGCTCAAAAGCTGTTTCTGAGTTTTTGTCACGGCAAAGCATGTGAGAAAGGAAGCGTTCGCTGGAGCAGCGCTACGCGATTAAATTTTGCTTTCTCCTGGACAAAACTGCTTCCGAGACGCTTGCCTTTGTCTAGGAGGCTTACAAAGACGACGTCTTGTCAAGGGACCAAGTTTTCCTGTAGTTCAGTGAGTTCAAGAACGGACGGGAGACCGTTGAAGACATGGAGCAAATGATGGTCGGAGTCTAGGAGATTTGGCACTTTGGCCACGTTTTTGTCTAAACCACTCATTGAAGAATGTCCAGAGCAAAATTTCATCGCGTAGCGCTGCTCCAAAGAATGTGCATGTTCTCTGCCGTGACAAAGACTCAAAAACAGCTTTTGCGTCACGTATGATCCTCACTGCGTCAGAGCTCGGACACGACAACTAACCAGGGCGTTGCTTAGCTTGCACTCCCTACCACCACCACAATCTCCCTGGGAGCGTGCTACTGGCGACTGGAGCACCGTGCAGAGGCCAGTTTCATCACTTTCTGGACAAATTCTGTATAAACTGAGAACATCCTAGTTTCATTTAATTCGGTCTCTAGTATAGTCACTCGTAACTAGCAGACCAACATCTTAACCTTTCAGAGAGAAACAACCAAGTCCGCAACGCTGACTCTGAACTCGACTTATCCTATGAGAAGTAACACTCTCAGTTACCATCTATCCTCATTTTAAGTTGCACTGGATAAGTGCCGGTAATAAATACAGTGAACTTCCCGTCTAATTTCATTCATTGATATACAAATACGAACCGTTTCCAAGTTTATGACAGTGAAGCCATCTACACCATCAACAGCAGGTTAGAGAGACAGAAATGTGTTTCTTGCCTACACAAATCATCTACACTACATTAAACACTCTACATTTCATAAATGTTCAACGAAAGACTATTAAACTCAGATATAAAACACACTTCTATGTTAAGCAATTCATTTCTGCGAAAAGACTAAGATTACCAATAAGAGATTTGTAAAGTACGTGTGTCTTTATGCCACTGAATATAGTAGTATTTAAGCTCTCCCTAATCAATATAACTGCATCAATAAGCCATGTTGTCACTATTTCTGTTATCAGAACCAACCTTAACGAAAAATAGTACATAACGGATCAAAATAAATTTTAGATTTTATTAACGTTACCAAAGTTGATAAATTACTGTGTTCATAATATAAGACATGAGCGTTATTTGCGGAGAGTATGAGTGTTTTATTTGAAACACTTGCTTTTTTAAAATAAATTATGTACTAATAAGAAACGTGAAACTCTTAAACTGGTCTACAATTTTGCTCCCTGCCCTTGTAAAATCTAAAATGACACTACTGATTACAGAACAGTATTTTGGCCATCATTTCTCAGCAGCACAGTGAATCTAAAAAGCATCTTAGTGTAAGTGTCTTCCTTTTAATGACTTTAGATCATCTACGACAGTGATGGGCGAATTTTGTTTTAAATGAGGCCAAGAAAAAAATAAACTTTAGGAGGGACAATATAATTTATTAAAAACAAAAATGGTGTGTTTTATAAAAATTCTTGTACTACTAAAGTTTCTTAATGATTGAAAGATTATGAAGAGGTATGTGATGGATAAAATTGTGATTGCATTTCTAAAAGTTCCTTAAAACCTCGTTCGAAATGAGATGCAATCATTCTCTGAACTGAAGCAAATCTCATTAGATCAAAAATCATGTCGAGAACCGGATGGAATCTTCTAGGGCACCGAGTCTGCCTCGATGGCAGTAGTTTTCCCATCAATGATCTAGAAGAAGTTGCAGGAGCAAGAAACGCTTACGTTAAACGTGAAGACATTTTCTTGCTAGGCTGAATTCGGTATTGAGATATCAACAATTTGAATTATATTTATGTTTTTGGACATTTTTACACTATGATTATTAGACATCTAGTGGCAAATCCCATACATAATCCAACAAAAGTGTGGGGTCAAAAATCGATCTTCCAAATTTCAGATTCTTGAATTACAAGTAACACGATCAATTGATGTAAATGTGAACTCGGTACTCCTCATAAATAATTTATGTTAATTATTTAACATACTAAATGAAATTAACGATATTATTTTTACGTTTTAGTGCATCATTGTCCATATTGATTTCAATGATATACGTATGTCTGAGTTTATTTATTGAAATTAAACTAAATGCCCACCCACCGTCAAATTCATGAATAAAAGTCTAGCTTGTGTAAGTCAAAAATATACTATTTTTACTGTAAGATAATGAACCATAATCTAAGAATAAGAAAAAAGTTTACTCAAAAGAAGATAATATTATGTCGCCATTTTTGATTTCCAGCCTTTTGTCATTGCTTGCGCTCTTTTTTCACGTTGCTCTTTTGTCACTACTAATTTTTAATCTCGTCTGTCTATCATGAGGTAACTACTCAATTTTTACTTTATTATTATTATTATTATTATTATTATTATTATTATTATTATTATTATTATTATTATTATTATTATTATTATTATTATTTAAGGAATCCAGCTAAGGTAAAAGTACTTTAGTTGGAGCCCACCTGACGGAGTATGGGTTCCTCCTATATACAAAAAGTTCACTATACTAAAATTCGTGTTGCACGATCTTGGAAACTTCACCATGCTTTTTAATAATGTTTGTTTCATGTGAGAAGAAGTAGTTTCTCTCGCTTTACGTTCGTGATTAAGAAAATATCTTTCTCGTTTCCGGTTTCTTCACCTTTCTATAGGAACAACGAAATTAATCGTCTAAGATTTAAAGCTGTCAACACACTTTTGATTTTTAATTTAGTAAGAATTGATGTTTCTTTTTTTAAATATACTACACTGTAATTTGACTACAAGTCATTGACAATTATATTATCATTTCGAAGCTATGAAGATACAATCAAAGAAATAAGGAGCTTTATCATTAATAGTATTAACATAATAAAAGATGATAACAATCAAGGATAATAATAATAACATTACTACAAGTTATTGGCAGTTATATTGTCATTACGTCGTTATTAGAGATGCAAAAAAGCCGGCTTTTTTGAATCGATGTTTTTTTTTCACATAAAAAGCCGGCTTTTTTGGGAAAAAAAACGAGAATTTTAGAAATTTTGCCTTTTTTCAACTTCATGATTTTTCTATCCAAATAGCTTTCTTATAGTATATTCTATAGTTAGATAAGAATTCCACGACCTGAATGCCATATTTAGCTGTGTAATTCACCATCAAGATGGATGAAGCACATATTTTACGAATTAAAGCTAACATGAAGAATGTAGTATTTGAGGACAATTTTACAGGCTATTTAATTTTATTTTAACTTTTGAGTTATAGACATTTTTTTCTTCTCTAGATCATTTTAGTTTGTCATCCGTGTTTCATTTCTAAGAGCTTAGTATTCTAGCTTCTAGCACAAAAGTTAACTTACGTTTTTCTATATATCCGTCAAAGTATACGTTTTTCAATATGTCCGTCAAACCGTATTTCCACATTTCTGTTATACTGTAGTTGTGCAATGATTTAGCAATAATTTTCCAGATACAACCTTGAATACCAATTTATACAAATAATCAGTAGCGGATTTAGAAAAGTACTTTGGGAAGGGTTTCTCTGATTGTTTCGTTTTCTAAAAAGTCCTAATTTTATTTGGGAGGTGCTTGAAGTTTATGAGTACAGGCATAACTAATATTTCGTTTCGTTTATATGTTTAGCAATAATCTTCCGGATACAACCTTGAAGATCATTTTATACTGAGAATCAGTGGCGAATTTTAAAAAGTGTTTTGGGAGGGGTTTTCTTACTACTAATGTTTAGTTTTTCTAAACATTCGTAATTTTTATTTGACGGGAGCTTAAAGTTTATGAGTAAAGGCATAACTAATAGATATTTCGTTCGTTTTAGACATTCCGCAACTTTGTGAACAGGCTTCAGTCCGAAAGACCGATCCCCTAACCTTCGCAAAACTGTCACTGCTGGTAATTAGTAATAATAACGATTTAAAAACAATAAGAAAGGAAGTCGGCCAACTCCTACACTCCTAGTCGGCCAGTACACGCACTATTTCTACATTCACAGATGGAATGAAGGAAGGTTTTGTCAGAATGGTCGAATGCTGGGTTGAATCCCGGACTTCCCGATAGAAGCGCAAAAGCCAACCACTCAGTCATGTTTGTTGTGCAATTGTATTTAGCTTAACTTAAATATATTCCGTAGTCCTTTTTTGGGGGGGGAGTTCCCTAATGATATGTTGAATCCCTCTTGTTAAAAAATCAGAAAACTTGAGGACTGTGTAAACCGTGATGTGGTCAAGGGTGCCCATGTTGTGGTTTCCAGGGGGGGCAATTATAAGCGACGTTTCAAAAATAGTTTCAAATTTTGCTGTAACTAATGTAAAAATTCTATTGGATTTTCAATATTCTGAAGTACATTTTCCTCTAGGGGGGGCAAGCGCCCCCTTGCCCCCTTCCTGATGGGTGCCCTTGATGTGGTTATAAAAAACTTGACTTTAGAATTTCAAGAATATACAGAACCAAAAGTTCCAGATGTGCAGCCTTTAATTGTATCTTATAAATCTAAGTAGCCTATTTCTCTTATGTTTTATTTTAATTTTATTTTGTTTCAAAAAGAGGGTATGGAATATTTTGCAGTAAAAATACTACATACAATTTTGCTAGTTATTTGTATATTTTTTTAAAAGAAGTTTTTACTTTTTAGGGTTGGCTCGTTTACACCAGTTGTTTTTTTAAATAACTGGTTTAAACTAAAAAAATAAAAAGAACAAATATGCGAATCGTGTGAACTTCATGGTGACGTTTCCACATGTCAAACCATCTGCATTAGTCTTATTTCCTTTTCACCTTTTAATCAAGGTATCCCATGTTCAATTCTCGGTCGAACCACAGCCCTTCTTCCATGTGTAAACCAAGTAGCGGTTCGGATGTCACTTTAAGCGATAGTTTTCTCCTTGATAACCTCGGTATTACGTAAGGATGTTAAGCCTAAACATACGAAACGAAACCAAATTATATATTTCTGCATGCCTGTTGTTTTATAAAGAAGCCAAGGTTGCTTAAATATTTTGATTGAAATTGGTAAAATTTATCGATTGCCTACGTAGCTTCCAACATTAGCTTAGATTGGATTTTCAATGATATCTACATACTAAATAGATGTTGCATAATAACACCAACGCGAAACAAACTTATTTCTGTGAATATGTAATATAAATACATAAAGTAAAATATCTAAATCAAAAAACCTGGTTTAAACCCCAAAAAAGCCTGGTTTAAACTGCCCCCCAAAAACGGGTTTTTGGCATTTTCAGAAAAGACCAAGGTTCTTGCCAACTCTGCTTACTTTTGTATATAGGAGGTTAATTTTTTTTATTATATACATTGGTTAATCCTTTGGAATTCATAATGTAAAAACGTTGAAGTAAAATTGTTTAAAATATCTTTTCGAAATTCATGGCTTATTTCAAGGTTTTATATTATTATCGCCATCAACCACTAATTAAATAACTTTTTGTGTTATAGAGAAGCGAAACAAAGTCTGCTTTATCAATTTAAAGCAGAATTTTGAAAAAAGCCCAAAATTTCCCAAGCAAAAAACCGAAGCAGAAAAAAACGAGTTTTTTTTCCAAAAAAGCCGGGTTTTTTTCTGAGCCCTTGCATCTCTAGTCGTTATTAAGATACAATAAAAGGAATGAAGATACTTGTAGTTAATATAAAAATAATAAAGGATAGTAATAATCAAGAAAATTAATAATAATTTTACTACAATCATCTGGCAATTATATTTTCATTAAGTCGCTCTTAAGTTACAAATAAAGGACTAACGAAATTTGTAGTTAATGTTAAACTAAAAGATGATAGTAATGATAATATTTTACTGCAAGTCATTGGCAATTAAATTACAATCAAAGGAATGACGATATTTGTTGCTATTATTAAAATAATAAAAGATGATAGCAATCAAGGATAGTAATAGTAATTTTAGTAGAAGTTATTGGCAATTATATTGTCATTACTTCGTTATTAAATTACAATCAAAGGAATAATGAGATTTATGATTAATATGAAAATAATAAAGGATGATAGCAATCAAGTATACTTATATTATTTCGGTAACAAATAGAAACGCGCTGTTTGTTTTAAAATGCGGAATGACTCGTTATTGCGCCACAGAGATAACAACACCGTACGACACACAGAACTCTAGCGGCATCAGTGAGAATGATGACTATTTTTGATACATTACTCGTCGTTTTTTCCATTTGTGTGGCGTGACACGGCTTGAAATTCTTCATCGCCAGTTGAGTGAAAAATATGATAATGGTGTCATGGATGTGTCTAATCTACGCTGGTAGGTACGACAGTTCAAAGAAGACATAACGTTGTGTGACAACAAACCATCACTATCTCAGCCTCGCACAAGCCGGTTTGACGACGTGATCGAACGAGTGGAGAAAGTTGTTTTGGAGGATCGTCGAATGGGTGTGGAATACACTGCCTCCAAAGTTGGTATTTCCTGCGGTCAGTCGTCAGACCGACTTGTGCGAGGGTAAGATTGTCTTGATTTGTTATCACATGAGGTTCTGCCCTCTTTAAATTGTCACACTCACGAACGCACATTCGACACATTCATGACACTATCATCACATGTCTCACTCAACTGATGATGAATTTCAACCTGTATCACACACACAAATGGAGAAAACGAATGATTACACGCTGTACTTGCAACGAAAACGTCGTCATTTTACGATTATCGTAAATATCCAAAACAGTCATCACTCTCATCGCTTTCGCTAGAGTCCTGTTCACCGTACGGTGTTGTAATCTCTGTCACGCATTGACAACGAGTCCCCCCCCCCGTATTTTAAAACAAACAGCGCTTTTCTATCTGTTACCAGTCCTGAGAAAAATGGAGTTATTATAATTTGAATGCACCTCGTAGATATCGAGAAGCAGATTTCTGATAAGGATTCAGTACTGCAAGAATTGTTTTAATTTCTGACTTCACTTCTCTATGGGAACCGAAAATAGTAGCAACTTCTACTATTACTTCCAGTTCTAATATTCTCTTCCATGGTATGAAAACGGTAAAACATAGGCGGCGACAAACGTTTTTAAAAAACTATGGGAAAAACAGATTTCATCTTTGTTTTATTCTTCACGAGAAACCAGAAGTGGATCTAGTAAAAATTTACAGTTCAGTATTGATTTCTCTTTAGTAATAATTGTAACATATAGCGAGAAACTATAAGTAAACGCAGAGAAACCTAAATACATGGAAATTCGCCGTCAAAGTCTAGCAGGCTCAGGTGGGCAGGTCATATAGCCAGAATGAAACACACTAAGAACGCTTTTAAAGTTTTGACTGGAAATCTAATCCGAAAACGACCATTAGGAAGACCTAGGCGCAGATAGGCGCAGATGGGCACAGATAGGATGACAATATTAAGACGAATCACGCAGAAATAGAATTAAAAGTAAAAAGCGAATCCAGTTTACTAAGGACAGAAGTCAATGAGGAGCTTTTGTGAACGCTGTATTGAACCTCCAGGTTTCATAGGCCATAGAGTTAGTTAGTTAACCATTGAACCTCCAGGTTTCATAAGCCATAGACTTAGTTAGTTAACCATTGAACCTCCAGGTTTCATAGGCCATAGACTTAGTTAGTTAACCATTGAACTCCAGGTTTCATAGGCCATAGACTTAGTTAGTTAATCATTGAACCTCCAGATTTCATAGGCCATAGACTTAGTTAACCATTGAACCTTCAGGTTTCATAGGCCATAGACTTAGTTAACCATTGAACCTCCAGGTTTCATAGGCCATAGACTTAGTTAGTTAACCATTGAACTCCAGGTTTCATAGGCCATAGACTTAGTTAGTTAACCATTGAACTCCAGGTTTCATAGGCCATAGACTTAGTTAGTTAACCATTGAACCTCCAGGTTTCATAGGCCATAGACTTAGTTAACCATTGAACCTCCAGGTTTCATAGGCCATAGACTTAGTTAGTTAATCATTGAACCTCCAGATTTCATAGGCCATAGACTTAGTTAACCATTGAACCTTCAGGTTTCATAAGCCATAGACTTAGTTAGTTAACCATTGAACCTCCAGGTTTCATAGGCCATAGACTTAGTTAACCATTGAACCTCCAGGTTTCATAGGCCATAGACTTAGTTAGTTAACCATTGAACTCCAGGTTTCATAGGCCATAGACTTAGTTAGTTAATCATTGAACCTCCAGATTTCATAGGCCATAGACTTAGTTAGTTAACCATTGAACTCCAGGTTTCATAGGCCATAGACTTAGTTAGTTAACCATTGAACTCCAGGTTTCATAGGCCATAGACTTAGTTAACCATTGAACTTCAGGTTTCATAGGCCATAGACTTAGTTAACCATTGAACCTCCAGGTTTCATAGGCCATAGACTTAGTTAGTTAACCATTGAACTCCAGGTTTCATAGGCCATAGACTTAGTTAGTTAACCATTGAACTCCAGGTTTCATAGGCCATAGACTTAGTTAGTTAACCATTGAACCTCCAGGTTTCATAGGCCATAGACTTAGTTAACCATTGAACCTCCAGGTTTCATAGGCCATAGACTTAGTTAACCATTGAACCTCCAGGTTTCATAGGCCATATACTTAGTTAGCGAGAAACTACTTTTGATATGGATTCAACACCTAATGAAGACGTTGCATCTGTCACGTTATCCCTCAATTGCAGCCGGAAGTTATAAATTATTGCTTCCCGTTTTAATATTTACTTCACATAGTTTGAAGTTCTGTTGTAGTTTCACAAATGTGAGACGAAACTCACTTGGTTAAAACAGAGCTTAGGGCTAATAATATAGAATTTTTAAAAATTTGTTCATTTAATGAAAATTAGAACGATTTTGTGATACCATCCAGTAAGAAGTTCTTCCCGCGGTTGATACCGCTGTTTCCAAGCTCAGAGTATTATTGAAGAATAGATGATCTTAAGTTTGCCCTGTATATTTGAAGGTCGTTGAGGGAGTCAAATTCGAGAATAGAAAATTCTCTTCAGAGATGGCGCGCTTTGGTGAATAAAGATACTGTAGAACCCAGAGTTTCCTTTCTGTTCTTCCTCCGAGCGTAGCATATTCATTTGTTTTTTCTTATTCCTTTTTGTTATGTTTATTGTTATATCTTGCTTTTGTGCCATGTTCAGCTGTACGTTGATTAGTGTTTGTTGTGTAAGAGAAATCTCAAAAAGCACGTTTTTGATTTTCTTTTTTTTTTACTTTTTCTTATTTCTTCATTTCTCTGTTGCCGGTCCGCCTGAACGATTCTAGAAGATCTCAAGAGGTGAGGTAGGGGGCGCTGGAGGATGGTAAGAAGCAAAAGCCTGTTGGAGGAAAATCCCTCTGGAGGTGCAGTCTAAGTTGAATTCCTTGTATTGAATCTGGGGCCTACGTTCCTTTACAGCGCGCTGTTTCCTCAGGGTACGCGAAGGAATGAGAGTAACTACTGACAATAGATTAAAGGTATATTCACTGCCGACGGATGCGAAGAACATATTTCAACAGGAAAGTAAAGGTGAAAGGAAGGATATTGAAAAAGCAAGGTTCGGTCTTACAATAACACTTGAGTACGATAAGAATTTAGTGTCTGAGAACAGGCACTAAATACTCTTTACTATAATAATAATCTTATTATTATAATAATAATACTTTGTGTATGGATAACCTAATTCCTAACAGGAAATAATCACCGCTCCGCTACGTTCGCTAGGACAGTGCAAAATTTAACAATCTTTACCGCCAGCCAATGAAGCGTACTTCCATGAACACTCTCTATTAAATGGAATTAAGGTTGTAATTATATACAGGGTGTTTCAAAACAACATCGACAACGTATGAGAGGTGATTGCTGACATCTAGGCCAACCTGGGTGCAGAAATTCGTCGTTTCGGAGTTATAGGCTGCTGAAAACATCAAGAAATCAACTTGAAAGATCCATAGCTCCAAAACTATGGGACTTACCGTAGTCGGATCAAACCTTCACTTAGGAACTAATAAGAGTGCCCTATCGAAATATCCAAGTTTGACAGTTCTGAGATACTTCCGCAACAATTTTTATAAAAGTAGTTGGCGAGTACTTCAAATTATATGCCCATAGCCAAAATAACTCTATAAAAATTGTTGAGTGAGTACAGTACGATTTTGAAACATGTACACAGAGAAAAATCCGTTCTCCGGACAGCGGTATATTGTACAAATATACGGTATCCTCTTGCTTACCATAGAAATCAGTACGGAGCATACGTTATCCATGTGCTATATAGGCACTGCTCTTAGGTGTTACATCATACCGTTGCAGGATGTCTGACATCTAACAGTTTTCCGTATATCACATGCATATACTTATGTTACATTCCTCAGCTATATGTTATATACGTCCATTTGTATGTGAGATCATGACCACCTACATTGTTTCATATGGAAAGTACGTCTAGATGGAACACTTATACAGAAAGTATTATAAAACATGCGTTTTCAGTTATACGTCTGCTGTACTTTAAGTCCAAAAACTACAGGAATTACACATGTAACCTATCTTTTTAAGTACGCCACCTACAATTTTTTTTCTCAGTGTAGTTTTGGATAACCGACATATTAGTTCCTAAGTGAAGTCTTGATCCCACTACGATAGGTCCCATAGTTTTGGAGCTGTGGACATTTAAAGTTAATTTTTTCATGTTCTCGGTTGCCTATAACTCCGATGACGGATTTCAGCACCCATGTTGGTCTATACTTTCTATTTTATCTTACGCGTGTTAGTGTCAGGAATGATCTCCCAAGCGTTGTCGGTGTTGTTTTGAAACATTCTATATATGAAATCCACAAATATTTATTCCATGTCAAGACGAATATAATTTAATAACTAAACAACATGAGCACAGAATATAAGCAACACACAGTTGTTTATTCAACAAAACCCGCTTTTAAGCTATTCATTAATTAAATTGTAGAATCAAAAGGAATTATTTCAATTCACGGAACGTTACACATTTATCTGTAACTAGATAACTGTAGGGTGCAGATTAAGAATAGGCGTACCTATACAAAATAACCCGATATATATATATATATCCCGATTTTTTTAACAAGATGGACAGTTGATATCTTGAAAATTGTATTTTATAAGCGATAGGGCAAATACTAGCTCCTAAGTAAAGTCTTGATCCGACTACGATAGGTCCCATATGGGGACCTTAGTCATTATGACTATAAATATAGCGTTTCCAGGTTGGCAATGGTCGACTCAAACTGCCTTAATATAGAGCTAAAGCTATTTTTAATTAAACTTTTCTCAGATAATGGTAGTACACACACACACACATACACATGCATATACATATGTTTATCTTATATATAAAAGAGAACGTACAAATCCTTTGTTCCCTCATCACGCTAATACGGCTGAACCAATTTCTTTCATTTTTGGGGGGTTATTAGGATTTGGACCCTAGATGGTTTTTATCATATCACTTTAATTTTTAATTACCAGTGTCTTGAGATAATTGACCATTCAAGTGTCCATAACGTACAAATCCTTTGTTAGTTCATCATAGGTAAAAATAAACGTATTTATATGCAACCCGCATGACCGTGTCACTCGGCGGGTTAACATAAATGACAGGCGATATAATGTTAACATTTACTGCATTGAAAGCGAAAAAGTAAAAATTATCTAAGTAACAACGTTTATTGCGTTCCGGGGTGACCGCAGCGAAGCGGGGCGGGTTAACATAAATGACAGGCGATATAATGTTAACATTTACTGCAATCTTCTATGGTTTTTATCATATCACTTGAAAGCGAAAAAGTAAAAATTATCTAAGTAACAAAGTTTATTGCGTTCCGGGGTGACCGCAGCGAAGCGGGGTGAACGCTGCTAGTATATATATAAAAATGAAAGGGTCTATGTTTGTGACTTAGTAACTCTTGAACCAGCCAACCAATCTCGATCAAATTTTCAACATGGATGAAGTTCGGGTCTGGGATGGTTTTTATCTCTTTATTTTGACGGTGGTGTAACTCAGGAGAAGAGGAATATAAGTTTCTGGGTCGGAGAGATAGACAGCGACACTTTCGATGTCGTTTAAATCCAAATTCAGCCTCATAACGTTTTGGAGGGAGATATATATATAAAAATCATCGAAAATGGCCGATATCAGAGCGCGCTTCAGTAATAGTAAAAAGTGAGAGACTAACGGAACATAAATTTCTAATTTTACATATTTTAAAGCAGAGGAGGGAGTAATTGACGCAAGTATATACATAGAATATGAATGCATGGATGTGTGTATAGTCCTGTATTCCAGCATAACTCTCTGGAATACCTGAATTAATTTCAACCAAACTTAGTACAGTTATGGAATCCAATCTGGAAAAAATACTGTCGGAGTAAAAATACCTCTTGGGGTAGAAAGAAGGTGTACAAAATCAAAAACGACCAATATTATTGTCAAATCCACGGTTTTCGAGTCACTAAGCTTATTGGTGACAGTTCCGATGCCATTTAAGCTCAAATTTAGTCAAGGTGATAAGATATCCCTACCACCCCTAGGGGTGTGGGTGGGAAGGAGGTGACATATAAAAATAATCGAAAAATCTGATATTACTGTCGAATCCATAGTTTTCGTAATTACTGAGGTGAATAGTGACACTCCAATACCGTTTAAGGCCAGGTTCAGTCCCATTGGCATGAGGAGTTAAAAAAGGCCTAAAATGCCTAAAATAAAATGCCTAAAATGACCAAAGGTAGTGTCGAATCTATAGTTTTCGGGTTCGGGTAATCGGCTGATCCTTTTGAAATTATTATTATTTGAAAACGTATTATTTTAGTAGAAGAGCTCTCTCTTGTCTCTGAAAATGCATTATTTTTTATTAAAATAACCCTGTCTCGTCTTGAAAAACCTAATATTTTAGTCGAAGAGCTCTGTCCCTTTATACACATGTCAGGGGGCGCGGTGGCTCAGTGGTAGAGCGTTCATCTTCGGTGCTTGCGGTCCCTGGTTCGATCCTAGCTCGCGCCGTGTGGACTTTGTGGTGGGCAAACACCGTGCTCGTGGGTTTTCTCGGAGTTCCCCCGTTTCCTCCTACTTCCTTCGTTCCATCATTTCACTCATCATCATCGTCTCCTTTAGCCTCACCGGCATAATCGTGGGACGTAAAACTTAAAGATTTCATTTCATTTTTTTCATACACATGTCATATGGATGTTTTTGTTCACCATCTTGGGTGTGTATTTACAATTTGTTTATAATAGCAAAACATCTCGCTCTGTATACTATGATTGTATTTTCAGAAGGTTTATACCTGAGTACATACGTTTATTGAAATTGACGTATAACATACAGCTGAGACTTCCCTGATTCCAACAGGCAACACACAGCATATATAAGGCTGATCGTATAAACTCTATATTTAATTATTCAAAAACTCATTTACTATCTTTTTTCATAACTTCAAACTGAAGAAATAGCGTGCTTCAAATATTCAAAGAATGTCTCATAACAAAGATGTGTTCGCTTTCGTTTAATATAAACTTATAAACGAAAACTGTGTTATATCATGTAACGTATATATTTATTCAGGTAACTATATATGATGTCCGTTGCGTTTGGGTAGTGTTTTTCGCATAAGTCACGTTATGCAATAAACAGAGCTTTTTTTCTTCTTGTTCTGGCAGATTTATTACGATCCCTATTCCAATGAGAATCTTTTAATACCAAAAAATATATATAGTAGATTATATTCGTTGTTTCCTCATATAAAAAGAATTGGAGCTTTAGTCTTGTGTGTGTGTGTGTGTGTGTGTGTGTGTGTATGCTTTTTTTCAAAGATTTTTTCAGGCCTTTCTAAATATGATTGTTTGTCGTTACCGTAATATCTATAAAACAGACTTTTATGTGTTTGAAGCGTATAATAAAATTGACTTTGTTTATAACACAAAACACATATACACACACAAAGAATTTTTTAAAAAAATATCTCTTTGGAAAGTATAGAACTCATTGTGTTGCAGCAAAACCACGTACATTTCTCAGAAATACCATTTAAAACCAAAGCCCAATTCTGATTTTAAGGTAATATCCTATAAAGTAAAGTGCGCATTATAGTCATATAGCGAATTTATGGTTATAGAGAATGCATGCATTCATTTTTGTTTTGTTCTCTTTTCAAAATGCTATAAAATGTTGTGTACGTACACAAAGTATGTAACTTTGTACTTAAATTAACATCAGATGCTTGTTTTGAGAACGATAGATGAGTCATCTGGTGGCGTAGCGAGGAACTAAGAATGTATTTAGAATATAACTGACTTTTATAACGGGATAAGTTATTATCTATTCATGAATCCGTAATAAGTCCATGTTATATTTTAACCATTAAAAGATACAAAACTTCTTTATTTGTAGGAATTATAAAAGTATTATTTAAAATTTATGATTACATTTGTCTGAGAAAAACATCACCATCTTTCGGAGAGATATGTCATGGCAGATATGTAGCCAGCAAGTTATTGGGGGAGCAGGACTTTTTTGGTGGGCCCTGCTCTTTACACAGTAAGAGCAAACCAAAAATCTTCTCTCAGAATTTGAAAGTATCATTAAGTCACCATATATATGGTACATAATATTACACACATACCTACGTTATTATTATTATTATTATTATTATTATTAATATTATTATTATTATTATTATTATTATTATTATTATTATTATTAATATTTTTATTATACTAGCAGAATACCCGTTCTTCGCACGGGGAGAATACGTTTCATTTCGGACATACAGTGGTGAATTTGGATTTAAAGGCATCGGAAGAGTCACTGTTCGTCTCAGAGACCCCGAAAACTATATATTTTACACTAATGTAAGTCATTTTTGATCATTTCTGAATATCTCATTTTCCCCCTCCCATAAGTTGCACCGCCAAAGTGAAGTAATAACAATCATTCCGGGCCGGAACCTCATCTATGTGTAAAATCTGATCGAGATTGGTTGGGCGGTTCGAAAGTCATTTTCGAGAGCCACAAACATAATCATTTTCATTTTTATATATAACAGATTTTCGTAGAGTTAATATATTCAGACTTGAAAACAGACTTAGATGTCACAAAAAGAACTATATTACTCGATATTTTCTTAGTGAAAATATAAAACTAAACTTTTACAATACAAACTATAGAAATGTTACAAGTTTATTTTCTTCTCTTGTACCGCTGGATGTTGAATTTCCTTGGAAATTGGACATTTCGACAATATCAACATTACCAATTGTACTTACTTTGTGCGAGAGTTGAAGCAGTAGCCTGTGCTCTAAAAAAAATGAAACATTTCCCGATTTTTCTAAATATCTACCCGATCCATTTTTAAGACCCAAACAACTGTAAGTGGGTGGTTTGCTATAATCCACTGTAATCAATCCCGTGCAATGCTTTCTTTATTTTACCCTACCCATAAAGAAGTTTTCTCCTTTTTGTGCATTTTACAAAAGCTTTGTTTACAAAGTATGGTCTTATCATTTTTTTTTTAAAAAAAAAAAAGGAAATTGTTATAACTCCATATTTAATCAGTTCGTGAAGTCTGTCATAGTTTTACAATAATAGCCTGTATGTTATACTGTACTAACCAACTTCAGCGCATTTTTGGTTGCATAACATAGCAGGATATATATGTAGTTAGTAGACAACAATTAATATTAGTGTAACAGAAAAACTATATGCTAGAGCAGTGAGCCCCAACCTTGTTATGCTTATCTAGCGTCCCTCCCCGTTCGTAGACGCCACTTACTTCACTCGTTTTACCTCTGTCCAATGACAAAGATATAATGTCAAACATGTAGAATCTGAAGTTTGGTGTAGCCAAATAAACATTACAAGTGGATCTTTATTTGTAATTTCACAGTTTATTTCTATCGGTAGTCTGCTAGTTCTTCAAATCCCCAAGTTGGAAACACTGTGATCGGTGGGGAATCTAGTCTGGGGCCGGGGAGCCTAAGCCCTGACCATTTTTCTTGAGTGACAAAAATAATTCATATATTTTTGAAACTTTATACTAAACTCATGATATATCTATCATAGTCTGAGTGTGACTGCTTCTGACCCAGTTTTCACCTTCTAGATCCGCCACTGATTGGAGAAGAGAGAGAAAATTATGTAAGAATATTGTATTTTCTTTGAATTTACGTATCTATACAAATATTTCAGAAATGTAGTTAATATGGAACTGAAAATAGTGATCTAATGATAACCATTGTCAGATTATAAAAAGACATATTCATAAAAGACGATTAAAATACAATGTAATCTTTGCACATTTAATATATATCATCAATTGAAAATAATATGTATGCAACGTAATTACTAGGAAAGGTATTGGTATCAGCTAATAAAACAGGGAAAGAGGGGGCAAATAGATAATAGATAATAACATTTAAAGTGGTCATTGTTATAATGAAAACTTTTCCACATAGACACAAATTTTATCATGTCCATTAATCAATTTTTTTGCTTGTAAGTTGATGCATTTTTAGTGACTATTTTTTTAAATCTCGTAATATGGATTTCTGGCAATAGAGAACGGTCTTTGTTTGAAGATGTTTATCACTGGATAACAAACCTTATCTCAACTTTCAGAATCAAACGGATAAAAAAAATCTCCACAATAACTTCAGGGCAATTAACGAAATACTCGAAGTTTCTTTCAGTACTGTGTGATATATCTTTTTCAATGAATTAACAGCATTTGTAGCTAGAATAATGTATTCTCGAAAATAAGACAAAGCCACTGAATATTACGTTTCTACAGAAAATATGCAATAGTGATAATGTGTGTTATTGGTGTAATAACTCAAAAATATTAGTTTATTCTAATAATTCTGAGATATTTCATCTCGTGCTGATCACTCTGTTTAAGTTCAGATTTGAAATGCAACTTAATCTGAGCTCCTCCGTGGCTAAGCTGTTCGATTCCCGGCGGGCTAAGTGGTTCGGATTCCGCGTTAATAGTAGGTTCACGTCTCAAATAGCCTCACTGCTGAAAACGGACGTTAAACTCAAAATCAACTCATCTCATGCAACTTAATCTTAACTTCCCAACAATTCTGATGAATTCGCTTTTGAGTAACATGTATTGAAATACAAAACCCCTGATGCTTATGCAACACACACTTACCAAACTGCAAGTTTGGTTGCCTACAGATAAGGTGCCCGAAGACCGTGTCGTTAATAAGTGAAATCTTAAAGGATCGATCCTTATTACAGGTGGGTTCCATTCCCACCAACAAGCAAAATCCATCACCCATTTCCTCTTCTTCTTCTTCTAAGCCTTTCTTCCAGTTACCTGGGGTCGACTTTTCGGATCGCTGTGCTCTTTCTGTTTCTATCTTGTGTCATATCCACTGTGATACCACAGTGCATCATATCGTTCTTAACATAATCTCTCCATTTCTTCTTTGGCTGGCCTCGAGCTCGTTGCTCACTCACCTCTATAGCATCTACTCGGTGAGCTACAAATTATCAAGCTCTTGTCCTTACATGCCAGTATTCTAAAGGTATTCTACAGGGTGTCCCAAAAGTAGGTATACAGTCCTACAAAGTATGACATTTTAGTTTATTAAGATAATTAGTTTATTTGCTTGTGTTTATTCCAATTTTAAGGTATGAGTGAAAAAAAATTACAAACAAATAATAAAGAAACTGTAAGTCACTGCTTGTATGGATAACAATAAGTAAATTATATAAAATACTATGAGCCGGTCAGTACGGAACTGTATACCTAATTTTGGGCCACCCTGTATTATTTCCGGAGCCGTTATAGTAAGCATTATTTTCATCTACCATTGTTATATCCGACTATATATTACACTCTCAAATTATTTTAATCTAGCCAAGACTCTTTTTTTTTTCTATTGGTTTCCTGATTAGGTTTTTGAAGTCACCCTCCATCATATTCCTTATATGGCATTCAGTGACTATAACTATTATAGAATTCCGCATTACGTATTTTTTTCATAATTCAATAGTTTGTTTAAATGTTGTATATGATTTTAAAATTTTATCTCCGAATGTTCTCTGTCTCCATTTTTATGAACAGAGCGTCCCTCCTCGCTGATGTAGCCACTAGTGCGTGCGTTTTTACTATATGTGATCCTAGGTTTAATTCCCGATAAAAGAGCATTGAAATTTGAACGCATTGCGGTGTTTTAGGTTTCCCCTTAATCCACGCCTCATATAGGCTCAATGCTGAAGAAGGGGCGTATAACTTTTATAAACTAACTAACGAACAACTTTCGCATCCATATAATAGAACGTTCTTCAATATTATTCTTGAAAATGATTATCTTTCCATAGAGGAATAACATGCACTTTTCTAATCTTCCTAATCTTATTCACATTGAATTCATGAACTAATCATGAAGTGTGGAAGCCGCGGTGGCTCATTGGTATAGCATTCACCTCTGGTGCGTGGAGTCCCTGGTTCGATGCCAGCTCACGCCAAGTGAACTTTATGGTGGAAAAAACACCGTGAACGTGGATTTTCTCGGGTTTCTCCCGTTTCCTCCCACTTTCTTCATTCCACTATTCCATCCATTTCTCATCATCGCTGTCTCTTTTAACCTAGTCGGCATAATCGTGGGACGTAAAACTCAAAGCTTTTATAGTGAAGTTAAAACTGTCGAAAAACTCATTTTAAAAATTGTTAAAATGATAGGCCGGGATCTAGGCTTTGTTCGAGTGATTGAGGATATTGGTGTCACTAAAAGAAGGTAAAGGGCAAAGCGTGACGCAGTCTTTTGTTATAAAGTAGAGACCTGGTAAATATGGAAACGTGGTATCTCATCCTTACAATTCCATAGAGGTCAACCATCGGTTGATGAATATAAAAAAGAAATCAAAAAAGAAAAAGTTGGATCTACTCGCTATTATTTGCAGTGCATGCAACATGAAGGCACCAAAGCGTTACGGAATGGGAGGACGTGGAACACAGACATTTGAGCAGATGCATTTTTTTAGAACTTACACAAAAGAGAGACAGACAGAGAGGAAAAACAATCTTTATAGAGAGTATTGGACAAACGATTTGAACGAAGCTTATACACGCAAAGTGACTTGCATTGAAAAATCACGGAAAATGCATGAAACTCAATCTGTTAGGAGGACGAGCATCACGAGCTTTCAACTTTCAATCCCCCATCGTCCATCCCTATCCTCCCCCCCCCCCACACACACACACACATACATGCACAATAAAGCAAAGATGTTATTGTGAAAGGCGAAAGGGTACGAACAAGGAAAGGTTAAAGGTACAAAGACAAAATAATCAATCAAAACTTTTATTAGACCTTTTTTCCCCATTTGATTTAATCCTTCAATCTTTGTTTGCCAACACACGAAGTTTGTTATCCCTAACAACTTTAGATGTCAGAGTGTAATCTTTATATTAGATATTTTCTTTACTGTATTTTTATACGAAAGGAAATGAAATTCTTCAGTTTTACGTCCCACTATTATGCCGGCTAGGAGACAGTGATGATGATAAATGAGTGCAATGGTGGAATGAAGAAAGTGGGAAAAAAACGGCAGAACCCCGAGAAAACCCATGAACACCGTATTTGTCCATCACAAAGCCTACTTGACGTGAGCTGGAATCGACCCAGTTACCCCATGCACCAGAGGTGAACACTCCACCACTGAGCTACCACAGCCCCGTTGTATTTTTATATAAATGAGTATGAAACCATAACTGCACTTAATAATATACACCCAGAGAAAAGGGTTAAGTGCCACAGAGTGGATCCAGGCATATGAAATCTACACTGAGAAAAAATGTAGGTGGCATACTTAAAAAGGTAGGTTACATGTGTAATTCCTGTAGTTTTTGGATTTAACGTACAGCAGACGTATAACTGAAAACTCATGTTTTATAATAGTTTCCGATTAAGTGTTCCATCTATACGTGCTTTCCCTATGAAACAATATAGACGGTCAGGATCTTACATAGAAATGGACATATATAACATATAGTTGATGAAGGTAACATACATATATGTATGTAATATAGGGAAGACTGTTAGATATCAGACATCCTGAAGCGACATGATGTAACATCTAAGAGCAGTGCCTATGTAGCATACGGATGACGTATAGTCCGTACTGATTTCTGTAGTAAGCAAGAGAATTCCGTATACTTGTACAATATACCGCTGTCCGGAGAACGGATTTTTTTCAGTGTAACTGAAATTAAACTACACTAAACTAATTTAACCTACCTTTCCCTACGCAAAGCTAATATAAATCTTAACATGCTGGGCTTACACTGAGAAAATCCGTTATCCGGACAGCGGTATATTGTACAAATATACGGAATCCTTATGTTTACTACGGAAATCAGCACGGAGCATAAGTTATCCATATGCTACATACTTTTCCAGCTTAGATGTTACATCATGCATGATGCCTGACATCTAACAGTCTTCCGTGTATTACATTCGTATATGCATGTTACATACATCAGCTATATGTTACATACGTCCATCTTTATGTAAGATTCTGACTGGCTATATACAGTTCTTTCGTTTGTACGAAAAGTAAGTTTATTCGGAACACATACGGAAAATACGTAGAAAATATACTTGTTCAGTTACACATTTACTGTACGTTAAGTCCAAAAACTACAGGATTTATATATGTAATCTATGCTTTTACGAGTGCCACATCCGTTTTTCTCTCAGTATATTCTACGGCACAAACGCCAGAAAATATTATAGATATCAAATTAAACTTAAAGATATTGCAATGTTCTGTAGATAGAGTCAAATGTTGTTTACGGAATCCTTTTTTACTCTTCACCCTTTTAGCCCTTAGCGGCCTCAGACGGAAGAGGTTTACACTCCGCAACTAAAGCGGTCTCGGGAGTAAGTATTAGAAGTTTATATTCTGTAGCCCGTGGCGGCTTCCGGAGTTGGTATTAGGATAAATCTGTGTAGCCCATAGAAGGCTCGGAAGAAGGTATTAGGATACATCTACGTAGCCCATAGCAGCCTCGGAAGAAGGTATTGGGATAAATCTACGTATCCCATAGAATGTTCGGAAGAAGGTATTGGGATAAATATGTGTATCCCATAGCAGCCTCGGAAGAAGGTATTGGGATAAATCTACGTAGCCCATAGAAGGCTCGGAAGAAGGTATTGGGATAAATATGTGTAGCCCATACCAGCCTCGGAAGAAGGTATTGGGATAAATCTATGTAGCCCATAGAAGGCTCGGAAGAAGGTATTGGGATAAATATGTGTAGCCCATAGCAGCCTCGGAAGAAGGTATCAGGATAAATCTACCTAGCCCATAGCAGCCTCGGAAGAAGGTATTAGGATAAATCTACGTAGCCCATAGCAGCCTCGGAAGAAGGTATTAGGATAAATCTACGTAGCCCAAAGCAGCCTCGGAAGAAGGTATTAGGATAAATCTACGTAGCCCATAGAAGCCTCGGAAGAAGGTATTAGGATAAATCTACGTAGCCCATAGCAGCCTCGGAAGAAGGTATTAGGATAAATCTACGTAGCCCATAGCATCCTCGGAAGAAGGTATTAGGATAAATCTACGTAGCCCAAAGCAGCCTCGGAAGAAGGTATTAGGATAAATCTACGTAGCCCATAGCAGCCTCGGAAGAAGGTATTAGGAAAAATCTACGTAGCCCATAGAAGGCTCGGAAGAAGGTATTGGGATAAATATGTGTAGCCCATAGTAGCCTCGGAAGAAGGTATTAGGATAAATCTACGTAGCCCATAGAAGCCTCGAAAGAAGGTATTGGGATAAATCTACGTAGCCCATAGCAGCCTCGGAAGAAGGTATTAGGATAAATCTACGTAGCCCATAGCAGCCTCGGAAGAAGGTATTAGGATAAATCTACGTAGCCCATAGAAGGCTCGGAAGAAGGTATTGGGATAAATATGTGTAGCCCATAGCAGCCTCGGAAGAAGGTATTGGGATAAATCTATGTAGCCCATAGAAGGCTCGGAAGAAGGTATTGGGATAAATATGTGTAGCCCATAGTAGCCTCGGAAGAAGGTATTAGGATAAATCTACGTAGCCCATAGAAGTCTCGGAAGAAGGTATTAGGATAAATCTACGTAGCCCATAGCAGCCTCGGAAGAAGGTATTAGGATAAATCTGTGTAGCCCATAGAAGGCTTGGGAAAAGGTGTTGAAGGCGAGCGATCTGTACTGGCTCTGATACTTTCTTGGCCCCGTCCTCCTCTTTTATAACCACCCTTCTGGAGGGAGAGCTTGTGGAGGGGTTGTCGTTGTACTTCGTGGTTCTTCGTGTTCACTTCGGCTTTTCTTGATAGTGTTCTTTCCGTCGTCTGGCACGGTTTGTTCATAAGTTGTAAAAACACGTGTTTATAGTGAAAACATGTGGCTTATAGTACGTGAGGATGTATGGATCCTTACAACATAATTTTTATTCCTGTTTAAAACTTCTGTTTCAATAGAACTTATCAGTTAAGAGAAATGTGTTATCCCATTTAACAACACTGTTCGCTTTAAGAAAATTGTTGATGTCCACTTAAGAAACTGTTAATCTTATCCTAATTACTTTATTTTAGATGAATGATTCAGACATTACTGTCTCTGAATCAAATCACATTTTCAAACGACATTACACACTCCCAATCACGAATTCGAGATTCGAGGAAATTTCCAAAACTGCCGGAAATTGCCTGAAAAAGATTGGTTTTGTTTTGAGCGATCTTAGCTGGGGCTCCAGTTGCTGGTACGTGCATAAAATAAACGTCAAAGAATATTACACTTTTTCCAAATTATAAGAAAAATCAATCAGGAAGGTGCTGATCATAGTCTAATTATTTTAGTTTTGTATTTTCTACATCAATGCCTTTTGAATGCGGCAGCTTCTCGAACTATACCGTAAGCATATGTCACGTTTCATGAGTTTGGGAGACATTCGGGAATGTTTACGATTTTCTTTCTGGAATTTTATCAATGTATAATGGATTTGTTTTTATTAATATTCATGTTTCTGCCCCACTCCACACGATCCAATTTATGAATCTTTTTCTCCCCCGGTAGCGTAGTCGCTAACACTCTCGTCTTTCACGGTTTTGATTCCCGATGGAGACACTTGGTCGAAAAAGTGTAAAATCATTTTGAGGCCTGTCAGCCTAGTGAGGTTTTCATTTATTTTCCTCTTTTACACCAGACAAATGCTGGGATGGTATCTAACATATAGGTCCCAGGCGTCTTCCTTTCTTCACTTTCCTTGGATAGTGTAATCGCTGGAGGGACGTCATCCCTTATACGTGACAGGCTGACATAACCATTGCTGTCGAAAGCCCAGAAATCTAATTCCTATTTTCTAATCCTAATAAATCTTTTTCTCAACTCTTTATTCAAGATCCCACAAAACATACTTTTTTTTCTGTAAAAGCCAATTCTATTAGTAAACCGTCACGCTAATAGATGTCGCTGTCTGTCATCGCTTACTGGTCTGACGATAATAGGTGTCTCTAGCGTCAGGGTAATTTTGTTGGTTAAAAACTTCTATAATTATTTATTTGCTACTATAAAACTGTGTTGTGTCAATTTAGGTGGATCAGAATAGAATAAGGTACAAAACCATATTTTGATTTCATCGTTAATAATTGTGTATTTCTACAACAATCTTGTGACGATTTAATTGTTGCAAATTAAACTGAATTCAATTATTTGAAAATGAATAAAATATAGTAAAATACGTGGATACGCTTCGATGTATATTATTAAGACGAAGGCCTAACCTATTTACATTCGATCATTAAGATTTTCATATCCTCATGTTTATTGCTGCTCAATTTCAAATAAATAAATTCGTCAAATGTAGCAATTAAAGCTTTTAATAAAGTAGTACTTTTACCTATAGTGAAGAACTGGCCGAATCTTCGGGCCAAACCACTGACGATTATTATGTAAACATATGACATGGAAAGACATTAAATAAGGCCTATATACATTCCTTCATATCGCCATAGATGATGGAAGGAAAACGAGGAGTAGGAAGAAGAAGAACACAACTGAGCGATCTTCTTTCTCACTTCAACCATAAGTTGGTTGGCAACATGTAAATCTTAAAACTCTTCTCTCGCTTGGAAGAGCTATTTTATACTTTAATAAGGTCTCTTCTTCGTAGTTGCATTTAGATATTCTATCCTTGGTCTTCCTCTTCCTGGTTTTCCTTCTGCCTTTCCCTCTATCAACAACGTGATCCGATCGGAGTGCCGACTAAAATGGCCAAGTATGCTGTATCTTTCTTTTTTCTATTATATTCATGATCTGTCGTTTTTCATTAGTCTCCTTTAGTACGCCTTCATTCCTTTTCCTTTAGGTCCATGATACGCGCAGCATTCTGCACCAACACCACATTTTAAATGATTCCAACTTGCATATTTCAGCTTTTCACAGTATCCACATGTCTGAACTTTAAAGCACCATACTCCATACCAGGGCCTTAATAAATCGTTTTCGACGTCCAACGATACAAATCATGATGTTAACAGTCCTCTTTTCCTATTGAACGCTTGTTAGTCTGCGCTATTCTTGAACTTAAATCTTTTTCACTTCCTTCACTTCTCCCGCGGATAGTGGACTTCCTAAATAGAAGAACTGATCGAAAATTTGAACAAAATAGAAGACAATATTGGCAGAAATGAAATGAAATCTTAAGTTTTACGTCCCACGCTTATGTCGTCTTGGCTAAAGGAGACGGTGATGATGAGAAAAAATAAAATGGTGGAATGAAGAAAGTGAGAGGAAACGGGAGAACCCGGAGAAGACACACGCACAAGGTGTTTGTCTACCACAAAGCTCACCTGATGCGAGATGAGGTCGAACTGAGGACCCCCATGCACCAGAGGTGAGCTCTCTACCACAGAGCCACCGCGGTCCCTGGCAGTTAAAAGACGAATCTGAAGATCGAAAACCGTGGAAGATCGAAATAGGACGAAACCTAAAATTATAAAAAGAAAACACCTCATTAGACCGGGAACGTGCCAAAAGGCAGAATGCTTAATAATAATAATAATAATAATAATAATAATAATAATAATAATAATAATAATAATAATAATAATAATAATAATAATAATAATAATAATAATATAATGCATAACAATTCACAAATACATAAATGTCAGTGTTATTGTTTAAAATATCAGCAATATGAACTTGAGTGCATGAAACCCCTTGAAGAAATTCTGTGTGTGCCACTGCTGCTCCTAATGAATGTGCATTGTTACTTTCAAATTTAGGGAGATGCTGTAGCTCAGTGGTAGAGCACTTACCTCTGGGGCGTGGAGACCCTGGTTCGATCCCCGGCCAAGTAACTTTGTAGTGGACAATCGTATCCGTGGGTTTTCTCGGGGTACTCCTACTTTCTCATTCCACCGATCCTTCCATCATCATTCACGGGCTATTAATCATTCATCTCCCTTAGTCTAAAAGGCATAATCGTGGGACGTTAAACTGAAGGATTTTTCTTGCATTTTCTTTTAAATTTGGAGATATTTTCACAAAATTCTTGTGATGATTTGTGAAAAACGAAATTTATTGCAAAATTTCAAGTCAAAAATATAGAATATTCCATTAATTGTGCCATGACCTAAAAGATGTTTTAAGTGCTTAACTCCGTCTCTATTCTAATATTTTGAAAAAAAAAAAAACTCTCGGTCTTATTGTCAGAAAAATTTATTTCACTTAATGTTAATAACAATTCGTTCTTTCTTATTACAATTGTTTCACGTTCTGTATCTACTCTTAAATAGTTTTTCATATTCTCTTTACCATCATAATGAACACAAATTCGTCTTGAATATAATTAAATTTACAAATACTGATAGTAAAAGTACTTATAGTATATACGTGTATGCGGTGACATTCATAAACTACGCGCTGACTATTTTAAACATGCATTACTTCCATACGGTTGTGTATTTAGTACAACCTACAATATATCAATATGCAAGATATATTGACATTTCATCCCATAATTTGGTGACAAACAGTAACAAGGAACAGTAGTGATCTATTTGAAATAGTTAGTTTCGCGTGAATTACTCTGAATGCGAGTGTCAAATTGCGGGGAGGGATTTCTGTAGTATATGGCAGGCAGCAGACGTAACCCCTTTTCGACCTCCCCTAAAAAGCAGAAATGGTTGGTTCCGAAAAGTGGTAGTGGCGGCGGGGATTGGCCTGGATCAATATGTTGCGCGGTTGCCATCCCGCGCAGCTCTCCCAGCGAAGCACGTTGTACGCTGTTACAGTTCGGTGTAACAGTGAGTTGGGGGTAAAACCATGTCCCAGTTTCTACCACCTACAAACTAAAAACCCTGCAACTACAGAAAGAAATCCACCACTTAAAGAAAAGAACCAAAAGCAAAAAGTGAATCTCTTAAGTCATACCAGAAAACAAACAATTGATTGTTTTTTGTGGTGGATTTAACGTTTTGGTGGTGGTATATATATATATTGGAAAAGAAAAACATTTTTTTAAACTAAAGGTAGTGCTGAAATATTTCTTCCGATTGCCTGTTTCACCTGCAAACGCCAAAACTAGAACAGCAGGGGAAAAGGTCGCGAGACATATCATGTTGTAATATACTAAAACAAAATACCTGAAAACATAAACAAAAACTTTATCCAACGATATCTCAGTCAATTCATATTGTGGTCTTAAACTTTTCTGTGCGTCTTGTATTTCATAACAAAGTGCGCGATACAGTTGTAAATTTTTTTGAGTGTGTTTTTTTAGTGTATTATACATATATATATAAATACAACATACATTTGTATTTATTTGTGTCTGTGAGTGTGAATGTGTGGTGCCTTCTCTGTAAGAAGACCAAAATATACGTTTTTCAAGAAAGAAAAAAATACTCATTATCTTGATCTAAACGGCGAAGTCAATTTTATTGGTTTTCCAATAACAAATTATATATAAATGTTGGTTATTATCATTGTTAAAGCTTGCATATAATATATATATACAAATCTTAAACCGTTGTTGAATCTCTGTGTTAGTTGAACGTAGAACTTACCAAAGTAATACAATACGTTGTTTGGAAGTGTGTATATATATATATATGTATATATATTTTGTCAGTGGTGATACTAAAGAGGTTCGTGACCTTTGATGACCTTCTGTTGCCTGGAAGAGGTCACGTCGAACTGGTGAAATTAATTCATTCACCGAAAACCAATAACAACGCGAGTTTTCTAGTGGTCGTGTGTTTGTTGCCAGAAGCAGGCTGTTTTTCTAAGAAGGTCAGTAAAGAAAAAAATTATTTCTATATTGATTTTTTTACATTGTTCGTGTTTGTTTTCATTTGTAATTGTGTTTGTGTTTCTGTTTATGTTCTTGTAGTTGCTATATGCACAGTACTGTTTAAAAAACTGAACACTCACATTTGTTATAACAAGGTAAATATTCCAAATGTCTAGTGTGATATTTTCATTGACTAATCTCGCCAATTGAAAGCAGGCAAAATTCGTATTTCAGATTTTTTACGTTTTAAAATTATCATTTGCAGATACAATCAGTAGGCAAAATTGCTGTCCGTCACTAGGTTTTAATTTACTCAATAAATTCTAACAAAAATTATTAAATTTAATAAAAATTTCTTGACGAAGATCAAACGAGATAATTCTCTGTATGTGACAAGAAGAAGTGTTCAAATTGGATAATAATTAGAAGTTATTAGCAAAAAATAATCTATAACAGAAAAACATCGTATCTGAAATGGTTTTACTAATGCTATTAAAATATGAATATTCCTATTGAAATATCTGATACATACTTCCAATATTTATTAGTTGAATATTCTAATGAAGTAATTATTTGAATACAGTAATTGCTTAAAAGAGTAATTCAACAATCCAATAACGAAAAATTAATCGATTTAGAGCAACGGTAATTTTTTCAATAAGAAATTGTTGCTCTAGCAACAAGAATTGTTTGAATAATTATATGAATGATGAAAAATTGTTTGAATAATTATTTAAATCATGAAAAATTGTTTGAATAATTATTTAAATCATGAAAAATTGTTTGAATAATTATTTGAATAATGAAAAATTGTTTGAATTATTATTTGAATAATGAAAAATTGTTTGAATAATTATTTGAATAATGAAAAATTGTTTGAATAATTATTTAAATCATGAAAAATTGTTTGAATAATTATTTAAATCATGAAAAATTGTTTGAATAATTATTTGAATAATGAAAAATTGTTTGAATAATTATTTAAATCATGAAAAATTGTTTGAATAATTATTTAAATCATGAAAAATTGTTTGAATTATTATTTGAATAATGAAAAATTGTTTGAATAATTATTTGAATAATGAAAAATTGTTTGAATAATTATTTGAATAATGAAAAATTGTTTGAATAATTATTTAAATCATGAAAAATTGTTTGAATAATTATTTGAATAATGAAAAATTGTTTGAATTATTATTTGAATTATGAAAAAGTGTTTGAATGATTATATGAATCATAAAAAATATTTAAATAATAATTTAAATTACAAAAAAATGTTTAAATAATTATTAGAATCATGAAAAATTATTTGAATAATTACTTGAATCATGAAAAGTTGTTTGAATAATTACTTGAATCATGAAAAATGTTTAAATAATTATTTGAATCCTGAAAAATTGTTTGAATAATTATTTGAATCAGCATAAGTTGTTTGAATAATTATTTGAATAATAAAAATTTGCTTCAATAATTATTTGAATTATGAAAATTTATTTGAATAATTATTTGAATGATGAAAAATTGTTCGAGTAATTATTTAAATCATGAAAAATTGTTATAATAATTATTTGAATGATTAAAAATTATTTTAATGATGGAAAATTGTTTGAATAATTGTATGAATCATGAAAAATTATTTTAATTATAATTTAAATCATCAAGAATTGTTTGAATAATTATTTGAATGATGAAAAATTGTCCGAATCATTATTCAAATCATGAAAAGTTGTTAGAATAAATATTCAAATAATAAAAAATTGTTAAAATACTTATTTCAAACGTGAAAAGTTCTTCGAACAATTATTTGAAATATAATGCGTGTGCATAACGAAGTTGTAGGAATAATTGATGGAATTTGAATAATGAATAATTATGAGGAACTTTTGTACAAAAATAATTGTCCAATCAATGAAATTTGTTCGGATACTTTTTCGAATATTCGTTACATAAATAACTACTTTTTACTCAGTAAGTATTTGATTATCTATCGATTGTCAAGAATGGAAACAGTTTATCGTCGTTCCAATAACAATGAAATTATATAGGTAAGAAATGTTTGAATAATAATAAAAAATAATTTGAACAGTACTTTTTGATAATTAGATAACTACTTTATGAGTAAACAAACACAAAGCTGTGAAATAACACCGTGGAATAAATATAAAATGAGAATTTTCCAAATGGATCCTCAATAAGACAAATGATATTATGCATTAACTTACCTAATTTTTACTTCCGACGTCAATTCAGATTTGTTGACTTGTATTGCGAAAACATTCTCTGAATATTAATTTTACTTCTTGAGCTATTTAATTGATAAATAGTTGGAAAATATACAAAAATGTTTTCCAATCTTCTTGTATATAAATTCAATATCCTTGTTTATTGCTCAGTAAGGTGCCGTTGCAGTGTCACTCGAGACCATTTCCATCAAAAAAGCACAAACTGTGATACTAATTCTTAAAATATTATAGAATGTTTTACGTGGTTTTTCTACTCAAAAATACATAATACAAGGGTATCATAAAACTAGTACACAGTATATCTATATATCTTATTTCTCTATTTCTTAGTACAATTTAGGTACTAAAGGGCTAGAATTTCCGAATTAGAACACTGCATTTTATTATATAGTTACTTGGACAAAAACAGAATTTTATCGGAAAACAATTTAATCATACTTTTTCTGTAAAAATATTTTTTTAAAAATACTCTTTCGATAATAACAATTTTGTTATTTGATAATGCGCATTTTGCCTGTTTCTAGTTATTGTAAATTGAACATGTTTTACAAATAATTGTTGTATTTTTGTTTAATAAAAAGAATATACCGATTTTCTTGAAAGGCATGTGAGTGTTCAAAAATTTAAACATTTATATTAAGAGACGAGTCAACATAGTTTCCATGATCTAGTTTGTCTTAAATTGGAAATTTGCGCGTATGAAAATTTCCCTGTTCTATGTCTAATGATATTTTTTTTGTATTTTATAAATGTCAATATAAAACACATTAATTCATTACATTTTTTATTTAAATAGGATGCTTTTTCAATAATGAAAACTTGTTATTAATAATCTTGTATTATACTTTTGGCGATATACCTTGATTTGATGAAGTCCTGATGTATCTGACGAAAACAATGATACATTGCCGAAACTGTAAGGAAAGATTATTATTACTGATTTTTAATTTTTTTTTCAGATTGTGATTTTTTTCACTTAAGTCATGTTTCGATAACCTCACTTCAAAGAGATGAAGGAACAGATGATGTAAATTAAACACATTTCTAACCAAATACAGTGAAATGGGACAATATTGGTTCACATTTGCCGCTGCATTTGTAACAATTTTAACAAAACAATTCATTTTTAAAAAATCTTGTGTTTTGTTCCTTGTGATCGTTCTATCAAAATAGTCAAGTAACTCAATATTATACAAGGGAAAATCAAAACGTTCCTGGAATTCTGTTGTAGCTCTGTCTATTACACAAACATCCATTTACTTAATCGGCTTCAAAGTAGGCACCTTCGGAACACAGACATCTGAAATAAATTTCCCAAATTTGTACAAAAGCTTTGTGATGGTGCTTTGCTCGAACTGCGGCAATGCATCAACTGATTACCACATACTCCTCCCTTTTGGTACTCATAAACTGATAATTATGACTCATAAACTGATTATTATGACTCATAAACTGAATATTACGACTCATAAACTGATTATTATGAGTCATAAACTGATAATTATGACTCAAAAACTGATTATTATAACTCATAAACTGATAATTATGACTCAAAAACTGATAATTATGACTCATTAACTGATTATTATGACTCATAAACTGATTATTATGAGTCATAAACTGATAATTATGGCTCAAAAACTGATTATTATGACTCATAAACTGATTATTATGACTCATAAACTGATAATTATGACTCAAAAACTGATTATTATGACTCATAAACTGATTATTATGACCTGTTGACACTTGTGATATTTATAATTAGAGAACCTAAGGCCTACTGTACAAGATTCATTGAGATTGAAACATTCCAGGAACCATTTGATTGACCCTCGTATAAACGCATAAGTTTCTCATTTTCTTTCTTTTTTTTAACGATGATGATCTTTGAATTAGAAACATAGAAGTTCGTTTCAAAATCAGAATGAGGGATAAATAAAGTTTAAAAGAAATCAAAATGTCACCAAAGAAAACACTTAAACTATTCATAGCCATGTGTTCAATTTTGACAGAATATAATTACCTTTTCAGGTTAATGTGATCATCATTGAAAATGTAGTGCAAGGTTATTAATTCAATGCTCTTGCTTTGAGCATATTTTCACTTCTAATTTAGATTATTTGCTTGAAATTATGCTAACAGTAGTTAGAAATTTGTTTTTCTTTGTTATCAAACTTATTAATATATTACCTTTTACTTGTTGTTATTATTATTTATTTCTGATTCTTGACGTTAGTTCCTTTTTCTTATGTAATCTTTTTTTTTTTTTTGATTATCTACAGAAACGGGAACAATATTTGCATAAAAGTAAACGTATTTTCTCTAATAATATTATTCAGTGACGTATTTACGGGCTATCAAGCTCAAGCCCCCACCCGCCGTCGAAATAAATTTTGTTAGTTTTTCACATTCCACGTACAACAATAATCTTTCTTACCATTTTTAAGAATTTCAATGATTTTTAATTTTCTTATGCCCTTTGTTCAGAAATAATACTGTTCTTATCAAATTTCATTCCGTGTAAGAACTGCATATTTTTTTTTCGTTCATTCGACTCTTCTGTTTCTTTCTTTTAGTTGTTACTTTCTTTCGTTTCTCCTATTATACTTTCGAACGTTGTTAGTTGTGATTCAAGTCGGCCGTCGTCAGTAAAACCAAAACTAAGAGGAGCTGATAAGTGAAACTGGTGTTCAACAACAACTTCTAAGGATATCAATGTAACGGCACTTCAGTTATTATAGCAAAGGAGTATTTACATCGTTTAGCTATAAAGAACGGTAAATGTTTGATTTAAAGAAAATCAAGACGGGAGAATAAGTAGCCCGGGAAATTAGGTAGGTCAAAAGGATGCTTCCTCTTCCTCATATGAATAGAATAAAAGGTTAGATTCACTGCCAAATTTTTGTGTGTATCACATAACGTAAGATTCACAAGTCTACTATTCTTGTATTAAAACTGCAATTAGTATATTTCAGCTTCAACTTGTCTCAACATTTTCTTCTAGGTATAAACGTACACAGATAAAACTGAATATTTCCATTTTTTTCTAAAATGAAATCATCGTTTCAGATTTGCCTGGGAGGCTAAGATCCTCCACCGACATAACGAGTTTTTTCGTAGTATATTTGTAGACAATCGATTAAAACATATTTAATTCTCAAACTCAGATGGAAAATTGCCCCCTGCTTTCCCGTGTTGTATATAGACCCTCCGAAACAAAATCATAAATACGCCACAGTATTGATATATTTCTGTTTGTATGGCCTTCCCTAAACTTTACTTCTGCCTAAGAGCGCAATACAAGCAGTAATATTAATTAAAACAAATAACAATAATAATATTAATACTGAAAACACCTTTCGTTCTTATGTAAACTTTGTTTTCATTTCTGTAGATTATAGAAAAAGACAAGAAATACAGAGGGAAATAAAGGTAACTAAAGGAAGAGAAAATATATAATAATACAGCTGTAGAATATAAACAAGTGTAAAGTGTTGCACTAATAAATTTTGTAACAGTGAAACTAATACAAGGGCTATGCAGAAAGTAAGACATTTTGAAATAAAAAAAGTAACAGAATGAACAAAACAAATTGTATTATATACATTTGAAAGGTACACTCTTAAGCTAATTTTCCACATAATCGCCATGCAATTAAGGCGATTATTATACTGTGGCACAAGTTTTTTAATACTATCGCGGTAGAAATCTGTCATCTGCGATTTCAACCACTGGCTTACACCGGTATGCAGTTCGGTGTCAGTATCAAAGCGTTGTGTAGTGAGTCATGTCTTCATCGCTGAGAAGAGATGGTAGCTCGTCGGCGCCAAATCCGGGCTGTATGGTGAGTGATCGAACACCTCCCATCCAAAGTCATCCAACAGCTCTCAGGTACGCTTGGCCGTGTGTGGACGTGGGTTTTCGTGGGGAAAAAACAACACTTTCGCGTTAAGATTTCCCTTTCGTACACTTCACACAGTTAACGATAGATTTCAATTGACTTGCCAACAAAAACCTAATCGCGGAACACACTTTACAAGTGGCTGGATTTGGTATTGCAGCGCAAATCGTAAAACGACACAGAAAGTACAGTAAGAGTGTTAACGTCTCACGCTACCACAGCTGAATGCGTACTGAGTGTGGCAACGTTCTGACACCAAGATAGCAACTCTAGCTCCGCGCACTGTCGCGATAGGCACTAGTACTTTTTGGACAGCCTTCGTATATTTTTTATTATAAATGTTTGCAATTCGAATTAAACTTTAAAAAATCCTTAAGTTAAAAAATAAACGATTGCTGTTGCTGAAATATATATAGTTTCAAATGTCTGTACGGAGGATGTTAGTAGAATATTTAGTGAGATATTATTCGGGAAAGTAAACAATAAACACGATTTAAATTCTCAAAAAAAAGTAATCTACTAAAAAAAATTCTCTATCTTTTAATGTTTATACTTCTTCCATTTGAATTGACTTTAATTGAAGCTACGTGAAAGAAAGATTTCGTAATTTCTGAACAAGTGCTATTCATTCATATTGCTTGTGCGATAGCTTTTCATACATCTAATTTCTTGGCACTTATTACATAAATTAGGCTTATGAGATAGTTCTGAACATGAAAAAGTAATTACTTTTAATTATAATTTTTATAAATTAAATTTCGTAACTGAAGAGCTGCGTTTCAAAAAGGTATATACCTACCTACCTCAAACAGTTTATGGTAATATTAAAAAATCCTCAACGGCTATAGTAAAATAGGCAGACGTTTTTTTAAAAAAAATTCTGGTTGGAACTGTGTAATTTATTCGATAAACATACAAATGACGTATTAATATGCGATTGAAATCTCAATTTGGAATTTTTGGTGACATTTGACCGTTTAGTTGGAACCTAATCACAACCTCTTTTACACATACCAATTAAAATAGTACGGTTGTAATATACGTATTTAGAAGGGTAGATGGCTCATGTGTTAGTTATTAAACTTTTGCCAAATTCGTTTATAACAGAATAACAAAACATCTATTTTTTCAAACGTTTTAAAAACGTTATATATTTACTAAGAACGTGGTGGAAGATTTACATATACATTTTATTTTTTATCAAAATATATATGTAGAACAACAAGTTCCCCAATAACAACTTGCAGATAGTTTCGTTCTATTCTCCCCGTCAAAATTATGAATGTAATTTTCATATGACTTTGCCTTGTACTTTCGTGATTAATTAACTTAATTTGCATGTTGTGACTTCAGCTAACAAAAACTGCTGTCCTCAAGCGCACACAATTCCGACCAACTTGAAATACCAGCATATGGCATCTGATTCTCTGCTCTTTGTTGTTCGGTCTTCAGCTGGAAATCAAAATTTTTCCAGGTGCTAGAATCAAGAATTGTTTTGTCAATTGCTGAGTTTTATCCATACACGTCCTTTCCGTGTCTTCATCTTTTTCTTCAAAATCCTGTTAAAATAGACTCTTCCGAGTGCTAGGAATCAGGAGACCACCGGTAGTTATTAATAGTATTTTTTATTAGTACTTGTAGAGGAACTAACACATTCGACCCCTGCATGTTCCTATAGACCAATTAAATGCATGTTGGATCTGAGAAATAGATAGAGGTATGTGGTCAAGAAGATCCTGAGAGATTTGCTGGGCAGTACCCACCGATGCAATGGAGCATATACGGGAGTATTCGGTGTATACTCACTCACCGTCACTAAATTTTGAAGCCCCGTAGTTCCTATCCTTCTGGTCCATAGCACCTTAAATTTTGCTCATTTTTATTTCTCATGATGCTCTATCAGATATGCTATGTGGCATTCAGATCTGAGCGACAACTTGTGGGACCTTCCCGTGTTAGAATATATATTTCCTTTTCACCAGTGAACTAAAAATATATATTTTAATTTAATTCTTAAGGTTATAATTTGCATGGCTGTAAAATGTCCGTATGATATATTGCCATCCTTAAGTAAATATATTTGAACATAAAATCGGTTTATCGTTGTTATCATCAATGTACACTCGAAAATTCAAATTACACTTTCCATATTATTACATGATAGACTTAAGAGAGTTTATCACTTTGAACACATATTTCAGTATATTTTTAAAAAATCTCCGACATTTCTTACTACATATCTTTCAGATTGCGTTAGCAGAAAAGTTTTTCCTGATCATCCAAACAACATATCTGTAGACTTTTACTTTTTTAGATGTTTTCTAGCAGCATTTGTAATCTTAATAAAATGGGAGTTTATTAAGATTACAAACGCTGGTAGAAAACATCTAAAAAAAAGTAAAAGTGAGTGGCGTATTTAGGATTTTGCTTCGGGGGGACTATGCGCAAAACGTGAATAAGTGTTAATATTTTCTTTTGGGTGCAAACAAATTTTAGTAAAATTGTACATATAACAGATTTATTTCAGATTGTCACCCCCTAAATACGCCACTGTGCATAATGTACATATAATTAGCGTTTTTGTTTTTCGTGAGGGTAGGTTTTGTACCATTATTTTTACATAAAATTTGGGACGATTTGTAATTTAAACATACTACTGGATTTTGTTTGTATTTATTTGGTGCAGATTTATTTTTAGAGCACCTTACTGTTGACAATTTTATAGTTAAAAGTTGGTACTGTAAAAATTAAGAAATAGACCAAGAAACGAAATTCCACTGTGGCGGTAATATCCTATACTAGCAATCAAGGATCCGATCCAATGATCTGATAAAAACATCCAAATGCTAGTAAATTTCCATAGCTGTTTGAGGTAGAAAATAGCAAATGCGTTACGATTCTGTCCGTATTTGTAACATGTTTCCTTTATACATCCACACACGCCATAGTTATAAATGAGGTTATTCTTGACAGGAAATATATTCCTAGTATCTTAATAAATTGTACTCGAGTACTTTTGATGATATCCCTTAGCTTATTTTAAGTGGAGATTATGTTTACTTATGCATAAAACAGTATGGCTCTAAAATATGTTACACTTACCATGGTTAATTAATCTAATTTAGTCTTGCCAACAGGACGTGAACATAAGGCGAATGGCGTGAATCTCAGAATAACATTATACTACATAACCTCATCAGTATTGCATTTCATTACTTACTATTTCAGTGCAATTTCAATTAAAATTTCAGCATAACACCTTTGTTACGTGGTATTTCTGTGTAATATTTTATTACTTATTAATTCAGTATGTGTATTTCAGAATAACACTTTATTTATCTATTTCTGGATAAAATTTTACGAGACGCGGTCGGGAAGTAACATCCGATTGGTCCTTGTGCATGAAATAGTGGGAGTATCGCTACCATCTTGCACAAACGTTCGCGGGGTAGGGCAGTCTGCATCCAACCGTGGTAGAATCAAGCCCGTAGCCAGACCAAAAATTTAGGGGGCCCGGTAGAATTTAGGGGGGGCCGATTCAATCATATTATACTCCATCACCATATTATAGTTCATTTGCAAGCCTACCGTGAAATTTTATGGGGGACAGCCAAAGTTTAGGGGGACCCGCCCCCTTGACCCCCGTGGATACGGGCCTGGGTAGAATGAAGATTATCTGATCACTAGTTCCACTTTTGTATCATCTCAAAATGTGTGTTGCAATAGAAACCCCCGCCACGTACGAGGTGCGAGCTGTTATACGTTTTCTTACGGCAAACCAATATTCGGCAATAGCTATTAATCGGGAACTTTGTGTTGTGTATGGATCAAATGTGATGAGTGAAGGAGTTGTTCGTGAATGGGTTCGTTCATTTAAAAATGGATGAACAAATATTCATGACGCAGAGAGAAGTGGCAGGCCATCAGTGGTCACTGATAAACTCGTTCAGAAAATTGATGGAAAAAAGTTCGTAAAAATCGACGTTTCACAATCTCGGAGATTTCCGATTAGTTTCCACAAATTTCCAGGACTGTGATATATGACGTAGTGACATGGGGTGATGATGAGGAGCTGAAATATTCGGTCACAAGCTGGCTCAAAGCAGAAGCGAGAGATTTTTCTGCTGATGGAATTCCTAAGCTAGTACAATGATATGATAAGTGATTGAATGTTTATAGAAACTATGTTAAAACTAGAGCAAAGAAGTAGTTTTCAGATGTATATAATCATTTTTCTTATTTACTTTGGTGTTTCTTTATTAACGAATCGGACTTTACTTTCCGAACAACCCTCGTATTATTTGCCGTTTTATTATGACAGTTTATTACTTTTCTTTCAGAATAATATTTTATTATATACTTACTATTTTAGAGTACCATTTCAACCTAATATTTCTGTATAAAATTGTATTGCTTACTGCCTCAGAGTACCATTTTATTACTTGCTGGTTCACTAAAACATTTTTATTACTTCTTATTTCTGTACAACACTTTATTACCTACCACATCAGTATAGTTTTTATTCTTGCTATAACATTTTATAACTTAGTACTTTAATATATCATTCTGTAACTTACTACTTCTATGTAACAGCTTGTTATTAATCACATTAATATAGCATTTTATCACCTCATTGGTGTAACATTTTATTACTTACTATTTCTGTATAAGATTTTATTACTTATCACATCAGTTAATACTTTCTTACTAACTATTTCTGTATAACATTTTATTACTTATCACATCAGTTAATATTTTCTTACTAACTATTTCTGTATAACGTTTTATTACTTATCACATCAGTTAACATTTTCTTACTATTTCTGTATAACATTTTGTTATTTATCACATCAGTTAATACTTTCTTACTAACTATTTCTGTATAACATTTTATTATTTATCACATCAGTTAATACTTTCTTACTAACTATTTCTGTATAACATTTTATTACTTATCACATCAGTTAATATTTTATTATTAACTATTTCTGTATAACATTTTATTACTTATCATTTCAGTTAATATTTTATTACTAATTCTTTCTGTATAATATTTTATTACTTATCACATCAATTAATATTTTATTACTAACTATTTCTGCAACTTCAACACTGACACAAATGAGACTGCATTTATGCCATTAAAATTGTATGAATAGAAGATTAAAGTCAAGAGAGACGAGAAGACATATGTCTGAGCCAGAAAGTACAGTTTGAAGATTATAACCCTCTTGTGAGAGAGTAAAACCGTGTAGGGAAAGCAGCCTTTTCAACATCACACGTCCTGACTTTGATGAGAACTCAACGTAGAAACTTGTACAAACAAAATGAGTGACAGTTTGAGCTTCCAATCAGACTCCAACGAACCAAGTCAAAGGAAAAGTGAGTTAGTCTCATGCTTCTCACACTTCTTCTCTTCTCGTCTTCGTAACCTTTTCTTCTTTCCTTCATGTGTAACGAAAAAAAATAGTAAAAGAAAAAATTAAGTCTAATGGTCAACAAGTAAATATTTAAGTGGTTCTTGAAACCCTGAGAGTGACCTCTCGAATGTGAACTCGTATTCTAAAACTATCTTCCTTCTTTCCCCCTCTTTCCTAGCTCTGAGGAATATCGATTTAAATCTCTCTTTCTAGTATTCTGTTCTCATACATATTTCATGTTATTTTTTTGTTTCAATCTACAGAACAAGAACGAATAAGAACACTTAAATATGGAGTAAAAACACATTCGTCCCTTTTGCCCTTCGACTATTACAAATATACCATCTGTATATTTAAAAAATAGGAGTTCCGCAGGGCTTTACTTTTGGTCCTCAGTTTCTTTTTCTATTATCAACAAAACTGTTGTTGTTTCTATGCAGTAAAAATACTAATATTTTTTAATGTATTCACAATATTGCTACAGGTATTTTAATGGTGCAGTGAGTGAGAATCTCAAGTTTACGTGTTCAAAACTGAATACTAATATTCTATGAATTATTTTACATTATTTGTTTGCTTTTTCACCACCCTTTTTACTATGAAGATATACAAAGTAGAAGAACTTAATATTAATTGTAAATTTAACTTTAATTACAATATTACTTTATTAAAAGGTTCATCGATTGTCCAATATATTTAAAAAAAACAATTTATTTAAAATTTAGAAATCCACAGCAGGAACAATAAATTTATGTTAGATTCTCAAACAATTAGAGTATATTTTTTAAAATAACTCTATTCAACTACATATTATTTTCGTGTTTTTTATGTGAGACATACTGTATATTATAACTAATATATGTATAAAATAAACGGTCTCCTTTATAAATAATTTTACGCAAAAATTTTCTTAATTTGTAAATTCTGCGATATCAGAACTATTTGTTCGGTTGTTGCAAGCGATGGAAAATGTTATATCAAAGCACTCTTCAAATATCAAAACATAACTTCATATCAAATCTTTATACATTACGTTTATAGCCCGATAGACTAAATCGATATCTTAGTAGAAACTTTATTCTGGATATCAAAATATTGTATATTCTAGAATAACAAATTAACATATAATTTCATGTCACAAAATGTTTTGTATGATTTCAACTTACCTTTTCATTTCGCTCAAGCTCTGAAATCAATGCTTCACCCACATGAATACGATCACTCCCTTTTACCCTTTGTAAACATCCTTAACCCCGGTAAATCTATGAACTTTTACTAATTCCAACTTCCGCCTTATATACGTATATTATATTAAATTTGCGTTTCTGATAACAAATAGAATCACAAATTTTTAAAGTTCTCCCGAATTTTTGTTATTGAATTTTTGTTATTTGTTATGGAAATATCACATTTCCGGCACTTGATGTCACGCCTACTTGAGCTTTAATAGTTTTCGTGGCGGGATTCTGGATAGTGATTGAGAGATATCGGAATTTTAAAAATAAATGTAAAACAAATTCCATACATAAATAATTTTAAAATGGCATGAGTGCATCTAAAAGGGAAACTAAAGAGTAAGTTTTGTTCAGTATTTTAAAATTATTTTGGTACAAAAGTGCGTCGTATGGTAAGGACCAGACCTACTGGTATGTTGAAACAGCATGGTAAGGAATGATATTACGTGAATGAATGCATCGAGTGCAGGGAGACACTAAATACACTCTCCATAACTGAAATGTTCGTGGGACATATAGTGCAATACTGTAAACGGTGCAGCTGAACCAGTTTCTGAAAAAGAGCCTTCCGCATTAAATAATAACATTACATATATATATATATATATATATATATATATAAAATAACAAGAACACTAGGAGAATGCAGATCTACACCAAGGATCATGAACCGGAAGGGGAAAATCTTCCCCTCTCACGTAGGACAAGTAAAGCAGAGGAAACTTTGTATGCAGTCTGCGAAATTCATATACGAAGGCGCATGTATAAAAAAAACGGCCGATATTTAAAAAAAACAATACAAAATAACAGAAGGTATTTATTGTGATTGATATACAAGCGATTTGTTGTGACTGACCTCGGCTATTTTTGACGTAATCTCCATGAATCTCTAGGAATTTCTGGTTGTGTGGCACAAGCTTCCGTATATCCATTATATAAAAATCTGCAGCCTGAGAGTGCAGCTACTCCAGAAGTGGTATCTTGAGCTTCATTGTCGTTGAAACCCTTCGGTGCAAGCCACTTTTTCAGGTGTAGAGAAACAAAGAAATCGTTGGGGTGAAGGATGGGGTTATATGGGGGATGATTCAATAGTTTCCATCGAAATCTTTGAAATGTCTCAGCACTACGAGCAGATGTGTGTAGGTGGATATTGTGAGAAAAATTCCCAAAGCGTAGCATTCCTCTCCTCCGATTTTGGATGCCATGTCGCAGATTATTCAATGTTTGATTATATACGTCTGCTGTAATTGTTTCCCCTGGTTCTAAGAACTGCATAAGAACTGATGGTGATTGAATTTCTTCGCTTCAGAAGAACCAAAGTGCATTGACTGCTGCTTCGACTCACTAGTGGGGTATAATATCCAGATTTCACCTTCCGTCACTATGTGAGAAGAGTACATCCCCATCTTCCCTTCAGCACGCCGAAGAAAAATCACATGCAACTGTCATTCTTTGCTCTTTGTGAGCATCAGTTAGCATTTTTGGGACTGTTTCCGCAAACACTTCTGAAAACTCTTTGGCGAGTTTAGTTATTGTGAACCAGCGACTGGATCACACTTGCTGGATAATGCGTTCCACAAAATCGTGCGTTTAAAAACTAGGCCTTCCGCTACGCTCATTGTCATGAACATTTGAATGCCCTTTCCGAAACTCTCTGCACCATTGCGTAACATTCCCTTTACATATTACTGTAGGTCCATAAAATGCCACAATACCCGATGGATGTCAGCTACATTCTGTCCTTTGGCGTTCAGAAATGATATGATAGACCTCAATTCACATTTAGCGGCATTTTATATTACGATAGCGATTTCACCTTACTGCTACTCGCATGTATGCAACTCCACCCCAACGATTCTATGTCTGTTGTAAGCACAGAATACTAGGGCGTACTGCAGTGTTGCACACCTTGCATAAGAAATTATCGTACATTTTAACATGTACCTCGTATTTTCTGTACAACCACACATACGTATATGTGGATAACACAAACACACACACACACACACACACATTTATATATAGGGGCGGATCCAGGATATGATCAAGGGAGGGGCTAAACAATATTTTGCCGTTTTATCCAGTGTAAAGCATTATTGAAGCCCATTTTATCCTGTGTATATCTGAGCGTCAAGGGGGGCTATAGCCCCTATAGCCCCCTAGGATCCGCCACTGCATATATATATATATATATATATATATATATATATATATATATATATATATATATATATATATATATTATATAATTAATGACTTTGCTATTAATATAATGTGAGAACTTGTTAAATATTTATGACCTGCAGGTATACAAGAATTAACATTACTCTCTATCTTAGTGTAAGTTTTGTATAATTTCAAAATAAAGTTTTATACATTATTGCTTATATTTTATATATTGCTTATATTTTGAATTACATATATATTGGGGCACCAAAATCATTTGAGGGCTCAGAACCTCTAAAGGTTTTTATCCGGCCCTGGTACTGTAGAATTGCTGAGTGATAACACAACCACATACACACACACACACAAAAAAAAAATAAACGTTCTGTACATCGGACCCCAAAGTTTGGATTCGATGTATTTTCTTATGCAGAATTCAAATTCCGAAACCCCAGGATGATAGATCGTGTTAATTTTTTATGGGTGAGAAACTAGCGAATTTCGGATAGGAAGAATACTCTGGATTACATTGCACAGATTTTTTTGTGGCTGTGTCACGTATATCCTCCCTATCTAAAATCGCTAGTTTTTCGCCTATAAAAAAATTGACACTATCTATCATCCTGGGGTTTCAAATTTTGGATTCTATGTAACAAAATCGAATCCGTACCATGGGGTTCGGTTCACAGAACTTGTGTGTGTGTGTGGCTGTGTATTTAAAGAACATGAAAAGACGTACGTTAATATGTAATCACTTCCTGTGTTATTCCAATAAAAATATGTTGCTTAACTGTTTTTAAAAATCGTGTTTTTCATGTTTCAATTTCATCGAGTAATTTCCAACCTTAAAACTATTTTTTGCCTACTTGTGTTTCATTTCCGAACATAATTTCCGTTAACTGTTGTTTAAAAACTTATAACATGTTTTATCTTGTTAAATATCTTGAGAAACTCATGTTGACTCGTCTACTTAAATATGCTTTTTTAGTGTCAGTGTAAAATATATGTTTATATCTGTAACTTGATGTGCTTTAATATAATAATACTGTTTTCTTGCAAGGAAGGTGCCACATAAGCTTCGTATCTTCGCTTGAAAAGAAACAATGCGCATTAGAAAAAAACACATTATGGTTCTTTTTCATCTGGATTTTTATATTTGTTGTCTTATTAAGTCTTGAATAATTTAATATTACTTTTCTCATTTGCACAGTCGGCTGCAAAAGTAATTATCCGCCTATTTCAACTTTGTCTTTTCAAACCTTCAAAGTGGGATTTGTTGGAGTATGGTTTTCCATGTAACTTTTAGAAGGTCATTACTGAAACGTGTAATCAAATAGCTATCTTGAATTTGAAATTATTGACAAATTTACATTTTAGACTAGTAACGTCTTTTGCTGCCGACTGTATAATTCAATTTAGGCATGAATTATTTCTGATACTTTTTTTTAACTAAAGAGATTAAATTCATTTTGATGACCATGTACATAGAAATGTTCCCTGTTCTAAAGAATATATTGTGTCCAATTTAAAGAAACTTGTACAACCATTAGCAAAAGTAACATCCATTCTTTTTTCTTTTCTCTTTATCAATATTTTTGGAAACAATTACTGACTTCGAGAATATTTCAGAACGCCAAGTTTTCTCCACATCAAGTAGAATGTGTTAAACTTCGTCCGTTTCATCTGATTTATAGACAGAATCAGTGGTTTGGTTGGACCAGAGCACACAGGAATTCCGTTCCGGAAAATGTTTGTCTTAAATGGTCTGTAGTTCTGTAATAAATAGGTTCGTGAACTGTGTGCGTTTTAACCGTTTCGGTAAATACGGTAATTTTCTTCAGATAAATCACTGGACAAAACAACATATTTTTGGGGTGGTCTATATACCAAGGAAATTTATGTGGATATTCTTAACAAAGACACATACACACACACTTTTTTCAGATAATTATATGCCAGTCGGAGTGACGTTTTCGAGCCATGGACACTTTCATATGTGAATCTCAACGTTGAGAAGTCTTCTTTTAACCCGAAAAATATTCTATTTGAAAATTAAAAAACGTCCAGTTTATCATTTCTTTCAGACCAGAGATCCCTGACTTTCTGTACTGTCCAAATATACTTTACGGCCCACATGATTAATTACAAAATAATATAATAATACCCAAGGGCCCCATACAATTTTATGAATAACCATTTTTGTATGTATTTTCATGAGTAGACCATATTTAGCATAATTTTAATTCAATTTGTCTTAAAATCCTTATATATGCCTTCTTAGACCCTTGTCTGCTGCCAAACACATGTCTGAATAGTCCCCCCAAAGTTACAGAGAAATCGACACCCTTGACAATATCCTTCATATATCCTAAATTTCTTGCGAAAGATACGCGGAATAACCTGCCCAAATGGCTTAATCCATTTTCGAAATAGGCCGTTTTATAGGAAACATAATGAAATTAATATGAGTGCAGTTATAACAAGTGATTGCCTTATGGATTGGCGAAATGATCCTAAAACAGTGGATTTTTTTATTTGCCACCTCCCCTAGGGGTGCTAATGGGGGCTACACTTGAACTTCAATGGCATCGACAATAACACTATTCATCTCAATGACGACGAATACTATGGATTGTACACTAATATAGGTCCTTTTCGATCATTTTGTACGTTACCCTTCCTATTTCCTCTAAGTATGCTAGGGGTCTCACCCCTACAGTATTCTTTTCCAGATTGTAGGCCTAATATGTGTATAAAGCTTGAATAAAATTGTCAAAGGCGTTCCAGAGTTATGCTAGAAAATATATATACACATACATACTACAGTTTTATATATTCATAATATAATATCAACACTTTCGTATAATATTTCTTGGAGGAATTCAGGTAGCTGGTCTCTATTTATGTACTAAGAATAGAATACTGATAATTCTTTTTCCCACTCTTACCCCCGTCACAAATTCTTATTATCGCCACCGAGTGAAACGTGGAGATGAAAAGAGTAGACACATTTATGAATAAAATACAGCATTTTCTCCTTTGATGTGTATTGCCCTCCAACCTTCAGAAGTATTGTTTGGAATTAAAACACATAAAAATTCGGAATAATAGAGGGCAACAAATCTTTACTGTTTGGGGATGAAGTCAGTCAATTATCTAGGATAGCTCTCTTGTTTCAAAACGATTGATTTTCAAGACTCAGAGTTAGTCGTGGTAATTAGAGTTAATTTTGGGTTAAGTTCCGAAGTTGGTCATCCGTTTCTAGCAAAATTCTGAAAATTTACCGGTAGGAAATAGATAATTCGCTCATTTTTGTGCTTGATAATATGAAAGAAGAGCGAAAGTTGTGTTTAATTTTTTATATATATATATATATATATAAACGGTTCTGAACATGGAACTATTTGGCAAGCGGAAGGAATTACTTGGCGCAAGGTTACCGCATGGTTGAATTGTGGGAAAGTAATGAGTATTTGTAATGTGAACATGGCTGCAGGTATACAGACAACGTTGCTCTAGATCTGGATTAAGAGTAATACAGTTTATGAAACAATGCGGTTATAATCAGGAAAGTCTTATGTAGGTATGTGAACGCCATGGCTTAATAAACCTAACAATATATTGCTGAAAGTGTGGTAAGCAAATAACTGCAAAGAAACGTGAAGGAAGTTACACTTTTCAATATAACAATTCCCATAACCAACTTAGCTACTAACCCGCCTGCACTCGCTATCGCTTGCTCGGCATTACTATCTGAATTAAGTATTGAGCTTTGATAAAGTAAATTAAAGTAAAAATTGATTATTTTTAAATTTTCGAGCTATTATTTCGCTTTTGACCGAAAACCAAGCGATGGCCAACTTAGAAATAAATGCCTTGCTTTTTGTGAGGGATAAATGATCAAAATATTCAGTTTTAAAAAAACACCTTCGTTCACTTCTACAACACAGCAAAATTTATGAATTGTTCGAAATTATATCTTCTCATTGCAATGTAACATTTCTAGAAGATTGTACGAACTAACTTCAATGAAGCGTGATTAATTTGTCAAAACTTCATTGGCCAATGTAAGAGAACTATCATCTCAGTTACAGCAATTCCACTCTGTTCGTACTGTCTCCTTATATTGTATGGGTTGTGTTGCAATGTTTTGAATAAGTTATACGCTTCGCTTGGCGGATGGAAAGTTCTGCCTAATCATTTATCACCCGACTTCAGGAGCTCATGCATATCCTTTCAAGTTTGACAACTCGAGCCGCTGCCTGCTTATCTTCCACTCCAGACGCTCGCTTCCCAAGAGAATAGGTTTCCATTTCCTTGCATATTTTACTACCAACGCTTTTTATTTTGTCTGCCGTGGAACAAAAGTTTTTCCTCAAAATAACTGTTCTACTACTTTGTGTGTTTTCATATGTGATGTAAAATGGATCTATTTTTTCTTATTCCGTATGGGGCTATTATTATTCTTACCTATTTTTTTATTTGATATACCATTGTGATTTTCGTTTGAATTTTTTTCCCCTGTAAATCGAAAAAGTATCGATATTTGAAATTTTGTTACTAGCTTATTGTTACCGTTTTCAAAATACGAGGTTGTGCTAAAATATTTAATCAGAATATTATATTATATTAATAAATAAAATGTTCTATACTGTCAATAACACAGTTGGAGTGTTCGGTACACTAGGTCTACAGTTAGATTCCCGGTATTAAGATCCTTGATATTTTAATGCATTACAGTGGTTCAGACTACCTTGAACAGTAAAACCACGTCTCATAGTCTCGGTGCAACGCTTAACCTAAAATTCCTCACACGGCAAAATCAATTTTCCAAACGGCACGATATGCCCACAGAATGAACTTTGGACGTCTTAAGTCCATCATACCTATCCCTGGGATCAGGGTTACTTGGTTTAAACCCAAATGGTTTAACTACGATTTAAACCATGGGTTTAAAAGCAAACAGACAGAAGAAAAATATAACGTAACTCGTTATACACAGGTCCTCAGTCATAATTATATCTGGAATTAGGTTACTAAAATCACTTAAAACATAAACTAATTATTTGCTGAGCAAAGCTATATATTTTCATTAAAATTCAACACGCGTTACAGTTTCGCCAGCTAACTCTTTGGCTTCATCCGATACTATGTATTTAATGAAAATATATAGTTTTGCTCAGCAAATAATTAGTTTATATTTAATTATAACAAAGCAAAGCTTCTACTTATGGAAAATATCATACTTAAAACAGTTTATATTGTATTTCGCTTTTCTTCTTTTTATTGTGGCACACAATCACTGAAATAAATACACACTTTATAATTATGCATACATCCTTTTATAAGATGGTTCCAGAATCGTATCATTTTATTTACAAAACGTTGCTATGACAAGCTAAAGACAAAAAGTGATCAACTCATCATATTTACAAGATGTCAATAATAATCTTATTTCTTTTTCATATTTTCTTCTTCTAACTGGTTAGTGCACATTTAAAAATCGCACATTGTCCGGAAATATCAGGAAAGATATTTAAAATTTCGCAGAAAATACAAGATATCGTTATTAAAAAACTGTCCGCCAGGCGTAAAAGATAATAGAGATGGCTATACTACGAGGTGTGGTCAGAACGTAAGGTGAATAATTTAATTAGAAACAAAGTAATGAGCTTACATGGAATTTGATTTAGTCTCCTTCAAAGTACTTTCCTTGGCTTGCAATGCACTTATCCCAATGTTGAATCCATAACTGGAAGCATTTCTGGAAGGATTCTTTTGGAAGGATATACAGCTCCTCTGTGGTGGCCCTCTTGATGTCAGGAATGGTGCTAAAACGTTTTCCTTTAAACACAATTTTAATTTTGGGAAGAGCCAGAAGTCGTATAGTGCTATGTCTGGAGAGCATAGCCAATGTGAACAGACATCAATATTTTTCCTGAAATAAAGTCGCGGATCAAGGTGTGGAAGTGCGTTTTCGTGCTGAAGAAGGAAGCCATTTGGCTATTTAATCGGCGGACAAAATACTTTTCATGGACCCATATGAGATATTTAGTTCTTCGGAAATCTCTCGAATAGCTATTCGCCTGTTTGAACAAATCATTTGTGCTACTTTATGCACATTCTCATCTGTTTTTGACGTCGAAGATGTCTCGATCGTTGCTGGTTTTCAACCGACTCCTTGCCACTATTGAATCGCTCATACCACTTGTAACTAGTGTTCAATGCTACTGCATCTTTGCCATACACGGATTTTGACATTTCATTAGCTTCTTTGGGACCATTTTTACTTAGAACAAAACTAAAAGTTGGCGCGCGACAGACAATCTTAACACGTCCTGCCTCTTCTCCCTCTGGAAGCCAACTAATATGTCACAACTCGTTCAAACTCGACATTGATTGTACCTAACGTTTAAGCTGCCGGGCTTACTAGTCAGGGCCGTGCCGTGGAAAATCAGCGCCCGGGGCGAGAGTATACGACGGCGTCCCCATACATATATTCCAAGCAATTTCTCCTATCTTTTTTCCTTTTTTTCTACCGAATTTTTCGCTCCCCTTACTTCGGCGTCCGGGGCAGTCGCCCCGCTCGCCCCCCCCCCATGGCACGGCCCTGTTACTGGTTGAAATGGATACAACATTGATACATGGCACTACATTCATGGTACTTTTTGATAACCTTGGTATTAGAGCAACATTGTACTCTTTGACTCTCAGATTCGACCGGAAATCTTATTTCATAATGACACTCTTAACTGGTAATAGTGAAATAACGTAATTTAAGATATCCCATATGGTTAGCATATACGCCTTCAGTGTGGGATTTCCGAGTTCGCTTCTCGGTGGGAGATCATGTGGTTCGGATTTTGCATTAAGCTATAAGTCCACATCTTGTATAGTCTCGGTGCTGAAAGAGATTCTAAACTACAACCATGAATTGTTTAGTAAGGCGTTGATGGAGCTCAAATTACGTTACATGGTGAGATCTGGGACAATTTTAGCAACGATAATTTTGCAAGATGGGCGAAGGGATGCAAGCTAATGTTTTCTTCTCAAATTTGAATATATAGAATCATTCTAGAAACAAAAATGGCCTTATATATATATATGTCTGTTCGTAAAACTGTTTGAAAAATCAATCTTTCTCCGAAATTTACTAACTTTAGGCCATATATGCGAACTCTAAATATAGCGTTGTAATTTTACAAAATTATTTTACCGTTATTAAACAAGTAAAATAAAATAATTTTATGCTCTCAGAAAAGTTAATCCATAAAATTTGAACGTTAAAACAATAATAGTGATTTTGGTCCTTAAAAAAAAAAAAAAAAAAAAAAAAAAAAAAAAAAAAAATAGGCGCTTTGCGTAAACCGAAGGTAGAATATAGGATTTTCAAAAAAATATTTTCTCCTTTATTAGTGTGCGAATATATAACTTTTCCACACTATTAGAATTCGATATTCTAAAATTCACTTTCCAATCGATCATAATGTGCCTCTCATAAAACAATGTTAAGTAGCCCCGACGTCTTTCCATGATTAGGTTTCAAAGAGAACAGGAATCCCGTTTCCGGGACATAAGTAGATATTCGGATTTCCACATGACGATTACGGAATTTCAACTAGCAAGAACAGGATATCTCTGTGCTATGTGAGTAGAGTTGTGATCACGTGACTCTGGTGGCTATTTCACAAGACAGCTTTTCTAACCCAGCAGAATGGCTCAGTGGAAAGTGGCTAAAAGTACCCGCAGGGGATGTTAATGTCCTCTGGCCACTCCGTAACTACAATTTATTTATATTTGCAGTTAACGTTGTACATTAACCTCGACGCAACTATTCTTTCAAAGCGCATCCAATGCCACACCTTTGATCTTGTCATGGTCCAATGGATACATAAGTTGAAATTCTTATGAGAAAATGCCAATGGAAGATATTTGGTGCATCCATCAAGATAATTTTACGCACAAATGAGTAAAATGCGCTGGTAAATAAACTTGCAACAATTTCATATATACTCGTAGTTTGCTTTAATTCAAAAATTCTTTAAAACCGTTTCATAGGGGAGAAGTAATTTAGGGCGGGTATTGCCCATTCTAGCCCCTCCCTGGCTACCGGCTTCCCGAAGAGCCTTAGGCCCAGGAGCTTCATTTATGGGGCAGGAGGGGGCAATTGCCCCCCCCCCAAGAGTTTGAGGAATACATATACTTTAATGAATTCTCTACAAATATACGAGTACGAAACAGGAAAGTCTTATATCGGTGGTGCTCTTGTCCCCCTCAAGCGAAGTCTGAAATGACGCTCCTGCTTAGGCCTAAGAACGGTAACAAGTCACAATTGGTGTTGGTGTAAGCCCCATTTTAGATAAATCTTCATAGAAAATTCATACGCCAACTACCTTAAACTCTTTAAATAATGATTTATATTTTTCGAGTGTATATCAGAGGTAAAAGTGAGGGGAGACGTGAGGGGATGTCATTCCGCCTCTTCCAAAAATATCTATGGTATTCCTCCACTTCCTGAAAAAATTACAATAGACAATGATAAGCACGGAGAATGGCGTCATCTCCCTTCCTTTTCAGATCCACTTTTATTCGTTGTGTATATTAAATATGAAGGTAATTCGTCATTAAAAATATTTTATTTGTTATGGGAACAATCTGTGAAGCTTCTGTATGAAAGAGGGTAATTGCCTTTCTCATAAAGTTTAAATAAACCTTACATCTTTTAAGAAGTCCCAAGAAAATCGAAGTCTTGTCAGTTATTCACAAAGAGGAGCAGACCGTTTGTTTTTGTTTCTTGTAGGCCTCTAGTATTCTCTGTATAAACTACTGTTTTTTTTTTTTTTTTTTTTTTTTTTTTTTTTTTTTTTTGTTTTTGTTTTTCTTCTTTCAAACAGGTATTTGAAATAAATAGCTTTGCGAAGCACTCGTCGTTTCCCAAATTAATTTACGGATCGCGTGCAGCTGATGAATGTGTGTTTGTCCGTGAAAGGAGCAAAATCCAATACGTGAGAGAACTTCACCTGAGACACAAAATATATTAAAAATAAATTATTACTTTCTTTTTTGCAAATATTTTAGCATCGAAAAGAAGAGATATAATCAAATATCGTTGCAAATATTAATACTTGCTTTAAACGGTGCTTATTTTTCGTGATCAAGTACAGGCACGTACCCAAGAATTTATTTCGGGAGGGGTCTAAAGCTTTTAGCGGGATCCAAATTCATTACAGGACTAAATTATAATAAACTTTGTTAAATCACCCATAAAATTATATTAAACTTTGTTAAATCATCCATAAAATCATATTAAACTTTGTTAAATCATCCATAAAATTATATTAAACTCTTTGTTAAATCATCCATAACATTATATTTGGTCTAGGAATTAATTCGTGCGGTTGGTACGCACACATTGAAGCTGTAGTACAAACACAAAATACATAAATACCTCAAGAAAAATATTGTCCATCGCTAGCCACCACTTTCGCCCATCTGTCAGGCAATGTACGGATTCCGTGGCGAAAGAAGTCCTCATCCTTGGAAGGGATCCAGTCAGAGACCCATGTTTCGATATCTTCTGAAGAAGTAAACCGCTGTCCAATCAAATCGTTGTTCATGCAATCGAACAAGTAGTAGTCCGAAGGAGCAACGTCTGGTGAATACGGCGGGTGGGGTAAAACTTCCCATCCGACATTTTCTAAATAGGTTTTGACCGGTTTTGCGACATGTGGGCGAGCGTTATCATGTTGAACAATAAGTTTATCATGTCTGTTCTCCCATTCTGGTCATGTTCTGGCCAGAGCTTGCTTCAAACGCATTAATTGTCGTCGATAACGTTCTCCATTCATAGTTTCACCCGGTTGCAGCAGCTCATAGTACACCACACCTTTCATATCCCACCATATGCACAGCATAACCTTTGCACAGTGTATATCTCGTTTTGGTTGTGATGGACCTGGTTCACCTGGTTTCACCCAGGCCTTTTTTCGTTTAGGGTTCTCGTAATGGATCCACTTCTCATCATCCGTAATAATTCGATGCAGAAACCCCTTTCTGCTCTGTCGTTGAAGCAGCAATTCGCAAATGGTTTTTCGTCTTTCAACGTCTCTGTCTTTCAATTCATGTAAAACCCAATGTGACATCTTTTGAATCATTCCCATGGCTTTCAAGCGTTTGGAGACTGTTGTTTGATCAACGCCTAATGCTGCTGCAAGTTGTTCCTGCGTTTGACACAAATCCTGCTCGAGCAATGCTGTCAATTCTTCGTCTTGAAATTTTATTGGCTGTCCAGCTCGCTCTTGGTCTGCCAAGCCGAAATCACCACTTCTAAACCGTGGAAACCACTTCTGACACGTTCGCTCAGCTAGAGCATGTTCACCATACACTTCCACCAAAATACGATGACTTTCAGTCGCACTTTTCTGAATGTTAAAGTAATGCAGCAGGACACCCCGCAAAACACTTTATCAGGCATAAATTGCGCCATGTTCACTTAACTACAAACTGGTGTTGTTGACGCTTTAATCCACTGCCCTATACTACGAACGATACGCGATGACAGGGGTTTGCAACACATGTGTGGATACACGGAACTGTGGGACGCTCCGTTCGTTGCGCCATCTCTTGTCCAACCGCACGAATTAATTCCTAGACCAAATATTAAATTTTGTTAAATCATCCATAACATTATATTAAACTTTGTTAAATCATCCATAACATTATATTAAACTTTGTTAAATCATCCATAACATTATATTAAACTTTGTTCAATCATCCATAGATTTAGACTAAAGTTGGGATTTCGAAAGGTCCTGACCAGAACCCACCTGCTGCATACGTCTCTGATCAAGTATAAACATAAGAAATAAAACCAAAAATGTATATTAAACCACAAATATTTATTTGAGGGAATCATCTAATGATTTTTCAAGTATCTTTTTATATCAGGAGCGCATCCACGGGGACCACCGCTTCATATTCCTCAAAACTTCGTAACCCAACATACATTTGTACACTTTCTCAACAGGCCCGTAGGCAGCCCAAAAATGTAGGGGAGCCCGGCTGAAGTTAGGGGGGCCCGATCCAACCATATGATAGTTCATCACCATATTATAGTTCTTTTGCAAGCCTACTGTAAAACTTTTAGGGGGCCGCCAGCAAAAATTTAGGGGGCCCGGCCCCCCCTAGACCCCTCTGGATACGTTCCTGTTTCTCAATAAAACTCTTATTTGTTTAATAGGAAAATGATTGATGTAGCATGAAAATTTGGCCTTACATTGTACTATTTTTCTTACAAAAGCAATCTAGTTGTATCATTTTTCTCCCAAAATATAGGAGGAAATATTTTAAATTCTTATCGTCTTTTTGAGTGCAGAATAATACCCGTTCAATACTACATAGACGTAGTGGTTTATAGTATTAGATGAACCCAAAGCTTGTATCCCTTACAACAAAAAATTCTGAGTGTGCACCTGTCTGAAATCTACACATTACTGACTAGAAAGAAAAAGTAACTTTCTAAACCATCCATTCTTCTGTTGGTGCATAGTGACAAAGTTTGTTGGTTGAATTGGAATTTGGCGTCCCTTTCAGCATCTAGGCTATATGAGACGTGGAGCTTTAGTTTAATGTGGATTCAAAATCACCGAAATATATTCAAAGTAGGAATGTAGATTTTTGATTAAGTATAAAACGTTATCAAACCTTCAGTGTATGCGATACACCCATCGCAAAATAACGTCGGACCTCATGTGAATCGAGCTTAGAAAACGAAAATAAAATGAATTGAAATGAAATGAAATCTTTAAATTTTACGTCGCATGGTTATGCCGGCTAAGCTAAAGGGGACGGTGATTATGAGAAATGAATATAATGGTGGAATGAAGAAAGTGCGAGAAACCCAAGAAAACCCACGAACCGGTTTTTGTCCACCACAAAGCTCACTTGGCGCGAGCTGGGATTGAACCAAGGATCCCTATGCATCAGAGGTGAATGCTCTACAACTGAGCCACAGCGACCCCAGCTTAGAAAACGGTCTAACACTTTGTACCTTCGTACACGGTTTTGTTTTGCATTTAAGAGCGAAATGTTTATACATATGCGTATCTGGTAACAGTGTATTACTAACAAGAAGGACCTCTCTCGTATTGTTGATCTTAAATTGATTTAGGAAAGTTAATTTCTTCTATAGTGGATGTAATATTTTTTGTCTTTATTTGATGCAATTTGTTGTTCAATATCTTTGTAGTATGTGTTTGATATGCAGGTACGGCTGTTGGGAACGAACTCGAAGTTAATTACCTCCCCCCCCCCCACTGCATAGTTACACCACATACATCGTATGACGTTAAGCACAAAATGACTCCATTTGACGACTAGCTCTGGAAGTTGGCCCTTGTTCAACCACTGTTTTTTACACATTCGGATTTCGGGGAAAAAAAAACAGCCACTTTTCACCGCATATGAAAATCCGTTTCAGAAAACGCAAATCACAAGGATTTTGAAGCAGTTGTCGGCGCACATCCCCCTTCCTCTGAACCTAAACTGAAGTTCAACTTATTTGAAGCAATGTGGCAGCTTCTGATGGTTTTTCTTAGTTCTTGAAGGTGACATATTACACTGGGCTGGGACGTGCCGAGTTCATTTGACAATCGTATGTTTGTTGGTGGAATTTCCTCAATGCAGTATCGTATAACCTGAGAGTCTTTTATCCTGGGGCGGCCAGAGTATGGCTGACTTTCAATCATTTTACACTGTGCACGAGATTTCTAGAGCCGAGTAACCATGGTATGGTTCACTGCAGCTTTCTCTTTTGAGTGTCAAATGTTTTGGGATACTGACGCAACGTTATACCCAAATTCGAACTCATACAGAAGATTATTTAAGTTCTTAAGATTCTACTGCAGCTATGTTCAAATGGTGTGCCATGGACAGTAGTATCCTGCGATGGAACCACTGGTGTACCAGCAGAAAGTTAATACTATAGAAAAGTGTATTAGTTATGCCACTCAAAACTGCAATACTTTCGTTATTTGATAGACAGGCCGTTGAACTCTTTAAGTTTTATGTCCCACGATTATGCCGACCAGGCTAGAGGAGACGGTGATGATATGGAATGAAGAAAGTGGGAGGAAATGGGAAAACCCCGAGAAAACCCATGCACATGGTGTTTGTTCACCACAAAATTCCTTTGGCGCGAGCGGTCCCGGGTTTGATTCCCGATGAGGACACTTGGTCGAAAAAAGTATAAAACGCATTTTCAGGCCAGCCATTCTGAATGAGGTTTTCCTGGGTTTTCCTCATTCACACCAGGCAAATGCCGGGGAGGTACCTAACTTATAGGTCCCAGGCCGCTTCCTTCCTTCCCCAATCCTTTCTTCGTTTCCTTTCCTTTCCCCGGATTGTGTGCTCGTCGAGGAACGTCATCCCTCAAATCGTGAAGGGCTAAATGGCCTTAGGTGCTGAAAGCCCAGAAATCTAGATCCTTAATCCTAATCCACCACAAAGTTCACTTGGCTCGAGTTGGAATCGAACCAAGGACCCCATGCATCAGACGTGAACGCTCTATCACTGAGCCACCGCTGCCCCGCAGGCCGTTGAAATTCCGTAGGTAATGTTTTTTTTATGATCACAACTCAAACTGAAAAAAATGAGTTTAAATTTATAAACTTGCAGTTAGTCTGCCAAAAATTGAAGTGGAGTTTTTTTTTAATGTTGCTCTCCTGTGCAATTATCGATTTATAGAGAAATGAGGAAACCTGACTCCACAAGACGCCTACACGAATGTAAAACTTTTAACGAACTCTCTAACTGAAAGAATACTCTAGAATTCCTGCCCTAACTAACACAATACCTAAACTGAGGAAAGCAAAGACATTATTAGTTGAAAAATAATAATAATTTACTGCAGTTAGTTATATTTTAAAAGATTATGGCAGAATTCCAAGAATTGCATTGTTTTCGCGGATGTATTTCATTTTGTCAGAAAAGGAATTTTCCTCTAAAGTATAAGTTTAATTGTGTGTCTTGAGATATCGTATCAGAACTTCCATGTTTATATGAACATGTATGTCTCTCTCACAATCCTGACAGGACACCATTCAGAAGTTGTTAGGTATTTGGTTTAGTCCTTTATATGTTTACTATCCATCTCCATATAGTCCGTTCGTCCATCAGGAAGTCAAAACATCTGAAGTTGATGGATCACAATCAATTTCAGTCAACATGAAGAGGATCAAAAGACAGATCGTTGGTGACACCGGAAGTAATGGAAATAAACCACTTCCGGTTTTAACGTTGTTCGGCATAGAGTAAAAAAAATAAACATTGATAGTGAAAAACTGTTTTCTTCAATCGATTAAGCATTCCAGGACTACATTTCATCTCCGTCTTTAACCCGAAACCAAAACCGGAAGTCATATAAATCCACTACAACTTCCGGTTTCAATTTTGATGAACATAGAGCAAAAACTATTAGAGATAGCGAGAACGAGCTTTTTGTGAATTGACTTTGCTCCTCAAAATATGTACCGTATTCTCCTTTAACACTATATTGAAACCGGAAGTTACAAAAATCAACCACTTCCGGTTTCAATTTTGATCGCTATAGAGCAAAATAATAGATAGCGAGATGAGGGTGTCTGTAATCAATTAAAAGCCTCAAAAATATATTCAATTTCCACTCTTATTTCTCTACTAAAACCGGAAGTAGTACATATTTACTACCACTTCCGGTTTCAATATTAATTGAGGAAACGTCACACAATACAAACCGAACTCCTTCACTTAGTAAACACGTGATACTGCTACTTATTCTTCTCAACATTTCTCAGGGTTCACCCACATGTTCCGTCTGTTAAAAACTTACTAACATGAGTTGGATAATTCTACTTATCCCAACACATGTCTCACCTTGCAAACACTAGACTTTTTTTTTTTTTTTTTTGTAAATTGGTCGACTTAAAGACGCTTATGATAATATTTTCTGAAAATAGGAGAGGAGCCTTAAATTTGATGTTTCCTTTCAGAACAGAGGGCTACAGTAAACATCATTTCACGAAGTAATATTTAAAAGAACAAATACTGACTCACTGATCAGTGCTCAGGTCAAACTGCTTAAGGGGACAGACTACTGAATATTTTTGAAAAACTAATAATTTTTCTTTTGCCCGTTTTTCGTAAGTGGAAAGAGGTAATAAAATGTAACTTACCACAATAATAGATAATGCTATTTTACACCCGAAAATACGGATCGAAAGAATTTTCAGTGTTGCCATCCATAGAAGTAACAGTGTGACCAGAATTTGAATTACTCAAAAATCTAGGTAAAGGCAGCGACTAGAAAAATAAACTCAACGGTAATTGATGACTTATCATGCTGTCTATCCTTCTTGTTTACTACTTTTTAAATAATATTTCTATTTATTTTATAAACCTTACATAAATTCTTACAAAATAAATAAGTCATTACAAAATAAATAGAAACATTATTTAAAAAGTAGTAAACAAGAAGGATAGACAGCATGATAAGTCATCAATTACCGTTGAATTCATTTTTCTAGTCGCTACCTTTACCTAGATTTTTGAGTAATTCAAATTCTGGTCACACTGTAATTTCTATGGATGGCAACACTGAAAATTCTTCCGATTTGTATTTTCATGTGTAGAATAACATTATCTATTATTGTGGTAAGTTACATTTTATTACCTCTTTTCACTTACGAGAAACGGGCAAAAGAAAAATTATTAGTTTTTCAAAAATATTTAGTAGTCTGCAGCCTTAAGCTAAAAATTTGAACATTTGAATAGTAATGCAATCTGTGAGACTGCAAAGACCACTAAGAGAGGATTTTTGAAAGTTGGATGTAGAAGGGGAAGTGCAGGTTGCACTTGTAAATAATATAAATTAACGTCAGTATGTCAGAATCTCTTGAGGTTAAAGACAAAAAATTTAATATTATTAGACTTTTAGTTTAAAATAATTAAATATACAGGGTGTATCAAAATGAATTTTACAACTTTAAAAACTCATATTGATTTATTTTATTTAGCTTACAGACATGGTTTTGGTGTCATTTTGTAGGAAAATAGATACATCAAGTGTTTTATATTATACCTTCGGTCGAGAAGCACTTCGGATTAATTTTGTAGGACTGTTCACAAATTTTTGTCACACTTGCTGTACAACGTCTTGAGACATACAGAGATGACCTAAAGATTTGTCGTCGTGTCTTACCGAACACCCAGTTTCAATAAACCACCTATGCCCCTCGTAAATAGTAGGCCTACTGAGAGGATCTTTACCATATTTTGTACGAAAATTACGTTGCACAGTTGTCACAGACTTCAAACCAAAACACACAGCTAGCACGCTCGGGACCAGGAAAGGCAGCCATCTTTGCTGTAACTGCCGCTAGCGCCTGGGGTGGCTTGTTTCTCAACTAGTGTACTACGTGAGTCAAAACTTGATGTATTTTGCTACAAAAAGTCAAGAAAACTATGTAAGATAAATGAATAAATCAAAATGAAAGTTGTAAAGTTCTTTTTGATAGACCATGTATGTTTAAGTGTTGTTTAGATGTTTGAACTAGCATGGAGAAAAATGGTTCGGGATCTTCAGGCGCACACCCAGAAATTTTTGTTAGGAGAGATCTATACTTTGAGAAATCCAATACCACAAGACACTACTTCTATGTAATATTAAACGGGTATTCTATAGCCAAAAACACGATAAGTAATTGTAAAATACTTCCATATATATTTTCAGAAAAAGTATGACATAACTTGATAGTTTCTATATAAGAGAAAGAATATAGATGAAGTGTTAAGATCAAATTTTATGCTGTATTAATCATTTTCCTGTTAAACAAGTAGAGTTTTATTGAGAAAGTTTGCAAATGTATGTTGAGTTACGAAGGATTGGGGGAGTCAAAACCCCATGGACCTCCGGGGAGTGCGCCCTTAAGAGTGGTTGACTAAGATCTTCATACAAAATGTTCGAATTTCTTGCGAAACTTCGAGATTGACTAATTAGAGTTCAGACAAAAAGTCGCTAATTATTACCCGCAGTAATGCATAGGGACATTTCCTAGTACTAAGTAATTACCCAGAGAAAGGGACTTTTGTATTATTTTTTAAACTTTCACGACACATCGAAAAATGTAGGGAAAGATCTAGAACGGAACTACTGTTACGCTCGTTCTATTAGACGTTTGTTTGATTTCCCAGAATTCCTTTCTTTGGACAGAGAACATAAATAGCATTCCACGCAAGTCAATTTTTCGTACGATGAATTTATTTCAATTGCTCTGCTTGCTGGGCTGACAATAGGAAAGGTGTGTCAAACATTATTCATCTTGTTATAAATAAACAAAAATATAAATTTTGACGTTTGTTATGTAAGAAAGTTGCGGAGGGAGAAATTGTCTTGTTGGCACGAAAAGAGGAGACATGCAAATACTGTCGGCCCTGTTAGCCATTTCCGGAAACTCAACCGCCATGTAAGTGTGTGGTTGACCTTTTTCTTTCCTTTTTTTTTCTTTTTGGTAAATACGTTCTTTGGAACAACACACACTCACACACACATATGGAAAGAGCTGGCCATTCGACCAGTTGTTTGGACATTTGCCAGAGAACCACTTTTACTGTTACATAAAAGAGACGGTAGACTGATAAACATAGCGATTTCCATATGGAATATATCTTCACAGCTTAAATCTTATATATATCAGAACAAAATAAATAAAATATGGCGGGGAAATCGCCTGTCACGAGAAAGAAAGACAGAAGGCTTTCAATAAATCAAATTTCTCTTTGTATCTACCAATAAGATCCAAGAAAACTACCAACGAAAAGTTGCGTAATGACAGCAAAATACATATAAAATACGACCTTACTACTATATATTCGTATATACTCACAGTGGCTATGCGCAACACAGGGAAGCAACGGGGGGTGCAATTGCCCACCTGTGTTTTAGAATTAAATATATTTTAATTTATCCCTAAATTGAAGTTTTAATGGCAAGGATTGCAGACAGGTGAATCCTATGTGATATGCTACGCACAAAAATTTAGCAGTGAATCTAACCTTTTGTTCTATTCATAGAAAAAAAAGGAAGTATCCTCTTGTCCTACCTACTTTCCAAGGTTACTTATTCCACCCTCTTGATTTCCTTTAATTCAAATACTATCATAACAAAAGTCCCATTAAGTTTATATCCGTGGAAATTGGTGTGGAACACCAGTTTCGCCTATCAGCTTCTCTTAGTTTTGGTGTTACTGAAGACGGCCGACTTGAATCACAAATAATGGCGGTAGAAAGTATGATAGGAGAAACGAAACTAACAACTAAGAGAAAGAAACAGAAGAGTGGAATGGACAAAAGAAAGCAAAAAAAGAACGCAGTCCTTACATGGAATGAAATTTGACAAATACAGTATTATTCCTGAACAAAGAGCATATGAAAATGGTAAAAAGAAATGAAATTCTTAGAAATGGTAAGAAGGATTATTGTTGTACGTGGAATGCGAAAAACTAACAAATTTATTTCGATGGAGCTTGAGCCGATTGACCTCCTAAAGACGCCACTGTATACTACAACATAAAGTACGCACTCGTACTACGCAAATTAAGACGTTGACACACTTCTCCGCTAACTCTGCGTTTTGATGAAGAAATGTTTATGATTATTATCAACTGCCTTTTCTTCCTCTTCGTCTCTGTACCATTTCCTTCAAACTACGATTTCCTCCTAGATCAGTGGTTTCTAGGAAGGTGTGAAGAGTAAACAAAGAGGTGAGGAGGCTTAAGTGACTGACAAATAAACTTCACAGCAAACAATGGGGTGTTGAAACAACACAAAATGACTACCACTTTGGCGTGTTACTTGTGTGTCAATTCAATACCAGTCTTTCAGTCTTGTCTTCGCGGGTTTTGATTTGTTGAAGTATCGGGCTATTGCCCCTGCCTTCCATTTCTTTTGTGTCTTCCTTGGCTTTGTTTTCTGACGTATATGTGGTGGTGGAGTCGCTACTGTCGCGCCCTCCTGTGTTTTTCCCTGTGGCTGGTTTGTTGGTTTACGATTCTCTCACGGGGGTCGTGGCATTCTGTGAAGTCTTCTTCGTGGGTTTGCATTTCCTATTGCTCTTATTGTGGGGTTGGTTGAGAGTTCTTTCTTTCTCCAGAATTTGATGGATTGATGTCGTCTAACTTCCTCAAGCAACGGGAGGTCCAGGTCTTCGTGCAGTTGTGCTACTCGCGTGTCCCTGGAGTGGCCGGTTATGGTCCTAATCACCTTGTTTTGCAACACCTGCAGTGGACGTAGATGTGTTCTATACGTATGCTGCCAGGCATTGTGCCCGTATAGTAGTATCGGTCTAATGGACATCTTGTAGATGTGCCGCTTGATGTTTTGAGACAGGGACGCCAAGCACATCACCTTCAGGGCATATCAGAAATACTTCATTATTGACTGTGAGTATTTACATATTTTTTTATTGTTTGGTATGAACAAAGCTTTGCGAAATATATTTCGCATGTGTAGCAAGTAACTAATAATATTCCATGTTTTCAGTAAACGGTCACAATAATATTGTTGTAAACCTGTGAATCATCTGACAACAGTTACACAGATAGCAGTGCTTCCATCTATTTCTTTATTTGTTATTTTTATGTCTTAGCACGTATAAACAGAAGATGGCAGGACTGTTGCCCATGTACTGTTGTCAGACAATTCACAGGTTTACAACAATACAGTATAACCTCGTTAACACGAACTCGCTTAAGCCGAACACTCGGTTAGGACGAACAAAATTTTGGTCCCGGCATCGCTGTACGTTATCTTATAGGAAGTTTTATCGGTTAGCACGAATTACGAACTAATTTTTAGTCCCTTGAGTCAGTAAAGGTTTTCCTTTAACACAAACTTTCAATCCTTTGTTGTTGTTTTTTTAGACCATTTTTATTTCAGTTTTTTTTTTCAGATCAGTTTTTGTCATACAGTATTTATACAGACGAAAATTGCCTTGTAAATAAGAGAAAAACCAAAAACGGGTATCTTTCCTTTCTTATGAGACGTTGATTCTGTCCTCCGTCAAGCGCTGAACATGCAGGTGGTTGGCAGACGAGCTGGCGACAGCTCGAGACAAAACATCTTCTCTCCCCTGTAACTTCAAACTGGTGAAAACAGTCATAAATACCTTTCCGTTACTAGCGGTATCCAACCTGTTAGCGGAGTTATCAATTTTATAACTTGACCTTGATTTTCTGCATGGAATCTTCGAAGATAGAATAATAAACTTACTGTAGTGTTTTCACTTTTCAGAGAATGGTACCGAGACCGAGACTAGTCTCGATCTCGATCTTAACTCGAATTTGAGACCGAGCCGTGCTTTTCGAAATCGAGACGAGCCCGAAATTCAGTCTCGTCTCGATACAATTCTGTGGATGGTATCAAGACGGAGAATAATCTTGGTCTCGTCTCGAATTTGGAACCGAGAGGAGACCGAGACTACTCAGTCTCGTCTCGATACCATCTCTAGTGTTTTCTATGACATACATAATATACTGTAGTGGTATGTATAGTCTGTATACTGTAGTGCGTATGTATGGAGAAAATGTATTCGAATAATAAAATTTGGGTCCCCGGTTAACACGAATTTTTTTAACACGAACTCCTGATTTTTCAGTCCCTTGGAATTCGTGTTAACGAGGGTTTACTGTATTATTGTGACCGATTACAGAAAACATAGAACATTATTCGCTACATGGCATAAGTGCCAAATATATTTCGCAAAGCTTTGCTCATATTAAACGATAAATACTAATGCAGATTCTCTCAGGTAGTAATGTTATTTCTGATATGCTCTGAAGGCGATGTGTTTGCATACAGTCCAGGTTTGCAAGTCCCGTAATGCACTTCTATCATTTTTGCTAGCACTAGCTTATTTTTTTATGATTAGCTCTGTTAATCTGCTGGGTTGTTCTTCTTGTAATAACTTTTTCTTAATTTCTCCCCCATTTGCTAAGATATATAAAGTTCGTGTGTATGTCAGTATATTTTCGCATATAAAGGAGTCGCCTACAGCCACCAAAGTTTGTATACAGATAGTTCTTTAATAGATATAATACCGTATGAAACTGTTTTTTCGGTTTTTTACTCAAGGGGGTAGATCGGAAGGTCATGCGTTTTGGATGTAGTAAAAGTATAGAATATCTCAAAACCCTTACATTAGACAACCCACATTGCTGTATTGCAGGTTGCATGCCGTCCAGGCGAAGAACTGGTGACAATTGTTCTAACTAGCTAACTAAGGAACTCTACGGCCAATGGAACCCGGAGGTACAATGCCTAACTAACTCTATGGCCTATGAAACCCGTCGATTCAATGCTAACTAACTAACTGTTTGGCCTATGGAACCTGGAGGTCCAATGCCTAACTGACGTATGGCCTATGGAACACGGAGTTTCAATGCTTAACCAATTAACTGTACAGCGCATGGAACCCGGAGGATTAATGGCTAGCCAACTATATGGCCTATAGAACCCGGAAGTTCAATGCCTAACTGACGTATGGCCTATGGAACACGGAGTTTCAATGCTTAACCAATTAACTGTACAGCGCATGGAACCCGGAGGATTAATGGCTAGCCAACTATATGGCCTATAGAACCCGGAAGTTCAATGCCTAACTGACGTATGGCCTATGGAACACGGAGTTTCAATGCTTAACCAATTAACTGTACAGCGCATGGAACCCGGAGGATTAATGGCTAGCCAACTATATGGCCTATAGAACCCGGAAGTTCAATGCCTAACTGACGTATGGCCTATGGAACACGGAGTTTCAATGCTTAACCAATTAACTGTACAGCGCATGGAACCCGGAGGATTAATGGCTAGCCAACTATATGGCCTATAGAACCCGGAAGTTCAATGCCTAACTGACGTATGGCCTATGGAACACGGAGTTTCAATGCTTAACCAATTAACTGTACAGCGCATGGAACCCGGAGGATTAATGGCTAGCCAACTATATGGCCTATAGAACCCGGAAGTTCAATGCCTAACTGACGTATGGCCTATGGAACACGGAGTTTCAATGCTTAACCAATTAACAGTACAGCGCATGGAACCCGGAGGATTAATGGCTAGCCAACTATATGGCCTATAGAACCCGGAAGTTCAATGCCTAATTAACTAACTCTTTATCCTATGGAACCCAGAGGTTCAATGCCTCCATTGACTTCTGCCTTTAGTCAACTGGATCCAGTTTTTCTACTTTATATGCGTCTTTCTGCAAGATTCAGATAAATATTGTTCTTCCATCTGCGTCTAGGTCTTCCTAATGGTCGTTTTCTGATTGGATGTGGAATACAAGCTTTGAAAGTGTTTCTTCCATTCTGACTACATGACTTCCCCACCTGACGCTCCTACACTTGATGATCCTGACAATGTTCGGTAAACTGTATAAATAATCCAATTCCTCGTTATAGAGTTTCCGCTATTCTCTTTCCTCTTGCGTCCGAATATTCGCCTCAGATTTTATCCTCAAATACTTTCAGTTTACTTTTTTTTTCAGAGTAAGCGACCGGGTGTTTCAATCATAAAGCACAACAAGCATGATTATCGTTTTATATATTTTAAGCTTTAAATTCTTCGACAGAATTCGCTAAAACAAGAGATTTTGAACTGAATAATAACAAGAATTCTCTGGATTTAGTCGACATTTAATTTCTTCGTGAATATGGTTTTGGTCTGTTAATATTGATCCTAGATATTTGAAAGTGTCCACTTTGTCGAAAGTATTATTCAGCTATTAGATAATAACACACGATATGAAACTCTTGAGATACGTAGTCTACAATAATCTTGCAGTCAATTTGTAATTAAGAATCAGCAACATATGTGCCACTGTTAGAAGTGTCTGTTACTGTTATCAGTGTGGCCCCTTGTAACGTAGTTGTAACTCTCTCGCATTTGGTGCGAGCGGTAATGGATTCAATTCCCGGTGGGAGCACTCGGTCGAAAGAGTGTAAAATTCTTTTTCAGCCTAGCATCCTGCATGAGATTTTCGTGGGTTTTCATCATTCACACTAGGCAAATGCCGAGATGGAACCTAACTTATAGGTCCCAGGCCGCTTCCTGCCTTCCCCAATCCTTTCTTCGTTGTCTTTCCTCGCATAGTGTGCTCGCCAAAGGACGTCGTTCCTTAAACATGACGCACTAAAAGGCCTTAGATGCCGAAAGCCCTGAAATCTAAATTCTAAATCCCTAAATCCTAACTGTTAGCAGAAGACAAACAGCAGAAAATACAACCTCCTGGTCAACAGATCTTTCAGCAAGGAAGCAGTGGTAGAGTGATTACTTCTGGCGCCTGGGGTCCTTACTTCAATTCCAGCTATCACCAAATGAATGTTATTGTGGAAAACATAATGTATGTGGGTTTTCGCGGATTTCTCCCTCTTTTCATCATTCTATCATTATAATCCATGTAATCAGAACCCCCTTAACTTCGGTGCATAATTGGTGCTAGGTAATTCTCAAGAAATTTCTTTCTGCGTCGATGAATCTTCTGTTTGTTTAACTCATTTATTTAGTTGTGTATGGTTTTCGCGCTTATGATTCAGTATGTTAAAACCTTGTAGAATGCATCTTAGCTTATAACCACTGATCAACATGGTTTTTGAGCTGTTATTGGTTTTAGCGAGTACCGAAAGCTCAGAGTTTAGTGATTTTCGCTTATGTTTCGGATTATTTAGCATACAGTTAGCAGAGAACCCCCGTACGGGAAATGACCGTCATAAAATTTTATGACTTCACGCATGCGCGAGTACATTCAACATTAGAAGTAACGTTCCTTTTTCTTATTTTTCTATTGGTCGTTACACTTTTTTTCTCCGTCTCCTGCACACAAGCGAACAAAATACTAACGATAGTTTGTCGTGTGTTTTATCTGATCATCAACTTGCCCTACTAAACACAAAAATAACGAATTTTCACAGGAAAACTAGTATTTCAAGGTATTTGTTTTGTTCAGTTCTCGCCTTTCACATAAAAATAAAACCACATACCGTGCTATTATGCAATATTTTTGCTGACTTGCTTAGCGATATTGATTTTGAGGCCACTGTCCAGTCTAATATGTTCATTTTATGCTAGATAGGGAAGTTACTTTTTATAATTAATTAGAAATTATTATGGAAAGAAACATCTTGAACTTAAGACAAAATGTAAGATGGTCACACCAGTGGCGGATCTACCCCAGGGCCGGGGGTCTAGACCTGCAGTTTCTTTGATAACGAAAATAATTTAAGGTATTATTATTTATATATTTTTGAAAGTTTATACTAAGCTCATGATATACTTATCATTAGAGACCGGATCTTTAGGCATTAACAACCTAGAAAATAGACACTTAAAATTAAAAAATAGGCAGTAAAGTACTTACTAAAATGTAACTCAAAGTAATAAAGATAAATACTCAATACAATTAAAAAATAAATTCAAGTCATAGATTATGTTCAAAGAGTACAGAAACATACTTGTTTTTTAATATCTTATTTTACTGTATACGTAAAAAGGAAGCTTGACATGTAATCCATGTATATTTGGTAAATACATTCTACAGCACTTTAACACTTCACATGGCAGTTCAAATTTTATACATTTTATCAGTACACACAACAGTTCAAAGTTTTACAGCACTTTATCAGTACACATAGCAGACCAAAGTTTTAAGGCATCTTATCACTACTAACAGCACTTATATTTCTCGAAAGAGGCAGCATCCTTTCTTCAAATACTAAATTATATATTTTCCCCACTGAAGTCTTATTTTGAAGAAAATGCATAGAATAGGCAACATTAAGCACCGAAGCAATTATTTAGGCAGAAAGGGGCGAAATAGGCAAAATAGGCAAAATAAAATTGGCTTAAATTGAAAGTACAATCCCCCATATAAACTTTAAAACGTTATTTTTCATCATATCTTTAATTTTAAAGAATAGACATTCTGCCTAACATCCGGTCTCTGCTTACCATAGTCTGGGTTTTGGATGCCCTCCCAGTTTCAAGATCCACCTATAGGAGACAGAATTTCCATGATAAAGGAAAACTTAATTTTAATTATAGCATAAATGAAAATCATCCCTTCTAGTCTAGTTACTAATCCGCGTTTCTCTGGTGCATGCAATCTCAGGTTCGATTCCCGTGCGCAATCCTTAAAATATGAACTCATGTATATGGCGGTTCCGATTTCATCTTAAACTGTAGGTACAAGTCTCATACGGCGTCGGTGCTCAGAGTGACAAGCTCCAATCCAACCACGCAACCAGTGACTTATATACAGACTTTTTGCACACTATCTTCTTTAGAGCCTAATCCTAATCCTATTTTAATCCTATAATTTTGGTGAAACCTTATTAGTACAAAGGATTTCATACGACGCCCATTCACTAATAATTGAAGCACTTAGAGGATAAAGGTGTCATGTAACAAATTGTACATTTCGGTAAAATTGACTTTCACAACTATGTCTGTCCACATACACCTTTCACCGTTTCCAAATCTCTTCATTGGGACGTGGACTCACTAAATGATGCGTTACGTAGCATGAGCAACGTATAACACGTGCACAAGCCCCAGAGTTCGACGTTTCGAAAAATGTAACATAACACCTTTATTTTCTCAGCGCTTCAAATACAAAACAAAGATTTTTAACGTAACAAAGATGTTTTATTTTAAAGAAAGGTTATTTTTATAGGGACATTTCCCTAATGAAATGCAATGCAAACACTTGTTTTCAGGGATAAAAAATTGAGTTTACATATTCAAGGTAATATTGAAAAGTTGCATCTTTATGTGGCACAATGACACAGGTCTCCTTTTTACAACAAATGTCAATTTCTGGAGTTTTCCGTATAATATTCCACTGCCAAATTGTAAAATAATTACATACGTCACAGAATACAAGAACACACTAAAGGAGAACAGTTGACAATCTTTCATTCTTAAGACTTGCAAGGGTGTTATCTAGAATTAAAATAAAGAATTTTAAGTACAGAAACTCTAGTGTATTATCAACGAATGCTACACGCACAAAATTGTAGAAATCAACATCTCCATCACATAGTTAATGCGCCAAATTGAAAACGAAATTCAGCTGTCTTTTATCGGAACCTCTGTATTCATATTGTACACGTGTTTTGTTTTAAATTTATATAAAGAAATCTCTAGCGACACCGACGTTGGAAAGCTTTAGTCTGTAAATTCAAGTTCGATTAAATTGAGAGTAAAAATTGAGTGACTGGACAGAGAATGGATCTCTAGTCTCCGGCTAGATGTGTTTGATTGCTGAGTTCAAATGAACATGTACTTTTTGAATGTAATTGAATTTCGTTACAGATGGTATGGTGTACGAAAAATTGTCTGTTTTCTTCACTTCGCATATAATATACAAATCCACTGATCTAATTGTAGGTGTTCATTATTATAAAGAATTGGTTCTTCAACCTTTACAGAGTTTAGGGCACAAGTAATACTACCTGATTGCCTCAGCACTGAAATCAAGAGAATATGGGTGGCTTTTCACTACGTAGACTGTAGAAGGACTGGTAAGTGCATCAGAGACAACCCGGTTTTGTTTCACGGTCCAGTCGTACATTTTCATCTTCGAAATTCATTGAATTTGTAACTATCGAGAACATGATATAATAAATGTCTGTTATTTCCTCAATTTCTGAAATAATGAATACTTTGAATTGTCTCACTGAACATATCTCACTGACCAAAATACAAAATGATCAGTGACATTTTTAATTTCTGTTTGTGAGTTCTCCCATTTTCCGTATCATAATGAAAAGCTTGAGGAATGTATGTTTGAGTTTCAGTTTCATATTAGTAGATGGCATGGCTATCATACAGTATCATTTTTTTTAGATTTACAAAATATCGTTTGTTTATTTTCTCGAAAATTACGCATGATCATATACATTTACTCACATCGTTTTGTAGCTCAGTGAGATATGTTGGTTGACAGGTGTTTCATCTTCGAGATTTCTTTCCATTAAATCTAATAATATTTAGAATCTCATAGTTAATTTTGTAGCTTATTCGAGGAAGCTTTACTTCGGTGTGGAAGACTTGAGTTCGATCCCTGTTGGGAACTCATGTGGTTCAGATCCCACGTTAAACTGGAAGTGCACGCCTCTTACACTAAATTTCAAACCAATCAATGAATGAATCGAAAAGGTTTTAAATTAGATACGGACCTACACTTTAATATTGGATTCGTAGCTCATTTACTTACAGCGAGGATCGAACTTGGGACTACGGACAAAAAGCACTTAACTATGTGGGTGCTACAAAGGACTTCTTGTACAGGGTGTTTTACCTAAAATCGGTGCGTTTGCACCGAATGATATACAATTTTAAGGACACATTAGCTGAACCTGTGCTTCGTATACAGCACATCATTCACATATGTGCATGAATCTGCTTGTCATTCCTCACAACATCTGTACATGACCTTTTACAAACACAAATGAAAACATGTTGATAAAAGTCGGCAAGGGATACAAAGGGGAGATTTTTCCATTATTTTTTCCATATCTCGCACAGTTTGCAAGATTTCAGCCTACTTCCGGTTGGAGTTTCTAATTCATGTATGAGTTTTTTCTTTCATCTTGCATGCAGTCTGTATTAAGGAGATATACTACACAAACAATTAATCATGTCAGTGACATATGGTATTCATTGGGCAAAACATTTCAAATAATAAAGATTCATCTAAGCCTGGAGAAATGGTTATCCTTCGTTTTTCATTATTATTTGACCATGAAACAAACGCCGGAGAGATATCAACCCTGTATAACACCTGTGTAGTGTTGAAGTATATAACTCATAGGATATGATGCTTTATATGTTTAAAATTTCAACATTTTCAGTGTACCCCTTAAAAATGTAATAAAGAAATGATGGTCACTTTTAAATATTCAATTAGAACTGAACAATTTACAGTCGATCAGTGAAAACGGCATCTTTCAAGATCCTATTGTTCCCAAGAACTCACTTCCCGAGAAAGGATTGGCCACAAACATACAAATTTTTCTTGACCACAAACATATAAATCTTGCGTCTTAATATATAGCATACAGAATAACATAGCGTAATCTAGGATGTCCTTCGCTAGAGCGCGCTAGAGTAATATTGGCAGTGTGGTCAACACCTAATTGTAATTATATCCCGTGCATGAGAAGCATATTTTACCATCCACGATGCGTATTGGTTCCATATGGGACACCCTGTATTACTTGAGATCTATAATGTTTCCCTGACACAGCACACAGTTTAAGGAAAGACAGCGAAATAATACAATTTAGCTCCTAATAAGTGTTAGAAAGGCTCTTTCCTGTTTTTGTTTTCAGAATGTGAGTTCTTTGAACCAAAAACTACTAATGAAAAAATAAATGAAAAGGAAAAGTAATACTAGATCGTCGCATGATATTTCAATACGAAAAAGTAAAAAGGAAAATATTGGAAGAAAATGGAATTTGGTAAAGACAGAACAACCATGGAAGATAACGCAATTATCTAAGGAGTTGGGTTTCTCTTGTTTATGTGGTTGAGAAATAAAAGGAAATGCGTCTCTCAGCCTTGTCTGTTTCCTTTTAACTTTTTAACTTTCCTCAGAAGAAAAAAATAACGAACAGGAAGAAAGTTGTACAGTAGATGAGAGAAAAGGGGAGGAGAATGAAAAATGAGAAGAAAAGGTAGAAAAACATGAAAGATGAAAAGGAGAAAATGGAACGAAATAAGATCAATATGGTGGATAATGCTGTTAGAAATCCATCTCTTGCAATGAAGAATAACTGGCGTTGTGTGGTTTGCTTGACGCTAAGGATAAAAGAGCTTCTGCTAACAGATCGTATGTCTTTTATTTTCTTCTTTTTAGGTTCTGACGTGAGCGAGCTAATATATATATATATATATATATATATATATATATATATATATATATAAGGGTGGACAAAAAAATCTAAAACGTTTGCAAAAATGTGAAAATCATACCTAGTACGGTGTGGGGCCTCCTTTTGCGTCCAAAACAGCTTGGATCCGACGTGGAATGGGCATATACAGCTTCTGAATCGTGGTGTGTGGAATTTTAAACATTGTTCCTCCAAAACATGCTCCAGTTCCTTAAGGGATGCTGGTGGAGGGTAATGAGACCGAACACGCCTTTCTAACTCAGACCACAATGGCTCAGTGATCTTCAGATCTGGTGATTGTGGGATCCAGGGGAGGTGTGATAGCTGCTGGTCGTGCTCCTCAAACCATGATTTCACCGTTTTTGTAGCGTGATAGGGTACTAAATCATTTTGGTAGATGCCATCACCATCAGGAAACAATATTTGGGCCATGGGTAGAACCTGATCCCCCGAAATGGCCTCATATGCCTTAGCATTCATCATTCAATACAGAGTTATGATGGGACCTGCAGAAAACCACGATATCACTGCCCATACTCTAACAGAACCACCCCCATGCTTTACAGTTGGGAGCAGACAGTCTGTATCATAGGCCTGCGACGGTGTTCTCCATACGTAAACACGACCGGTTGTTGGAAACAAGATGAAGATCGATTCATCGGGCCACATTACGTGTTTCCACTGCTCATGAGTCCACGTCTTGTGGTCCTTGCACCACTGGATACGCCTCTTCGAATTTACTGCAGTGACCAGGAGTTTGGCGATAGCGGCCCTGCCATGAATTTTCATTTTATGAAGTTCCCGTCGCAGTGTTTTCGATGAAACGGGGTTCTGTAGGCCGAATTTGAGTTTAGACGTAATTTTCATTGCAGTGGTCTTCTTTTTAGCCGTTACAATGCGTTTTATGCCCTCCGGTCTCTATCTGACAGGATTGTCCTTCTACCATTGTTGTGCTTTGCAGACGTCGTTTGCCCATGAATTCTGTATGCCTTCGTGACATTGGACACAGTGTCTTTCGATACCCCCTCAATGTCCGCCAATGTTGCCACTGAAGCTCCAACCAGATGGGCACCAACGATCATGCCTCTTTGGAAGTCTGTCAGGTCGCCCATTTTAGCGCATCACTTTCACACCACGACACTCACAGGTGAACTGGTTACTGCTGACGGAAGAGGAAGGTCCACATGACAAATTGAAAACAAAAAACGATCGGCAACTGCAACACGTGTTGTACAGCGGAAGGACAAACGTACGTGTCATGTATGAAGTGCTTTTAGATTTTATTGGCCAACCCCTGTATATTTATAAGGTGTCTCATAGAGTGTCTATATAGGGTGTCTCAAAAGTCCCTGACATAGGATAACTCTGTTATTATCAAAGTTACAACATAATATAAGAGGGAAAACTCTCCAAATATGATGTTTTGGAGAAGGAGTGAGAATCTAAAGTGAACGATTTTTTTAATCGGACAGCCGTTTGGGCTGTACACTCTTTATGCGCCCAATATTAAATAAAAATGCAACGTTGCCATTTACCTGGACCAAAAGCATAAGTGAATGAAGTTACTGTTTGAAATGGGGGAGAAATCCGTTATTCGGACAGCGGTATATTGTATACAAATGTACGGAATCCATATGTTTACTACGAAAATCTATACAGACCATACATTATCCATATGCTACATACGTACTGTCTTTTCCCTTAACCTCTGGTGCATGGGATTCCTGGTTCGATTCCCGGCCAAGTAAGTTTGTAGTGGACAACATCAGGCTCGCGAGTTTTCTCGGGGTACTCCCGTTTCCTTTCACTTTTCATTCCAGCAATTCTTCCATCATCATTTACTTGCTTTAACCATCATGTCCTTTAGCCTAAAAGATATAATCGTGAGACGTTAAACTCAAAGGGTTTTTTTTTTTTTAAATTCCCGCTTAGATGTTACATCATGTCTAGCAAAGGTGCCTGACATCTAATAGTCCTCCGTATATTACACACGTATATTTCATACGTCAGCTATATGTTATATACGTAAATTGGTATTGAGATTTTGACCGCGTATCTACATTTCTTTGTTTCATACGGGAAGTGCGTTTATTCGAAACACTTATACGGAAAGTATTATAAAACATACGTTTTCAATTATATGTTTGCTGGAGGATGATACATAGGGCTGTACGTTAGTCCAAAAACTTACAGAATTTACGCATGTAACGTACGTTATTACGTACGCCGTGTACGTTTTTCCTCTTTGTATACTTGATTGGTTGGGTTGGAGTTTACCGTCCCTTTCAGCATTGAGGCTATATGAAGCATGGATTTAACGTGGGATCTAAACTACATAACTTCCGACAGTAATCGAATCCGAGTCTTACGTCAAAGGAGCGTACATTAACCACAGAGTCTTGAAGGAGCTCTGTATCTGCAGTTTTTTTTTGTTTGTTTTTTTTTCCTATGAAATGAGTCAAGACGAGAAAAAAGATTGTATAGTCTCGTCTCGTAAATTTAGTAGAAATGTTGTCTCGTATTGATTCTCGAAGAAATATTTCTCGTTTCAATTTTGAAAAAAAAAAAAAAAAGCTTCCCTCGTGTCGTTTGTAAATTTGTGTACAAAATGTATTTCTGGTTTCAACGTTTATGACGTCATAAAACGAAATTAGTAACAGATAGTGAAAGCGGTTTTCTGCAAACGATTCAGAGCCTCAAATCAACGTATCATAACTTTCCCGAATCCTCTACCAAAACCGGAAACGGTTCAAATTTAATATAACTTCCGGTTTCAATACTAATTTCCACAAAGGAAGAAAAAGAGTTAAGAGAAAGAGTTAGAGTTTTCTGTGATCGATTTTATCTTCGAAAAATAGGTTTCATCTTCTTCATTAATCATCTGTTCAAAGCGGAAGTAGTTCAAATTAACAATTTCCGGTTTCAACATTTGTCACCATAGAACAAAATTGGTAATATATGTCGACAAGCTGTTTCTTGCAATCGATTCTGGGTGTCAAGGGAACATACCATCACAATTTGCAACACTCTATAAAAATTAGAAGTGGTTGAAATTTAAACTATTTCCGGTTTCAATCCTGTTTTCCGTACAGCAAAAATGGTGAAAGATATACTGATACAGCTTTCTGCAGTCAATTGAGCTTCACAAGAGTAAGTTCTATGTCTTCCGTTAACCCTCTATTGAATCCGGAAGTGGTTAAAATTAACCATTTCCGGTTTTAACATATATCACTTTAGGAGAGAAACAGTAAGACATGGCTTTCTGATATTGATTCAGCATCCGAGAAACGGGTTCTGTTTTTGATCTTATTAATCTATTGCAACAAGTAGTTATAGATGTACTGCTTCAAGTTTGAGTACTAAATTCCTATAGTTTGGAAATATGCTGTAACTTCACACTGTGAAACGAAACTCACTTATTATTATTATTATTATTATTATTATTATTATTATTATTATTATTATTATTATTATTATTATTATTATTATTATTATTATTATTATTATTATTTATGTAGCATGAAATCTAGGAATGTTTCACGTTGTATTGTAATAATATAAACGAACAACATTGGCGGCAACTGAGGTAGAATTAAAACTGTCCGTGTTCGATGCGGTATTTCCTGTATCGCAAGGCTGATGACGTCACTGCGACCGTCAACAAGGGAGCATTAATCATGTCTCCCATTACGAGGGAGCCCTGATTGTAATGATTTTTTTGTTGTTTTTGTTGTTGGTCTTTGTGTCCCAGTTGGAGACAATTGAGTTTTAAATTTACTTTACTACATGCATTCACCATTTATATTCATTCAGCCCTCTCTTTGGATTCCAGCATAATATTGTATTGTCTATGCGAACCAACTGTTTTAAATAATTAAGGCCTTGGCTCTCTGATACACTCAATATCCCACGTTGAATTATTCAGTACTTTGTGACCTGTAATTACTGGTGTGTTGCTTTTAGTTAATCATATGCTACATTCTAGGGAAAACAGTGTATTTGAAAATATAACAAAACCAGCTATATTTTCGAATCAAAATGACAATTATAGAAAGTAATAAACATTTTTGAATTAAAGAGATATTGGAAAAGTCATAAATAAATGTGCTTCGTACATAGATTATACAGTATTGTATTTTACGAGAAGCAATTAAACCTTTCTGTACAAGTTGTTTTTCCAACAAAGGTTTTAACTGCTTTAAGAGGCTTCATAAAGGCGAAATTAAAATACCGCTAATTTTACAGTAATTATGAGATATCTTCAAATAGATAAAAGATAATCGAAAGTGGAACAAGAGCTCGCTAGACAATATTATTTTACATGAGATATCGTTGTCACGACTGAATTATCTGCTTTCGATTTTTAGCCATTTAGAAAATCGGCATTTATTTTCGTGTTTCAAAATGCTACGAACGGAAAGCTACTAGGCGATTCGTGATAACGGTACATCATGCAAAATAATATTGTCTAGCGCGCTCTTGTTCCACTTTTCGATTATCTTTTATCTATTTGAAGATATCACATTGTTACTGTAAAATTAACGGTATTTTAATTTCGCAGTGATTAGGCGTCTTAAAAAGTTTCTGAATTTGGTGTCAAGAGAAGCAATAAATAAATAAATAAATAAATAAAATAACTGCAATCACCGTTATAGAATGGATTCCGTCATGCGAAACCTAGAATATTCCGTCATGCGATAATAAACCTTCGTATTAACAATCGAAAATAAATCGAGAGATCGAGTTTGTCTATAAGTTGAGGATTTGATTAGGGTTGCCAACTCTGGAAGATAAAATTACCGGCACCCCTTAAAATCCCTATGATATAGTAGCCCTAAGTGTGAAGTATCTCTGTTAGAACCTATCCATGGAAAGAAATGTACTATCATGTACAAAAGTGCATTAACACCTGCATTCTTCATATCCTTAATACAGTTACTAATAAGCTTAATAGATAAGAATGAGAAACTGAAGTCAGTATTAATTATTTTATTATATTTACGAATAACTGCTACTTCTTTAAAATTATCGAAACAGATAAACAAAAGTATATTAATACTTACGTGAGAAGTTTGGATTTATAAAATGAAATTCACTGTGGATTGAGTATAGCCCGCTCCTCCCAGTGATTTTTAACGAATCATAGTGATTCTAACGATTCATATTCATAATGAATCGGAATCGCATGTTATAAAGATTTAAGCTGTAAATCTTGTGGTAAGGAAGCGTTAGTATAAGTAGTAGTAGTAGTTGTAGCGGTAGTAGTAGTAGTACTTAGTAACAATAGTAGTAGTATGGTAGTACTAGTAGTAGTAGTAGTAGTAGGAATAGGTTAGAAGTCCCGCAGGGGATCGTTGGGTTCTGTTCTCGATATAAGTATAGTAGTAGTAGTAGTAGTAGTAGTAGTAGTAGTAGTAGTAGTAGTAGTAGTAGTGACTGTTCCACTTCCGGTGACAAAGAACTGGGGGGAGCGGGCTATACACAAGCCTTCACTGTTTAAAGTTAGGCCTATACTTCAACTATAGAAAATTGAAAAAACTGCCATAGATTTAAAAAATATATCGCTTAATGTATAATACAACGGAAATTTCTGTATTTGTAAAGGCATTGTTGAAGAAATTCGATGTTCGATGTTTTATGCTGGATTACAGATGTTAAAAAAACGGCTGTAAAGTGGCTGGTAAGAAGTTTGTTCGGATCTCCGGCCTTAGTCAAAATAACAGCAATATTTCCGACCAGGCAGGTGAAATACTGACCTGTTGGCAATCCTAGACTTGATCAAGGCGGCTAAGCATGTTAAAATGAAATTCTGTCCATTGCAGTGTAGCTTCAATTAAATGTTACATGCGCCATTTTAATCTGTGTAAGTTTGGAGCTGGATTTGTGCTAGAAAGACATTTAATCCACTGAAACTGGAAAAGTTTAATGTGTGCTTGGTTTTCAGTTCGAGTTTTCTGTTTTGCATACTAACTCAATACGGAGGCTTTGAAGCATAGAACCTCCTATGAATGTAGGGTTTGAACCACAAACGGGCCTTCCATTTTTTCAGTTCGCGAATGCACAACCTGTAATGCGAGGTTAATCTTCCAATGAAGCCGTTTTCCGCCTAGTAGCGTATCTAGATAGTAAAAACTGGGGGAAAGTCAGAACCCAGACTATGATATGTATATCTTGAGTTTACTTTCAAAAATATATAAATAATATTTATATATAATATATATAAATTATTTTTGTCACTCAGTCTGGGGATCATAGCCCCTCGTGCCCCGGGCTAGAACCGCCTCTGTTTCCGCCCACTACCTCGCGTAACTTCTACAAGTATTTTGTATTTATTTTCTAAATAAACTTTATAAGACTCTACTTCATAATTCACTTTCAGACGTTTATTAATACACTATGCATGTCTGAACATGGCTGCCTGGATCGGAAGATAAGAGGGCAGTTTCTCTCCCACAGTAGATTTTCATTATAATTCAGTTCTATATGCTTTTGAATATTAAACTAGTAATCGGTGACCCAGTGATGGAGAGTTCACCTTTGCTCTGACGAATCCCTTGTTTGATTTCGACCCATATGAGTTTAAGGCGGGCAACGATGTGTTTTTTTTCTTCAGATTTTCCTGTTTCCTCCCGAGCAAGTTTTACACTTATTCCTACTCTGAAACAAAATAAATCAAAGCTAGCTTAACGTGACCATCTAGCACAGATTGGAACATTAGTGCTGTATCGTCGGACCAATTTGAAAATCGAGAAAAAGTACGAAAATGTACTGCATTCGGATATATTTGGTTTGATTACTTTAACTTACGGTAGATTACTTTACATTATGCATGCAGTATTACTATACGGATCTATAGTATAAGTAGTAGTAGTAATAGTAGGAACAGGTTAGAAGCCCCGCAGGGGTTGGTTGGGCTCTGTTCTCGACATGAAATGGGCAAATTAAAGACTTACCCAATTTTTTCTGTACATTTTACAATCTATGGATCCGTGTACTAAAACAAATGTACCTCTCCGCGAAATAGTCCATCTGCCTCCACATACAGTGCCGCTTACATCAAAAACAACCAACAAATACAACCACTTTCTTAACTTTTATTATTCACCTTACCTGACTTTCACTCATTCTTCCTCACAAACTTAAATAAATTCTCCAATTGACACGATAAATTTCCTAAAATTGGTCCGGCGATACAGCACTTAACCCCGGATTGGTGAGTATTTTTCACACTTGTCCATTTTTGGCATTTAAATTTGCAGGCTATTATATATCTGTACGCACCTGGGGAATAGCCGCCCAGAAAATAAAAGTGTGAAAGGCATTAGGATACAACTACTGTCTGGCTTACATATCTTGACGTTTGGCGAAAGAAAATAGCAGGGGCGGATCTAGGACCGACTCCTGGGGGGGGGGGCGGTGGTTGTAATACTGCTACTTTTAAGAGCTCCAAACTTTGGGATGGGTTTTATTTATATATATAAAATAAGAAAGTTTCCTCTTCTGAGAGGGCGATCGCCCCGATCGCCCCCCCCCTTCTGGATCCGTCCCTGGAAAATAGCGTGTAAGAGCGACGTTGTCGGAATTCATTTCCTTTCGTGTAAATATATAACGTAAACGTTTCTTTTGTGAAACACAGGTGATAAAATAAAGTAAACGCTTCAAACCGAAAGGTAAAAGAAAAAGCACTGGCTTAGATTGACTTGTATATGAACAAACAATCTTACAATAAAATAGTAGACCACTGCGTTTAGAATCATGCTTTTCCTCCCTAATTTCTTAGAAACGATTTTCTTTTTCCTAAACATACACTAATATTCTATTAGTAAAGACATTTTTGAGTGCAAATAATATTTTCCCCAAACATCGAGTATTAGATAACCTCGTGTAACTCTTATTGAGTATTGCAAACAAAGAGGGTACGCCTTAAACGTTAAGACACACCAAGAGGTTTGAGCCAAACAGTACTGAAAGAATTCTAATTTTTAAACAAATGTTTCTCTGAACTTTGCCTATATCAAGTGGGTTATGTCAGCACATAGCACAAAAGAAATGTACAAGGCATTGTGGTAATATTTCCATGAAACACGGTGAGTTTAAGCAATGTTGAATCAATTTGAACATGTATTCTTAATACGTAACATATACCCGCGTTTTTTTTTTTTTATTTTACATTTTGTGTATACAATTTCACAATTTTCAATCTGATTTACACTTTACATTTTCAATTTGATCGCGATTTGCAATATATATATATATATATATATATATATATATATATATATACTGCTTGACAATTGATAAGGAACAACTGATTTTTCAGGTAGCATTTCCGGCAGCTGACCAATTACAGTCAAATGCAATGCAGAGGGCGTAGTTGAGCAGGTTCTATTATCTGTATAAAAGGCAGTGCACGAAAGCACGGTATTCAGTCGAAAGTGCATGGGGTGAGAAGTTTGATGTAAATAGCGTCGTAGGCGGTGGAACTCACTTATGTGAAACTCAGTGTGGTGGGGCAATAATTAAGTGCAAAATTACTTTAAGAGAGAATTTGAGTGCGTACGTTCGTGGACATGCAGTTGGAAGGTCGAAAGCTGGTCAAAATGTCACTACTGTGGCGACAACAATGAAAGTGTCGAAAAGTGTCATCTCGCGATAAAAAAAAAAAGCTACGGAAGGTGGAAATGCGATGCGAAAGCATGCCGGTGGTCGTCGAAAAAAGATCACACCTCAAAATAATAGATATATATCCTTAGTGACAAAACGGAACAGACAGCACACACCGCGTCGGATAGCTGCAGACCTTGCAACCACTACCGGTAAACATGTATCTGCCACAACCATTTCGCAGCGCTTAAATCAGCTTCATTTGTATGCACGGAATCCTGTAAAATGCATCCCACTTCAACCACGCCATCGTCAATGATTACATTGGTGCCAGGAACATGTTGGTTGAGATCAGCAACAGTGGTCCAGACTGATGTTCTCCGATGAATCCCATTTCACTGTGACAAGTGATTCTGACCACCAGTCACTGTGGAGAGATAGGGGAACACGTTACGCACACCAGAATATTCATGAACGTGATCAGTATGGACAAGGCGTGATGCTGTTGGCAAGCATTATGAACAATGGCAGAACCCGCGTCACTTCTTTGAGCAAGGTAGCGTGACATCCTGGCGGTATTTCAGAGATGTTCTTCCGAACCATATTCGTCGTTTTCGCGGTGCGGTCGGTCTGGACTTTCTGTTTATGAACGACAATGCACATCCACACAGGACCGCTGAAGTATCGGACACAGTTGAATATGAAGATATTACACGTAGGTAATGGCCTGCTTACTCTCCGGACCTTAATCCTATTGAACATGCCTGGGATGTCATTGGTAGACGTGTTTCTCAACGAAATCCCCCTCCCCGAACTGTTCAAGAACTGACACGCCTTGCGAGAGGAGTGGGACAATATTCCCTAAGGACTCCTCACTAATTTAGTGGACAGTATGAATAACAGGTGCAGGATGTGCATTAGTGTCCATGGAGATTACACATTTTACTGAGGTACTCCTATCTGTGTTCTTTCGGTAGGAAGACCCATTTTGCGTATCTGTTTGGACATGCTCCAAAGAGCACTTTTTCTTTTTTCGTTTTCTTCTTTTTCCATGTGACTTCTGTGTCATTTTCCATTAAGATAATTGCACACTTTCTCTACTGCGTATGTACTGTGTTTCATTTCTTCCCTCAATGTCTATTCTGAATTATTCCGAAAAATGATAATGTTCCTTAACATTTGTCAAGCAGTGTGTGTATATATATATAGAGAGAGAGAGTCCCTTTGGTTCGGATGTTTTTCGAGTTAGGTTCGTAGCGTCTTGTGTGTTGAAGTCTGCAAATGCTGTATGCTGGTTTCTACAAGGGGTGTAAATGGGCACTCGTTCACTTCAAACACATGCGCTCCTGCGCTTTACTAATTATATCCAAGCCCTATTCATGCTACACCATAAATCGGTTAGGTCATATGTAGTTTGAACTTTCTTCCTCTGCTGCCAATGCATCTTTTCTTCAAGGGACATTTTTACTACACACTCAGAAACAAGGATAGGATGATCCGAAATCTGAAAAGGTCTGGAGGATGACCCACTAACAATAAATCGACAAAGGGAAGGAAAGACACATCGGAAAACTGTTTTGTAATCGCAAGTCGAGGTATTTTTTTCTTGCGGCAACCAACCCTTCAAGGAAAAGTTTCCTGAAATAATAGTAATGTGTGCTACCATAAATGGATAAAACCGGATGCCTCCACCATAATGTGTGCTACAAATTTTTAATTGGAATGATTTAGTATATTGGAAATTTTTTATACTTGTGGGCAGAGCGTATTGTGTATTTAGATAATTTAAGGATGAATTTAATAAATTATTTTAGGATAAGAAATGAAATAATTATTTTTTTGATATTTTTGACATTACACTACAAGTTATTAGGACTTGAAATGGTTTTAATTATAAAAATTTATTAAATTGTAATGGCATAGAAACTTAACTATTATGATTATTTAACATTGTAAATAGATGCAATATTTACAGGTAGTTTAGCTTTGATAATTTTTAATTGATGTTTTTTTTATTACTATGTGATTTTAATTACAATTTTCCAGTTTACTTTTTGTTTTTAACCAGCATAACCCCTTTCCGGAATTTAGGTGCTTTTTGGTTGTAGCGTAGAGCTTAGTTTAGGTTTTTTTTTATGAAATATTTTATTTTGTTATTTTTGTATAGGAAAACTTTTAATAATTGTGGTGTGATGCCTACGTTATCTGTTTTTATTTTTTTAAACGGTTTAAATATCGTTTCCTTGTTTTACAATAAATAAAATAAATTTGTAAAATACATGTGAGGATTTTGGGTACTTTATAATAGTATTTTTTTTCAGTTTTTCACGGAAGTAATATTTTTGCTTCTGTGACAATAATGAAAGAGGTAAAGGATTTAGTTTTCAATTCGTATCGCATATATATATATATATATATATATATATATATATATATATATATATATATATATATATATATATATATATATATATATATATATATATATATGTGGAGGGGGGGCTGTATGTGTGTGTAGAGAGAGAGAGAGAGAGAGGGGAGAGAAAGAGAGAAAAAAGAAATCAAAAGACGTTAATATTACCTGCAACTTCCAATGCAGCAAGTCTCTAAACAGCTTCTCTCGTATGACAGTGAAGAATCACAGATGGCACTTTGATAGGCCCATTTGAATTGACAGATAGAGCAGTAACGGAGAAACACGACTACATCGAAAAGTAACTTTTCCTCAACTCTTTTACGTTCATTCAACTAAGAAACGAGACATCGAAGTGAATGTAAATTTTCGTTTATCTTTTCGGAATCTTCCACCATTTGTTGTAACTAAAGGAAGAAGCAAAAGTTGGCGGTACCACTAATAATTCTCCGTAGGTCGAAGAATTCGGATTCGCTTTCTGCATCCAAACTACCTTCTCCAAGTCTCTCTGGAGAAAGCGGGGGAGAAAGTGGAGTCAAATAACTCAGCTAAATAGCGTAAAAGCCAGCCCACGAAGAGAGCTATTTACATGGAACAATGTCTCCCGAGATCCCTGTGTTATATGGAAGCTCTCTCGCACACACGCATTGTGCAAGAGCAGAAAAATACGCCCCTTTTTTCTTCACTATCGTACTCTAAAATTCGTTCTTCTCTCCCAATGGATGTATTTTGCGTGATTAATGACTCCAGAAGCACGGGTTTATTTTCAACATTCTAGATATGTTTATTTCACCTTTCTTGTCGGATAATTTCGTTTATTTTTGTAAGATTGGACAGATTTTCCTCGAATAATATCGCAGTACGTTAATCTGCTTCAATGCATTAAAATTAACTTTGTGTTTATTTATACATAAAAAATGCATGCATGTATGTTACAGAATAGCTATAGAACCCATCAAGCAATTTCAAGCAAAGTTGGTATATAGATGGCTTACAATCTGGAAAAACGTACTCTTGGGGCAAGATATTTAGGATAGGAATGGAAAAGGGGTTAGTTAGTCTTCCATAATTTTAACAGTCCCTAACCGATTATGCAACACTTCGTGATTTAAAACAACAATGGTTGCCTACACAACAGGAGTAATGCTTTTGTTGCAATTCTTATGCTACGGAGAGGAGAATTCTATTTCTTTCCATTAACCTACAAATATTAAACATTATTCTTCTCGCAGGAATAATGGGGATTTCAAGTAGTTCTATATAAAACTAAAACGTCATATTTTTTCCAGTATTTTAAATATATACATTATTACTGTATTAACTTAAGTAGCGAGCACTATTTTCCATATTGCTGGTCCTCGGTTCAATTCCAGGTGTGAGTGCCAGTTTGGGACATAAACCTAAGTAGTGGTTCGGATTCCTCCTTATTCAATATGTCTCGTCTCTTATAGCCTTGGTGGGGGACACGGTGGATCAGTGGTAGAGCGCTTACTTCTGATTCGTGGGGTCCCTGATTCGACCCCCGGTCACGTAAGTTTGTGGTGGACAACATCGTGTCCGTAGGTTTTCTCAGGATTCTTCCTTTTCCTCCCGCAGCCTCCCAAAAACTTCCTAACTACATACCTTCTCAATAATACTATACTTGTTTAAGAAGGAAATGATTGATGTAGCATGACAATTTGCTCTTACGCTTCATATGTACCCTTTCTCCTACGAAAACAATCATTTTCCTCTGAAAATATATAGATGGAGCTAATTTACAATTACTTATCGTCTTTTTGGGTGCAAAATAATATTCTTTTTTGTCTCTTAGGATATTGTATTTTTTTTATTTCGATTTTAATGAAGAAATACAAGTAAAAATAGTTCTACTTTTTTCCTATATTTAACACGAAAACCTACATTTAATTACTGTATTCCGAAGAATAAAAGCACAAAAATTCAAGAATCTAGGAAAATATGTCACTTTATAAGAAAGAAAAAAGACAAATCATTGGATGGAATGGCCTTTGTGGTTCCAGTGAATTGTTTGTAGAATTTTTAGAATTATGTTCAAGAAAAAAGTCTTTTAGTGAAACGTCTATTAGTTTTAGGAATAACTATACTGGAAATAGAGTAATTACTTGGAACGCCATTGTCGTTTAAAATTTTTCATAACATACAACTTAAGATAGAAACATTTTAGGAGCTGAAGACACGTATTTTGAAGATTGTTCAGATGTATAATTTTAAGATACTTGACACGGTGGTTGGGCAACCAAATTGGCACTGGTGTTATATTGGGTTGCATAACCAACCCTTGGTGCTAACCAAAGAAATACCAGTTTGAAAACCAATCAAAAATATCCAGCCCTGGACTGAAAATAGCTCTCACAAGTAGTGAATGTTGGGAAGACATGTTTCTAACCGTAGAAATGAAATGAAATGAAATGAAATCTGTGAGTTTTACGTCCCACGGTTATGCCGGTTAGGCTAAAGGAGACGGTGATTATGAGAAATGAATGAAATGGTGGAATGAAGAAAGTGGGAGGAAACGGGAGAACCCCGAGAAAACCCACGCACACGGTGTTTGTCCACCACAAAGTTCACTTTTTCTAATCGTAGAATCCCTTACATGAAAATAATGGTGATACTTAAATAAATAAGTCACTTAGAGCCAAACAAGCGAAACTTCTGATATTTTGCTTTAAAAAAGGTCAGCCTTTTATGAAAAAGAACTCCACTTAAAAAGCCGACTTTTTCAATCTCTAATTATTGTTATTATTATTATTATTTTCTTCCCTTGGTTTTGGATAATAACGCTTCCTTAAAAAAAGAAACCGACAACCACACACAGTGTAGGGTTCAGTAAGTTTAATCCATATTATTATGAATTCAAGAGATGGCCCTTCTCTGTATCTGGGTTTAATTAATATTCTGCCAATGTTTCCAATCAAAGTGGCTTAGATGATGGTAATCGCTTGCGTTTCCAGTTTCCCATAAATTATACAGAAGCTTGCTGTATTCGTCTTCCAATCCTTTTTTTTTTAAATCAAAAGAGCCTTTCGCCCATCATCCAACGCCGCAGGGAAAGCGTAATTAAAAAGAGAATGATGAACCTTACCCGTTTGACTTTTGAAGCGGAATCAATTTTATGTACAGATGTTGCTACACAAGAGTTTCAGACTCAGTTCGAGGATCTCTTGTTTCTCTGTGGAACTTCTATCCTCACCCCATCTTTTTGGCCTCTCTTGATACTCAAGTAATACTAGGTCATTTTTTTAAGTAATCAATAAATGCATGGACATTTTTCTTTAAATTTTTGGTTGAAGTTCAATATTCACTTGTAAGATCTAATATGTTCGCGGCGGTTAGACGTACTTCTGTTACTGCTAGAAGAAGACACGAGCTGATAATTAATAGCGGGGAATACTGTGCCTCAAGGATAGAGCGCTTACTTCTAATGCATCGGGTCTCTGGTTCGATTCTCTACCAAGTAACTTTGTGGTGGACAACATCGTGTCCGTGGGTTTTATCGGAGTATTCTTGTTTCCTCCCACTTTCTCATTCTACCAATACTTTCATAATAATTAACTTGCCTTAATCATCGTCTCACTTAGCCTAAGGGATATAATCGTGGGACGTTAAACTGAAATATTTCGTTTACTCGATTACTCGACCCCCCGTATTAATCGACCCATGTTCCCATTTGACATTTCAAAGTTACCCCCCGTTTCCCCATTTACGGGGGGCGGGGAGGGGTACTTTTGGCGGAATTGGTTTTACCCCTTAGCAATATATAACGTGTACTTCAAACATTTCTTCTATGTTTTATAATTTTTCAGATATTTCCGTGGATTGATTAAAATTCCCACCCTGTATATATATATATATATATATAGGGTGTTAATGAATTATGCCGACAAACTGTAAGAAGTGATTCTTTACACCAAAATAAGTCAAAAAGTTCGTACGGACCTGTGGGGAAAAGTGCATATTTGAGAGCTAGGGCGGTCTAAAATCGCGAAAAAGCCAAATTATAAGAGACCCTATTTCGAAATCGAGAAATCGTGGAGTGGTGGTCCTTATCAGTGGTAAAGAAAGTGACGCATATACAATCCAAAATTGCATATTACATCAATTTTCAATGGGTGTACAGGGTATAATTCCCAAATATGCTCTCAATAGATTTTTTAGATATAAACTTACCCTTATTTCAAGGAGGGCCCAAAGTAGGCAGGAGGTAAGCCTTGGCAACAATCGACATCCAGTGCTTCGGAGGAAAGTCGAAAGTGTTAGGAATAGGCTGCTCTGTGTTTTGTTGTGTTCGGAATAACGGGTTATTGCGATGTATTTAGTCACGGTATATTTCCTGCTTTCTTCATTTACAAGCGTGAAAGAAAACATTTGCTTTTACCCGAGTACGAGAGACCGTGTTGTTGACTATCCTTAACACTTCCGACATCGCACCAAAGGATTCCGTGTTCACTGCTGTCAAAGCTTATCGTTTGCCTACTTTGGAAAATCAGAGCATATCTGAAATTCGGTTGGTGGCATGTCTGGGAATTTAACCCTGCAAGGAATACTCTACATACCTATTAATGGAATACGCAGATTTGGATTGTGTATGCGTGACTTCCTTTACGCTGATAAGGACTACCACTACAAGATTTCTCGAATTTTGAATAGTGACTCTTGAAATTTGGCTTTTTCGCGATTTTGGACAGCCCTAGCTCCGAAACTCCAGAGGAATCACCTCTTACAGTTTGTCGGTATAGTTCATCAACGCTCTGTATATATATATATATATATATATATATATATATATATATATATATATATATATATATATATATATATAGTGTTTCAAAACAACACTGACAACGTTTAGGAGGTGATTCCTGATAACAAGATAAGACAAAAAGTATAGACCAATCTGGGTGCAGAAATCCGTTATTTCGGCGTTATAAGCTGCCGAAAACAAACAAAAAATGAACTTTAAAGTTTCATAGCTCCAAAACTATGGGGCCTACCGTAGTTGGGTCAAGACCTCACTTAAGAACTAGTATGTGAGGTATCCAAAAATACGTTTCAGAGTCCTGCGGTATTCACGCAACAATTTTTATAGAGTGAGTTTGACTACGAACATATAATTTGAAGTACTCATCAACTACCTCAATAAAAATTGTTGCGGAAGTACCGTAGGATTGTGAAACACATATTTGGTTAGGGCGTATAATAGTCTTGGCCCGACTACGGTAGGCCCATAATATTGAAGCTATAGACCTTTAAAGTTCTTTTTTGCACCCAGGTTGGCCTATACTTTTTGTCTTACCTTGTCAGGAATCATCTCCCAAACGTTGTCGCTGTTGCTTTGAAACACTCTTTATATATATATATATATATATATATATATATATATATATATATATATATATATATATATATATATATATATATATATATATCGCTTTCTTTCTATTTTCTGGGAAACTATGCATCACAATTCACTCTCAGGCGTCTTATTTGTTTTAGCTTCATGTCGTCTATCGTTTTTGGACAATATTTTAGTTAAAGAGAAAGTTATAATTAACAGTTAGTTATAAACTTAATGTATACTTCATGAATCATAGGCCTACCACGTAGTTTTGAGTCTGTCGTAATTAGTGCTGTCGAAATCGGTTTTTGAAAAAAACGAAAACCGGTTTTTGAAAAAGTGAAATTTCATAAAACCGAAATTTCGGTTTTGAAAACCGCTTTTGCGGTTTCGGTTTGCAAAACCGCATTTGTGGTTTCGGTTTTCAGAAAACCGGTTTTCCTAAAAACCCGAAAACCGCAAATGTCACAAAACTTCGACAGCACTAGTCGTAATGCAAACGTCATAGTGAAGAGCTTCAATATTAATCTCACCTTAATAGGTGAAACGGTTCTTAGTCGACATCAATTTTCAGTTACTTAAAATAACTCGTCTTTTTTTTTTTTTTTTCAATTTTCTCGAACTCTACGCGTGAGGTTTTGCACTGACGAATGTCATTTTTTTTGTGCCAGTAAGCTCTATCGATTATTACATATGTCATCTCTGTATATTTTTTTCTTTCGTCAACACTTATATCACTGTATCTTTAATCAATGGCTTACGCAAAATGGGCGGTTTGGGTTTTGACCCCCGTGAATAATATACAGTAAATCCACAATCATCCGTGGAATTGGGCGGCAAAAGGTACCTCGGATGGAGAAAATTGCATATAACCCCCCCAAAAAAAACTAAAAATGAAATGCAAACATGAAAAAAATAGCATAAAAACTAAAGCATCATTTATTTTACAAAAATCATTAAAAAAATTTAAAAATACTTTTACTTTACGTCGAAACCACTAAAAATCAAGATTAATAAAAAAAACGATACTGTACTGTAAAACTGTCAGTAATTTTCGACCTGGCCTATGAATTTTCCCTGTTGTTGTTCTGGATGTTTTTTTTTTTTTTTTTTTTTTTTTTTAAGGTTCGTAATTATCCTTCAGTGGTCGCCCGCGAACTCTCACTTCTCAGTTAACAATGAATGTAATTCACTACCTCACAAATCCCTCTTCCCAATTCCCGCTTTCCATACCTCACAACAATCGGCTTCTGCTTATTAGAGTAGAAATGCATTTCGAAACGTGCACTATTGTTGCAAGTATTGATTTTATACAATGGAATTTATTTTTTGATCAAAAGATTCAAATCAAAACTTTTCTTGTATGCCTTATATCTGGAGGACTACATATAGTGTAGCCAAACGCAAACTATCACTTAAATCAGTATGATGTGTTTATTCCGTTTAAAAAAAAAAAAAACGAAAACTTGATTGAGGGGACATTCAAATATTTTGTGGCCCCTGATCGAAAAACTAATTATTAGTCAAGATCGTAATCTTTTGATGCATTTTTTATCATTCCTAAAATTCCTGCCCAACATAGGAATCTTTTGTTCCACTTTTTGACCATTCGTAAAATTCTTCTTACGTTGTAGAATATACAGTACTCATTTGAATGTCGAATGTCAGTCTGGACTACTTATGAAAAATAATTGAGTACGACTGCAGGGTAAAAAAAAACATTCTTCGATCGCGGATAATCGTAGCTTTAATGTATTATGAAAAATAAACAATTCCCGTATTTTAATATATATATATATATATATATATATATATATATATATATATATATATATATATATATATATATATATATATATATATATATATATATACAGAAATCCTGAGACGATATGAACTGTATGTAGGCTTTAACCCCCTCACCTCTTAATGAATTTTTACGTATACTGTTGTATTTGCTTCCAGCAGCTACAATCTAATCACCATTGTTTTTGTCTTCCTAACATTTATTTTCATTATTTCTTGGCTTTAAGTTATCTAACATAACGTTAAATTTCGGTTTAGATTCAGTATGTCATCTTAATGACAGTAGAATAGCTTTTGTTATCGGTGGAGGCTCTTTAGAACCCTTGATGTGTATCAGGAAATGTTTAAAATATGAAAATAATGTGTTAATTTTTTATAATAGTGTCGGGTCTAGCCCGGGACCGGGGTGCCTAGGCCCCCCAATTTTTTCAGTGACGAAAATTATTTAAGCCATAATTTAAAGTTTATAGTAAACTCATGATTTACCTATTGTAGTCTGGGTTGTGGCTCCCCTCTCCCCCGTTTTTACGTTCTAGATCCGTCAGTGCTATAGTAGGCTATGTAGAAAAATCGAAAATAAAACTCATGTTTTAGACTCGATATTGGCGAAACGCAATATTCAGTGAATGCCATTCACAAATGAAGAAATATTTTTTTTTTTTTTAAGTTTGATGATCAAGTTTCTTTTTCGTCTGGTTTCTAACCTCGTTGTAAATCCGTGATCACACACAAGATGATACTGTTAACATTTGTGAACGCCTAATATCCTAATTTCAGTATTTTTTTTTTTAAAGTTAAACTAAAGCATGATGGAGTAAAGTTTCGTCATGAGTTTTCAGATATTACGGTGTTCTACAGAATCATCAGTCTAACGAAAAACTTTCTAGCGAGTTTCTCAGTTGAGTCAAACATTAATGGTCGGTTCATTAACATAAAGTTCCTGCATTACTTAAGAAACACTTTTTTTTTTCTTGGTATGCAGCAAGAAGCAGAGAGAGGAATTTCTAAGTTCATCCTACACGAGTGTGTATTATATATGCTGTATTCGTGTTGTAGAGGTAAATTTGCATATGAAAGGCTGTATCAGATAGGTGCTTATTTTTTCTTTTCTTTCCCAACGCTTATGAAGATTAACACTAATATATTTTATGCTAAATGTAAATGAAAGAATCTTAAAATAGTTTGAAGTAGGAAACAAAGATATGATTTCCTGTCTTAAAATGCAAATAATTTTCTTTCTTTTTCTGCAATGATTTTAAATTTACAAGTAGCATAGTCTGCATTCCTTAAAGGTGTCCAAACCTATTCACTTTTTTTACAGTCCATTTATTAGAATTACCACATGTATTCTTTTATCCGAGAATCTCAGATATATTCTTTTTCTCAGGAACTAAAAGTGGTCCGAGCATATTTTTTTTTTAAGGAAAACCAGGATATATCACCCTTTTTATGGCAATGATTTCAAATGTATTAGTAGCACAGTCTGAATTCCTTAGCCGTGTTCGAAACCTGTCATTTTTGCTTTTTAGCCCATTCATTAGAATTACCGCACGTCTTCTTTTATCTGGACATATCCTTCTCTTCGGGACTTAAAAATGGTACGGATGATTTTTTTTTTTTTAAAAAAAGGAAAATCATGATATGTGTCTTTTAGAGTACAGAAGAATGATTCAACTTCAAGATTCAATTACAGTGAAACCTTCGTTCACAGACATCTTCATAATCTGGACATTTCTTTTTTTGTCCCTGCAAAAAGAGTTCAAGTCAAAATGATGAAAATAAATTTGAAAGAAAAGAAAGGCGATTCAATATCTGTCAATGATGTTTCTACCTCTTCTTGCTCTTTAGATCTGTCTGAGCTGTTGGATAGGATGCTCCAGACAACATTAACTGTGAATATTTATTATGCAGTTAAAAGTGGTTGGACTGGGTTCAGTGCATATTGTATTAATGTTGGTGTCATCTTGATTGTTCCTTATATGACAAGAGCGCTTACATTTGTGCCTTTTGTTCGTACAGCTTAACACAATTACCACATTTCAGTTCTGAATGCTTAAATCTATGTTTTTCCATCGTTAACATTTAAGGTATAAATAAGTTATTATTATCTTCACACGTAATCTATTATATAAAAGAGAACGCACAAATCCTTTGTTAGCTCATCACGCTAATACGGCTGAACCAATTTCTTTCATTTTTGGGGGGTTATTAGGATTTGGACCCTAGATGGTTTTTATCATATCACTTTAATTTTTAATTACCAGTGTCTTGAGATAATTGACCATTCAAGTGTCCATAACGTACAAATCCTTTGTTAGTTCATCATAGGTATAAAAATAAACGTATTTATATGCAACCCGCATGACCGTGTCACTCGGCGGGTTAACATAAATGACAGGCGCTATAATGTTAACATTTACTGCAATTTGAAAGCGAAAAAGTAAAAATTATCTAAGTAACAAAGTTTATTGCGTTCCGGGGTGACCGCAGCGAAGCGGGGCGGGTTAACATAAATGACAGGCGATATAATGTTAACATTTACTGCAATCTTCTATGGTTTTTATCATATCACTTGAAAGCGAAAAAGTAAAAATTATCTAAGTAACAAAGTTTATTGCGTTCCGGGGTGACCGCAGCGAAGCGGGGTGAACGCTGCTAGTTCTCTATAAAACTGTCTAAACAGGTTAGGACTATGTCAGTATCATATAGTATTACAGTCCATTTGATACAACTTGTACTTTCTGAAAGTTGCTTTCCTCTGTTTTTAAACTTCCTTCACATGCTCATAACCAGGGCCCGGATCTTGTTGACCTAAAATTTTCTAAAAAGTGACCTATAAAATGAAACTAAAATTCATGGAAAATGACCGTAAAAATGACAAAAATTGAACTTGCGTTTTCTTAAACGTTTATTTCGTTAAACATTGACATTTTTAATATCCATTGGATTTTTAATTAACATTTCTCACTTATTTTTTTTAAAAAAAAGTTTCAGTTAGTTGCACTCCATTGATCATTTATTTCTATTGATCAGTCCATTGTACATCATTGTAGGTACTGAAAACGTCAATTCACTCCCGAGTTGAAACTAGGAAGCACTCTTAAATAATAAAAGTTTGCAAGTGTAGACTACATGAGAATAATAGATGAAACCCTGTTTAAAATCTTTTTATGCCTTCTAATCCATTTTTAGTTATTCACGTGATCACATCCTTTGTGGTCAACAACCCAAAACTATCTGTTTGGCCACCTACCAACCCCCACCTTTCGTTAACCAGCTACCGTTTAGTTTTCATTAGCTTGTTAAGAATGCAGTTTTTCATCCCAATAGTCAGGAAGCAAGAAAAGAGATTATTCAACTTCGTCTTTTCCACATCCGTAAATCGTATTCATTTAAAGCTTTCCTTACGTAGAAGAAAAAGTCCACAAGTGACCTAAAAGATACCTTAAAATATTAAAAAATGACCTGAAACTTCAAAATGGAAAAAGTGATCAAAAGTTGACCCTAAAAAAGATATTTTTAGAACCTAGAGTTGATGGATAACGTTTTTACTTGAACTTGCCTTGTCCTATGCGTAACAGAAAAAAAAGTTGACTTGTCAACAAGATTCGGGCCTGCACATAACAATCAGGCAAGAAGAACTGTTTCTATGGCAACAGCACGTTCAGCCAATTATAGTGCCTCATTTCTCTCGCTTTGCAATGATAAACAGGACCACCCTTTCCGCACGTTGCCAATTTGAATATAAACAAATGCATATTGTTGTTAATTTGAGTAGTGGACCTGCTAGTTATTGAGAGCATTCTTTTTAATTCTCTTTTGTGTAATTTAATTCTCTAAAACTGAGATTTACTTGCAGTGAATAATTTCGTGTTTCAATACCCAACGCAAAAGCTGGCAACACAGCATTGAACACCACGTGCGCGCAGCGAGCTGTCAGAAAGGACAAGTAGTATCAATTGCAGTACATACATTAGGCACAAGTGGGAGAACTCGGCTTTTATTTCAAAATTTAACATTGTTTCATATTACCATTCAGGTCTCCAAACCCTCAATTTTGAATTTTTTTTTTTTTTTTTTTTTTTTTTGAAAATTGTACAATGCAAAACTTAGTATACTGTTTTGAGTATGTTTTCGAGACTGCAAGTATAGAAGTGTGAATTTACCTATGCCATATATAAAAATATTCAGTTACGTACATCGGTACTATATATACATATAACTAATGAGAATTTGAAAATTGGTTCTTATTTGGCGAGAAATTCTTAATTGAGTGGAGAAACTTCTTTTTGGTGAAATTCAGTGGACATGAATTTTGATTTTGGATCTCCAACAGATATGTGGTACATTTAAAACGTTGCTGCAGCAACTTGTCACCAAACTGTGTGATTTGGTGGATCACCAAAAATCCAAGCCCTATAACAAAGGGCGATAACTCCAACGAACCAACAATAACCAATCTGATTGGAGTTGGAAATAGATTTTTCATAATGCAACGATATCTATTTGACAGACTTATCCTAATGGAACATGTCGATACTGCATAAAATTTTGCCGCTGTTACGTAGCCAGAAGATATTATAGCTGATCGATAGATTTCCCCGTTGGTCCCTGGTTTGATTACTGGTAATAAGCTTTTGTGATAGTCAATATATTTTCCTTGAAATTTTTCTGTATTTTTTCTGTTTTGTCCCTATATTTTTGTTCGACCAATTTTTCCTTATTATTCACTTCCATTCTTCCACCATCCATCTTTACTAGCTTAATGGACATAACCAAAGCACATGACTAGGTGTGCATTAATTGTAAATTTGGAGCGAAGCGTTCGTCCTTTATTGATTATTCATAGAATTGTTCAGTGCATCTCTTGTTTTCGTGAATGAACACGACATGCAAATAGTTTGAATTTGGCATATCAGCGAAAGGCGTAATGGCTTTAAAAAAAATGTGTTCGCAGAACAAAATGGAAAGGACGGCCCCTTTTCTCTAATGCTGAAAATTCTATTTTCCACCTTTTACAATGAGAATTTTGCCCGCCAAATGCTTTTCCAAGGTTAAGTCTATGGGCATCCCGTTTTTCGGTAAAAAAAATCCTCAATGGTATGTCCGATCGGGACGTGCTAGGGGAAGGCGTTCTACCTATGAACACTTTTATAGAGTCTTCGAAATTTTGATGCTAATATTCAGCACTTTCTCCCCAATTTTTGTCGTATATTTGAAGTGCCATCTCTTTGGTATCAGATAGGATGATTTTTAAATGTGTTACATAATTACAGTAGCTTTTATAAGATATAATAAGAACACATCCGTTTTGTTCACAGGTACATTATGGTCACGTACTCTTGAACAGAACCTCTTGTACCTTTGAACAAATTGATAATTACAACGTTTCTGAGGCAATATTATAAAAAGAAGCTACAAATATTAACAGTTATAAATTGCAATAAAAAGTTTAGCTATAAAAGGTTCCCCAGAATTGAAATTTTATTAATTAAATTAAAAATTGAAGAGAAGTTCTAACGAAAACTTATGAACAATAAAGTTGAGCATATACAACTCTTAACATAACCTTATATGTTATACAATAAGCGAATATTTATAAACTACTTAAAATTATAATTAATAACTTTATATCCTAACCTAATCTATATAAAATATACCAATTGTTTTAACTACTTACATTGTGTAGCTTTAAACAGAATTATTTATCGTTCAAAGGTACTCAATGCATTAATGTTCATAGGTACAAGAGGGTCACCATTACGAAAAAAGTTATCCATTAGCTTAAATATTGAACAGAAGTTAAAATTAAAAATATTACTGTATTCACCAATGATTCTGCCCCAAGTTTGGACAAATAAATATCACAAGTTGCGAAAACCAAAAACCACAAAACTCAAAAGGTAACTACAAAAATCTTCGTTTTGGGGGTGAAAAAATTAAAAGGAACATCACTCGGCACAGCACTCAGTAAACAATAACCAAACGCGTTTGTAGTGCTTTTTTTATTTACTCTTTCAAACGAATTTTAATCACTGCACTAGATAGATCTGAATTCGAGAAAAGCACAGGTGTTCAAAGGTACATTGTTTCAAAGGTGCAACGCCTTCTCCTACTCCTTATGACATTCAACGTGCGTCCTCGAATCACCATGTTAAATTTTGTTAAGAATGGTTCAAGCATCTTGGAGGAGTATCCGGACAAACGAACGCCTAAGTATCTTGGAGGAGTATCCGGACAAACGAACGCCTAAGTATCTTGAAGGAGTATCCGGACAAACGAACGCCTAAGTATCTTGGAGGAGTATCCGGACAAACGAACGCCTAAGTGTCTTGGAGGAGTATCCGGACAAACGAACGCCTAAGTATCTTGGAGGAGTATCCGGATAAACGAACGCCTAAGTATCTTGGAGGAGTATCCGGACAAACGAACGCCTAAGTATCTTGGAGGAGTATCCGGACAAACGAACGCCTAAGTATCTTGGAGGAGTATCCGGACAAACGAACGCCTAAGTATCTTGGAGGAGTATCCGGACAAACGAACGCCTAAGTATCTTGGAGGAGTATCCGGACAAACGAACGCCTAAGTATCTTGGAGGAGTATCCGGACAAACGAATGTCTAAGTATCTTGGAGGAGTATCCGGACAAACGAACGCCTGAGTCGAGTACAGATGAGCTTCACTCCAATTAAGTAAAGGGTTTGTATTTTACTTTATATTTGGATTTCCTCGATGATTAATGAATCATTGAGTTTTTATTACTTACATGTCATCATATACTTCATAAGTAATAGTTGTCTGCTTGGGAAATACAAATACATGTTTAGCGTTCATGAACCGTAAAAAAAGAAACTCCATCTACTAAATCTTTACAAGAAAAAAACATGTTAACTGATTTCTGTTTGTCTTTTATTTTGTCATTGCAGACTTGTTTGATGTTAGTTTAGGAAATATTTGTTAGACTTCACATAACAATCATTGTTTTTCCACGAAATTTGTTGCTGTTTTAGGGATTCTAAGCGTTAGGTTTGGCTCCGTTCCACATGCGTAGCAGACGTCTGTTGTATGGAGTTTCCAAGTTGTTGGCAAAGCTTCATGTTGCTATGCAATTCCACCCCCACCCCCCTTGCCTTTGGAACCCTTCTCTTGTGGATGGGTTAAGCCAATTGACCTATTTGCTGCTTTTCCCTCGCTTTTCCAAGCAGCCTCATCGTCTACCAGCAACGGGATGCGTTCCATCTTCGTTTCACGATTGTTTTCTTCAGAAACCACTTGTAAACGAAGAATAGTCCGACGAGTGCGTTGGAAAAGTTTGCCCTCAGAACGGGTCAAGCGCTCTGCAGAAAAAAAAAAAAAAAGAATTGGATTTTTTTTTCATGTAGTAACAAGTTGTTCTTTTAACCCAAGTTTCCATAATTCTTTTATTCATGTTATTTTCTCTCTCTTTCTCTCGACGTCTTTCTTTTTAATTTGAAATTAGTTTCACTTGAACTACAAGTTAACAGCCTTTTAAATTACGTTGCACTACGCAAAAAAATGTCCTTTTTATTTCAGTTTCAAGGCAATAAATTTTTAGTTGTGTGGAAGAAAAGACGCTCATTAAGGTTTTATTTCTATTGTTCTGGCTTTAGCTAGCAAAATGGAACAGAAGAAAATGTCCATCTATTTAATAAATAAATGTTATTTACTTTAATACTTTATTTACAGTTTTAGTAACGTCACCATAAGGCGCTTAATTGGGTTGATTTCGATATAAATATTTATAGCTAACATTTTTCGAGACATAAATTCAAAGAAGTATTTGTGAAGATATGATCCAAACTTTAAAGATCTTAACATATAGAGACTTTTTAAAAATCATAGCTTTCGGACGCAGGTTTTAAACCAAAAAGCATTTCGGTTGTGAAGCTACGACATTTAAAAATCATCCACGAAGAAGGCTACTTGAGGAACCATATTTTTCTAGGATATCTCAAGAATGCCAATAAGACTGTCGAAGCATGGAATTTGGAAATAAACTTTTACTTGCATTAGGAACAGTTATTAACCGTGGGACGTAAAACTCACAGATTTCATTTCATTTTTAGGAACAGTTATTTATTATTAAATATGCATTTTAATGTGTCAAAACACAATGTTTAAGAGTCTTCATCCCGGCGAAATTAAAATACCGCTAATTTTACAGTAATTATGTGATATCTTCAAATTGATAAAAGATAATCGAAACGTGGAACAAGAGCGCCCTAGACAATGTTATTTTGCGTGAGGTACTATTATCACAAGTCACCTAGTGGCTTTCCGTTTTCAGCTGTTTAGAAACGCGAAAATAAATGCCGATTTTCAAAATGGCTCGAAATCGAAAGCAGAGAAGTGAGTCGTTATAACGGTTTCTTATGTAAAATAATATTGTCTAGGGCGCTCTTGTTCCACAGTTCGATTATCTTTTATCTATTTGAAGATATCAGATAATTACTGTAAAATTAGCAGATGAAGATTCTTAAGGCGCACGGTAGGCGAGAAAGTTCAGCTCTCGGGGTACTATAACGCTATAACGTCTTACAAGTAAACGTACTCAACCAACAATCAGGGATTCAGACATGGTATACATCATATATATAGGGTCGGATCCAGGATTTTCTTGCAGAATTTTCTACCAAAATAACCAGTATAGGGGGGAGTGTTTTAAATGATATCCAGGAAAAATTGTTCTTCTCTCTTCTATGCTTCCGTTTTCTTTCCTATTTGACAAATGTTATATTGCTTTTGCAAAACTCCTCTTTCTTTTAAGCCCCAAACGGAAACATGACGGCAGAAAGTTTCGGAAAGTGTTGCTATTTCACTGCTAACTTCTCACTTTAGATAGTATATTATTTACAACGAAGGGGGTGCACCGCGTAAATCCGGTAAATCCATAATATATATTTGTAGAGTACTAACTTAGATTAGTAGAGGTACGAAATCTGATAAAAGGGTATAGGAGTTAGAAGGATCTAAAGATAACATTGCAATCTATAGAAAGTCTTATTTGCACGATCGTCTCGATGTTCTACAAGCTCTCTTTGTTGGTCTAGTGGCTAGCGTGTGTGTCTTTGATGCACGTGGCCCGGGGTTAGATTCTCACTGTGAGAGTATAAAATTCTAATTTCATAATCATTGGCTTCTGTTAAACATTCATCTTGTTTAGCCCTCTGGCGCTTGGGGTCCCGGGTTTAAACTCTGCTCCCGGCAAGTGAACTTTGTGGTGAACAAACACCGTGTGCGTGGGTTTTCTCGGGGTTCTCCCGTTTCCTCCCACTTCCTTCATTCCACAATTTCATTCATCCCTCATCATCACCGTCTCCTTTAGCCTAACTGGCATAGCGTGGGACGTAAAACTCAAATATTTCATTTCATGTTTCATCTTGTTTAGCATATAAGGGATAATTATGGGAAGTAAAACTAAAAACTTTCATTTCCCGAACTTGTACTATACATTCGACTGACAAAGTTTGATTGTTATGCTTCACAAAATTACAAGAGTCCTTAGAACGTGAATGTAGTCCGATAATTTCTTTATACTATTCTAACCTTTCATATGTAAATATATTCGTCTTCGTTCCCACATTTAAATCTCACTCTCAATGTTGCCCTCTCTCTCAATATCAATATCGAATTCACATGACCGGGAATCAGATCTCCGACTCTTGGTACCAGATGAAAGCCATCTATCAATGCGCAATCGTTACTCCCTATAGGTTTGTTGTTAGTGGATTACGGATATTTAAACACTTAGAACAGGAAACATAGAGAAAACCAGTTGAAAATGCTCCATGAGCATTGCCAAAACTAACTTATAAAGAATTAATATTTCATATTTACTTCTAGGCTTTATACCAATTGTTCTAGGTACTTCATTGTTATACTTATTAAACAATTCTTGTAATATATCTATCCATTTATAATTTCCTTGAGTACTAAATTTTTTTCACATGTTTTGTTTAAGAGTTATGTTAACACGTTCTACGATATGTTGTTTTACGAAGATTGATGCTCAAAATGGAGGGCTCAAAATTAAAAAAAAAAAAATCGCAAAAGATCATCTCTCTATGACTTACAGTTCCCAAGATATGGCTTCTTAAATCTCTCGAAATCCGAACTGTTTTGGCCAATATCTCAGGAACGGTTGCCAATTGACCAGTGGTCACCGTTTACTATTTGGTACCAAAATGTTAACCATCCTCTTAGGTGCTGATTAACACCAATATGATCTCTGTATAATCTACAGTTCCCGAGATATGGCTCCTTAAATCTTCCGAAATCGAAATTTTTCGGCCAATATCTCGGGAACGGTAAAAGTGACGTGAAAAACTCTATCACTTCTTTTAGATAGTTTTTGATGTTCTATTGAATGGAGGGATCAAAATTGATAAAAGTTCCAAATAACACACACACACACAGATATAGAGAATTTAGTGGCGAACCTTTTAAAGTTCGTTGAAAGTTAGTAAACAAAGAACTAATAAAACCTTTTTTGAAAAAAATATGAACCGACTTAAAGAATGTGCAAAGCGCTAAAGGAACAGATAATAATAATAATAATAATAATAATAATAATAATAATAATAATAATAATAATAATAATAATAATAATAATAATAATAATAATAATAATCGCTTGAAAACAGAAAATAAGTTATTACTATTACATATTTAAAAATATTTGAAGTTGTGTCAAGCTAAGCAAATTATTTTCTAATATAAAATTATTTCGGTGGTAATCTTATGTTTAGCTTGACACTACTTAAAATTTTTTATACATAATAGTAATAAATAATTTTGTAATTTCAAGCACATTATTATTATAATTATTATCGTCTGGGTTTTAGCACTTTTTTTATTTTTTCCCTTTAGTGCCTTGTTTGAAGTCGGTTCGTGTTTTTCAAAAATAATAAATAAAAATCTTTTATGAACAATAACGATTTCAAAATTTAACGATATTAATCATTTAACTTTAACTTGTTTATGTATAAAAGCAGAGGATATTATTTATCTCTGCAATGCATGAAAAGGAGACAGTAAAATATTATGTTTACAGATCACCTTAGTGCACATTCTGCCAGAAACGCCTGCAGGGAACTTTTATTTTGCTGTAGTCAGATAAAACGGGTGACTTTTATTGTGTTATCGATAATTAAAAGGAGAAATTTGGTGTCACTCAGTTGAAACGAGTAATCTCGTAACCTTACTTATAGTGAACTCCTCCCTTCCCTTGAGAGAGATAATAGATTAATACACAGTATGTCGTAAAAATAACGGAACTTTTTCTTTACAGATATCCACTAGCTCCATCTAGTGAAGCAACATATCATAAGAAACCTGGATATTTGCTCAACAAAACTAGATCACAATCATGAGCAGTCGTTCTTTCAGAAAAAAATCTTCCGGGGGTGCACTGCTGATAATATTCTATTTATTATATTATAGACGCATTATTTTGATCTCCTCTGGGGGGCCTCTCGGAGCTCTGGGGGGGGGGGCAGTGCCTCCCAAAAACATGACTGGAAGAAACACTGATCATGAGAACCGATTAACGGAGTGTCAAGTGCTCGATTTGTTCCGCACACCTTAACTCGTCAACCAAAAAAATTGCTCGCTTAGAACATTGCAAGGACTGGTTAAATCAGCCAGACGAAACAGAACATTTCTGGAATCGATTATTATAAGACTGATGAGACTTGGTGCTTCAATTACGACCCGCAAACAAAACGCCAAAGTGCTACGTGGAAGTCTTCAGGTTCTCCGAAAGCGAAAAAAAATGCGTTTTCAAAAGTTACGTGGGAAGACAATAATGATTTGTTTTTACGATTTCAGAGGTATTATACTTCCGGAATTCCTTCCACAAAGTCAAACTGTTAATGGTGAATATTATCTAGGTGTTATGGAACGTTTGTGGAAGTGAATCGTTCGCGTAAGGCCCGAGTATCGAGCGCCAGACAGTTGGTCTTTATTTCATGACAATGCACCATGACACAGAACCGTCTCAGGTCCTGACTTTTTGGCTAAAAAAACAAATCTGTGTGTTTCTACATAATCCGTATTCGCCTCATTCCGTGTTCCAGCGACTATCTCCTATTTCCATAATTAACATTGGCCACAAAAGGAACATTTTATGACAATGTTACACATGTGCATTATGCCGTGACGAGGGTCATTGAGGCGATTCCGAAAAGGGACATTAAAAACTCTATGCTAGCATTGGCTGAACGTGCTCAGAGGTGTATTGATGCGGAAGGGATGTATTTTGAATAAAACGAACTACACTTAGTAAAATACCTAATTCGTTTTGTTTAATTTAAAAAGTTCTTTCATTTTGCAACATACTGTGTACATTCAGAAAATCTCTTACATGCTTATTCATTCAGATTAGACATGTTGTGTTATCAAACATTTAAAAAAATGTGACATAAAACTGTGCTTCTACGAAAAGTTCATTCTAGAGTTTGGCAACACTGCATATTTTTAATACCCCCTTCTGTTGTTCTTTGCTCTCTGCAACGAATAAGCAATTTTGCCTCGTATGTGTATACACATCCAGAGCGCAACACACATTGGGAAACAGAAGTATGTGATGCGACCAGCATCTATAAGCAAGAGAAAATAACGCTCGACAGGGCAATGCGAGAGACGCTTTTGCGAGATTCATGCTTTCTAAAATTCATGGCGAAAGCAAAATAACAAAAGGGTTCTCTGCATTGCACTCTGACACCTACATGGATGGGTAGTTTCTTTTTTTACGTACATCCACAAAAGATATATATTTCTCTCTAAGACTTATATTTTCCAGTGCATAAAGTAAATAGGCTAAATGTATATATGTAGGTACTAAGCGTAAATATGCCAATCTTCAACAATAATTGTAGATTTAAGCTAACCAAAAGTAATCTAGTGTTGACTGGAGAGATAGATCTATATAGTACTGGAGAGATATATGTATATAGTACTGGAGAGATAGATGTATATAGTACTGAAGAGATAGATGTATATAGTACTGGAGAGATAGATGTATATAGTACTGGAGAGATATATGTATATAGTACTGGAGAGATATATGTATATAGTACTGGAGAGATAGATGTATATAGTAGTGGAGAGATGGACCTATGTAGTATTGGAGAGATAGATGTATATAGTACTGGAGAGATAGACCTATGTAGTACTGGAGAGATAGATGTATATAGTACTGGAGAGATAGACCTATGTAGTACTGGAGAGACAGACGTATATAGTACTGAAGATATAAACGTACATAGTACTGGAGATATAGGCCTATATAGTACTAGAGAGATAGACGTATATAGTACAGGAGGGACATGCCTATATAGTACTGGAGGAATAACTAAACTGTGTTATAACCAATGAAGGCTGTGGACTGCCAGACAGCTTGGAATAGAAAGTGTATGGTTAATACGTTGGAAGGCACGGTGGCACAGTTGTCCGGTTGAAATGTTTCAGCCTCTTTGTTATACAATGTCAGTTTCATATATACAAATGTATATAGAGGATTTTGGTTTGGTTTAAGAAATAAAATTAGATCCACTTTAAAATTTCATTTGAAAATACTCACTTTTTGCCTCGAACATTTCGATTTTAAACAGTGCTTAAAAGTTTTTTTTTTTTAAAGAAATAACCAGTGTGTGTAACGCCCCCATCCGCAGCACATTGGAGTAATTAAAAAAAAATAAAAAACAAACTCAACAAAAACCACAGAAGGAGCTTACACCGGACACACCAATTATGCACTGCTGAATTCAGTTTTTCGAAAATCAAGAGAGAAATTTAAACATAAATTCAGTTTAATATTTTCAATTAAATAACACACAACACTTTCAATTCAAAACTTTATTACAATAATATTACAAATAATGAAGTTCTCAGCTTCACAAAAATTCAGGATTAGATCCCATCAGTCGATCCTAACAATTCCAAAAATGAAGTTAGTCAAAGGTTTAGTCAATCATCAGGCGAACATCAAGAAAATAGTTCAAAACTTGTTCCTAATAGGCAATTGTAGTTTAAATTTCAGTGGCCAATAAAGGACCTTACTACTACACCACTAATATCATATCTGTATGAAAAAATTTTTGAACATTTTAAATCAAGCATCAAACATCAAAGTCTAGCATGAATTCTTATAGCAAATTTTGAAAAATTCCTTTGCTTTCCTACACATAAGAGGTCTTACCTCTCAAAATTATTATCGGATAAATTAGCCAATAAAGAAAGGCAAAATTAATTTTTTGACAAATATTTAGATGTTGTGGATAATGAAGGCTGTGGACTGCCAGACAGCTTGGAATAGAAAGTGTATGGTTAATACGTTGGAAGGCACGGTGGCACAGTTGTCCGGTTGAAATGTTTCAGCCTCTTTGTTATACAATGTCAGTTTCATATATACAAATGTATATAGAGAATTTTGGTTTGGTTTAAGAAATAAAATTAGATCCACTTTAAAATTTCATTTGAAAATACTTAATTTTGCCTCGAACATTTCGATTTTAAACAGTGCTTAAAAGTTTTTTTTTTTAAAAAGAAATAACCAGTGTGGTCGGGAAAATATATATATGATTAAAAAAACGTTTATTTTACTTTCTCATTAACATCCCGTTTCAACGTATCAGATTGTTTGTTTTGCGCATAGATTTCATCAGACATATCGTTCATTTTGACGAGCTCTCTCTCTCTTTCTCTTACTCTGTTATTCGCACACACACACTTCATTACGGAGTACTCCAATAATCAGACCACTACCTACAAAAAAAAAGAGAGTGTTTTCACTTCTTTGCTCCATTGCTGCTGTGGCTAGTCAAATACAGTGTTGGGACGTAAATTTAGCGTGGATTGTAGTATTCCATCCATCTATCAGGAGTTATGGTTGAATTCCCAGGGCTAACTCATCCAGCTAACGGTTTGGAGCTTTAAAAAATCATCTGGAAACGGTCGATAACTGACAACATTCACATACAGTTCCCTCGCTCTCTTTGCGCACAATTCATACAAACAATGACACGCCAAACTTCACACAATTGTACTGGTCACGCCAAAGCGTTATCCCACTAACAACCAGTTATCATACTTTTTTTTTAAGTAATAAGAAATGGCTGACCTATCCTTTCTATGTTTTCATTGTTCCTTTGTCTAATTATATGGCATTTGTTTCCTTTACCACACCATTTAAAGCTGAGTTGGTTCATCTAAACCAGGGCGACACCCGTGCTTGTTACCCAGTTTCTAAGCAATCTTCTAATACTTCGACTATAAAGTAGTAGTGAGTCGTCTAATCGAAAATTTATAATATAACTGTCCATAATATTATCATACTCCCAAACCACGGTATGTATAAATATGAGATGTCTTCCAGTACGACTATGTCTGTCTATCTGTCTGTCTATTGACAGCTATCAGAAAGGAAACGGTAACGGATAGCGAGAAATGTATATTTTTATATGGATTCAGCACTCCCAAAATACGTTCTATCTCTCCATTAATTTTCAGTTCAGACCAAAAGTGGCACGAATTTATATTTTTGGTTTCAACACTGATCAACGTGAATCAAAAATGACAAGTGATATTAAGAAGTTTTTTTTTTTTTTTTGTATTTGAACTTTTATTTTTCTATTAAAAACGATATTTGTAGCAATGAACAACTTCCAGTTTCAATATTGGATTAACTAGAACAAAAACTAAAAGAGATAGCGAAAATCTGGTTTCAACTAGAACAAAAACTAAAAGGGATAGCGAAAATCTGGTTTCAACTAGAACAAAAACTTAAAAAGATAGCGAAAAACTGGTTTCAACTAGAACAAAAACTAAAAGAGATAGCGAAAATATGGTTTCAACTAGAACAAAAACTAAAAGAGATAGCGAAAAACTGGTTTCAACTAGAACAAAAACTAAAAGCAATACAGAAAACTGGTTTCAACTAGAACAAAAACTAAAAGCGACAGCGAAAAATTGGTTTCAACTAGAAGAAAAACTAAAAGCGATAGCGAAAAACTGGTTTTAACTAGAACAAAAACTAAAAGAGCAAAAATCTGGTTTCAACTAGAACAAAAACTAAAAGAGATAGCAAAAAACTGGTTTATCTATAGCTTATGCCTAGACTTCGTACTAACTTCTTTAAAATAAGCCTTTATAGCAAATGCGTAAATTGAAAAAAAATGGGATTATTCTTTCTTTTAATTTAATACTTTTTTCAAAACAATTTAGGAGTCATTTTGTCTTGCTTGAGGACTCTTCCCAAAGTCATATTCCTACTTACAGTGCCTACCCCTTACCTACAGTAGCTAATAATCTAGTATGTCAATAGAGATGGTGTACCTTGGCCTGTTCTTTTCCCTATGGTTCAAAAAGCTATTCAAGGTTGAAAACTTGAAATTAAAGAATGCCCATGGATTAGGATCAGGAAATCAAATATGCTGGAACTAAGTAATTATTTGTTCATCTTTTGTAGTTACAACGTAAAATTCGTAGCTAGAATTCTTTCATAATAGCTAGAAGTGAAGAGGATTTGTCATGCTTCCGCATAATTTAGTTTAAATGAAATGAAATGAAATATTTCAGTCTAACGTCCCACGATTATGTTCTTTAGGTTAAGGGAGACAGACGATGATTAAGGCAAGTGAATGATGATGAAATAATTAGTAGAATGAGAAAGTGGGAGGAAACGGGAATATCCCGAGAAAATGTTGTCCACCACAAACTTACTTATCTGGCAATCGAACCAAGGACCCCACGCATTAGAGGTAAAGGCTGTAACACTGAACCACAGTGCCCCGTATCTTAGTTCAAGATGCGTTTATGGTTTAAGGTGTTTTTTCATGTCAAAACCTATAAGGATCCTGTGACAAACGCCAGACCACGTATTTCAGTTGTTCTTGTATAGATTAATGCACTTTCCACTGTTTGTCCAGGGTCAGTAAAAGAATGTCTTGGCATTTTTATTTAATATACTCGCTTTAGTAGAAGACCCATCCCTGTGACGACAGAGTCTAGAAGAGGAAAGCTTGATATTTGCAATTCATGAACTATGCATTTTAGATAACGTTTTCCATAACCCATTTTATAGTAGCTTAACGCAGTGATATGGAGCTTCATAAAGTGATCGTCAAAGATAACAACTTGAAAATCGTGTGTATGCAGTTTAGTAAAGAAAATTGCGGAGCCGCAGCTGTGTTAATCTATATTAAAGATGACTACGAGAGTCCGTTTTTACATTCAATTTGTACGATATTGAATAAACGAAGAGGAAATTCGATAACCCTGCCTTTTATAACTGCAGCTCCTGTTCCTCCTCCCTAGTTGCAACTTCTCTGATCCAAGCAGTGGCTCGGAATCGATTATTGGGAAAAGTCTCCTTCTGGAATCCAGCGCCGGCCTCGCTCCAAGTTTACGATCACGGGATTCAAACGCCTGATAAAAATAGAATCCATCCGGGTCACTTGTTTCGTTGTAGAACCAGGTGAAGGGGTCAACCCCCGAATGTCTTCATCTATCTCCTCCTTCTCTCTCTTCCCTCTGGAGGCTCCAGAAGAAAGTGATAGTATCTGCGTGTGGAAGATGTTCCAGCCGCGTGGCCTGATCTTTATCTGTTTAGGATCAGATGTCTTTAGAAGAGAAATGGAGAAAAAAGCTACCACAAAAGATATACGGATAAAAACCACGGGAAACTTTATAATCTTATAATATGGAATAGTTCCGAGTTAAGAAAAAGCTTTTATGTTAACGTCATGGTCTTTTAGGAGTTGCATTTCTTTCTATATATTTTTTTAAAAAGCTGAAACAAGCGGAAAATGGTTACTGTTAAAGTAATAAACTAACTGAAATCTGCCGAAGACACTAAACGGACCAACTGATGATGTCAATGAAAACAATGTTGATTCGGTAATCCAACTCTGTTTGAGGCTTAGTTATATGACTGGAAACTGCCTATACTATGAGTGTTTATCTAGCACAGTGGTTCTCAACATAATTTCTATCACAACCCTCATTTTATTTTATCACTTTCTCCTGTCAGGGACTCTTTATAATTTCTGGTTTGTAATAAGCTTGTATGGGATTTTTAATATAACTAATACGGATATCTCACGATATCCATCTATTTCTATAACAGCAGAATCCATTTCTTGTGGATACCAACGGCGCCGTCTTTCCAAAATTTATGTGCGTGCATTTCAATGGCGGATCGTGTTATATGCTTTCAGGGGTCTCTCGATATTTTTTGATTGATTTCCTTTTAGTTAAAATCATTTATGAGCACTATCATAAAGGGCTGTGCTCAGTTCTATTCACAATATAATTCTTTTTTTTTTTTTTTTTTTTTTTTTTTTTTTTTTTTTTTTGATTGTGAGGATTGCCTTTGACTAGACCTGAGACAGGCAAGAAAGGAGATCGTGTGTTGCTTGGTTGCCCTTTCACAAGCACATTTGAAACAATCATGTTTCAGACGCTAGAAATTTTAAATTGCATCTCAATGTTTCAATTGCTTGTTATTTTTTGGTAGTGGCAACTGAGAAGTGTTTAGATTATTTATTTTGTTTCTAACAAACTAAAAATCTTGTGGATGCGCCGCACCCACAAGATTATTTGTATGGGTGCTGCAGCCCCGGAACACTTACGTAGTCGGTGTGCATGGTGGATACAGTAACTTCCCTAAAAGCGAATAAATTAAAACCAAATTTGATCAGTTCATTCATATTAAAAATATCGAATCCGATCCGTCATACTGTTTCAAAATACAGGCTGTTCGAAAATTTTAAAACTTCGTAACTTAAGTGTTGCTCATATGATTAAAAAAAGTAATTTCTAATGTTGTTATTTTTTTAAAAAAAAAACTTGGACAGTTGTTTAAAAAGTTGCTGAGTATTTTAATTTTCGAGTGGTCGCCACTTTGAGTTACCTAATATTGTTGTAAATTTGGTACATTGCTGTGTATAAGTTCAGTATCACCAAAACTGTTCAAAGCAAGTTGTTGTTTACATTTAAAATTTAGGAAACAAAAAAGAATGCTACACCAAAAATCTACCTTCATTGTGGCCAGTTTGCTGGAAGAAAGACTATTCGCTCACACACATACGTATCTCATTAGATTTCAATATTAATTGTATTTTAATATGCAGGTTTTGTTGGATTTGTATTTTTCATATATTTCAATATGCAGTTCTCATTAGCTTCATATCGTACCTCTTTTATTTAAATTGATTTTTGAACAACTCTCCATCTGTTGGAAATGTTTAATAGACCTATTTGTGTTGTTCTTAATAGTATGCAGTGGCGTATTTAAAGGAGTCTTCCGGGCTTAAGCCCCCTCCCCCCCGAAAATTTTATTTACTATATTAAAGTGAATGAAATATCTTGCAGAATTTTCACATTTCCAGGAATAAAGTTAGCAAAGTCCGCCCCCCCCCCCAGAAACAAAATCGTAAATACGTCACTGACAGTATGTAAAAAAAAAATAAAAAAATATACTTGTCAGAACAAAATTCAAAATATTATTTAAAAATATTTTCCGGTATTAGATTTTAAAAATATTTATCTCTTCCGTTTATCTTCGCGACCCCCACGTTTAGAAAATCTGATCTAGCATAATGTTTGCGCACTCGTCAATTACACAGGGCGCACCCACGCGAGGGTCTACCGGGTCTGGACCTCCCAAATAAATTTAGTATCTCGACATAAATTCTTCTACTTTCTTAATAAGATTATATTTGTTTAGCTGAGAATTAATTGATGTACCGTAAACACTTGATCTTACATTTCATCAATATCTTTTCTCTCATAAAAACAATCTAATTTTTCTTTTACCTGAGCATATAGGTGGCAGCACTTAAGAGTTACTTATTCTATTTTCAGGTATTGAATGACACACGTTTAATACTATATAGATGTATTGTCTTGAAGTATTGAAATCCCCCTCTTAAACTTTGAAACCGTCCCAACAAAAAAATCTGTCTGTGCACCCATAGTTCAGACCCCACTTTAAAATTTCCATGTCCTTCAGGGACGTAAAATAAAATCTCAGACTCACTCTGTGTAAGTTCCACGTTGCCAACGTCGTTCGCTTCCCTATATGAGCTGGCCAAACACGACCCTGCTTGTGTTCAACAACCTCACGAGAATCAATAGGTAAGCCCTGTGAACATTGACAAAATGATAGAAGGCATTTTAGGAGAAAATATCACAGCGTGATTCCTAGTCAAGGTGTAGAGGCTGAGGATCATAGTACATGAAAGCTTCTCAACTTTCAAGAAGTGAGCTGCCCGCGAAAACACTTGTAGAATACTAATTATGATAACAGAGGCTCCGTAGTAGCGTAGGCAGGGATTTATTTCGGGAGGGGTCCAAACTCAATATGAGGATATTTTATATTAAAATTTCTAAACTTGCCCCTAAAATTAGGCTAAATTTACACAAAAGTCGAAATTTCGGGGGGGGGGGTCCGGACCCCCAGAACCCACCCCCTGCGTACGTCCATGAGAGGCTGCGTGTTAGGCAAAATACCAATTTCTTGAAATTTCAGAACATCGTTGGGACAATAACTACATTAGATCTCTTGAACTACCTCGTGGCTATATGGTAGTTCACGCTCTTTTAACGAGGGAGACTCGCATTCGATTCCCGGGGAAATCATGTTGTTTGAATCCCACGTTAAGCTGTAGGGTCACATTTTATATAGCCTTGCTGCTAAAAGGGAGGCTAAACTCAAGTGAAACAAAAAAAAGTTTTCTTGTTCGATAAGGGTTTCTGTCTTACCCAAGAAATTAAAAAAATGAACTTGGACAACATTAAAGTCAAATTCCACCCCATTCATGGATAGAACCTTGCCAAAGGAACTGTGTGTTATTTGTTGCCGCTAATAAGAATTTGGACGAATTAAAGAGTTTTGCACAAGTGCTTAAAGAGGATCGTGTACCAATCCAAATTTTTTCTTGTTTAAATATACCCAATGAAAACAGATAGTTTTATATTTTTTAAAAATGTGTTGTAGAATTGCCAATATAATTATCATTTAAAAATTCGAAGAAAAATTGACATCACAATTAATGGATCCTTCTGACGGAGTACCAAAACTGTATTAAGTAATAATATACGTAGTAATTTATCTACTCATTCTAAGGCTATCCAAAACTGCATTAAATACGAATATACGTTATAACTTACCTACTCATTCGAAGGTTACCAATAATTTATTTTTTTCGTTAGACTGTTGTGAGTAACGTGTTGTAAATTTAAAGGTTTTGAAGTGATAAAATTCCATAAATAATGCATTAGATGGATTAGTATTAGGAATTAGATTTCTGGGCTTTCGGCAGCTATGCCCATGTAAGCCCATCACGTATGAGGGATGACGTCCCTCGGTGATCACACGATCCGAGGAAAGGAAAGGAAGAGAGCATTGAGGGAAGGAAGGAAGCGGCCTGGGGTCATTATGTAAGGTACCATCCTGACATTTGCCTTGTGTAAACGAGAAAACTCCCAGGAAAACCTCACTCAGTATGCCTGTCCTAAAAAAGCTTTTGAACTTTTTTGACCGAGTGTCCCCACCGGAAAACGAACCAGGAATCGCTCAACGATGCCACTTTTGAGACAGACATTGATAGAATTCCTGCTTCTTTCGAGAGACGAAATTCTTTACAACCAACGATCAGGTATATTTGTACGTTGTTTGAACACTACGCATGGCGTAATTTCAAGTTATGTGTGTCATTGGATGTATGTCTTAATTATTTAGTTAGATTTTAGTGCCTATTTTACCATTTATTTTAAAATTATAAGTACCTTTTTCTTGCCTATTTTCCATGTTTTTAGTGCCTAAATATTCAGTATCTAAAACCGTTTGATCAACTTCAATTCAGGCTTAAATCATCTACCTTTGCTTGAAGTACACATGTTGCCTGATATTTAATATGTTGAAATTAATCATTATAGTAAATATGTTAAAAAGAAATTACGTTTCATAGGAAACATGATTAAGATTTAGATTGCATATTTACTCAGAGAAATGATATTTTTAACTCATCCTGCACTATACAATATTATCTGTTAAATTACTGTGTTGTTTTTATTATTTTAAACGTAGTGATCTCTTGACCTCCGTAGTTAAAACAACAAGAGCACTCTGAAATATGTCTAATGTAAGTGAAACACGTAAATGTATTAATAAATCAAGAATTGTGTTTCCACTGCGTCAACGTTGCAGCAATAAATAAAACCGCAACGTCATTTCATTATATTTCTAACTGCGACGTATATATGATTACATTTATACGTATCATATGAATATATATGTTGTTGGCATTCCCTACACTATTGAATTAGTGGAATTGAGCGCAAGTTGAGAAGGGACTTAGCAGGCATTTGTCCAAGTACTTTTTATAAATACAGCTGCGATTAAGACTAGATCTTTTTATACGCGTTTTAAGTTTAGTTGCTCTTTCAGTTCATATATATCTGGTATTGTTGGTTTTAGCACCCAGTCTACATGAAACGACACATGCAGTTTACCCTTAACACACCAAGCGGGGTCCTCTAAGGACCCCAGACGGAGTTATTTCGCGATACTGCTACAACTATAAGAACCAATTTATTCTCGATTTTTATATATGCTCTGCTGCATCCTTTTGGGATATCTGCTACATTAGATCAATGATACATACGTTAAAAAAAGTCCAAAAAAAATAAGTTGAGATATTAAGATAATACTTGGAGTCCCTAGAAGATCCCAGCTTGGTAAACAACGTTGACGATTTAGGATTGGTACGTTAACGGTTAAAGTGGGAACCAAACTATATATCGCACACCCGGTGGAAGAGTATTACAACTCAAAAAAGAAATGGAAATTTTGAGTTATCATCGCTCGAAAGAGAATATATATATAGAGAGGCGGCGAGCTCTACTTGTGGTATTTTGGCATATATATAGTTTTTTTTTTAAATAAAGGAGCCGGGACGCAGGACCTCAGGTTCATAATTATTAAAATGCTGCGTAACTTTCAGGGTATTAATAATAATAATAATAATTTTAATAACAATAATAATAATGTCCATTAGCATATCACTGCATTCTTGTAACTAAAAACTCTTACATACATAAAGATCCTTTAAAAATCTCTGATTCGTAAATCTTAATTTTATAATACAATAAACGTAATGATAATGTATATTTCTTACTGATTTGTTTTTTGCTTTTTTCTCTTTTTGTAAGCAGGCGAAAGTAAGCTGCTATTATTTGTTTTGAAAAAGTATCAAGAGTTTCACAATTCAATGTACTTAAGTTCAATAACAACACACACATGTAGTACATTCTTCACATAAAGTTCTTCAGAGTACTAGTCATGCTACCCAAAATGTTCTACAAACCTCAATTATATTAATGGATATACTTTGCGATGAAAATCTAGGAAATACTTCCACTTAATCCTCTTCCTAATAAGGAATAAAAAGAGAAAGGATCAAATACTTCTAGTCGCTGAATATAATTGAGTTCAAGAAGCAACAAAGATTTACATCTCTTTCTCTAGAAAGAAAACAAAAAAAAAAACAGAACACAATAAAAACTGATTTTCAATAAAACATTTTTTTTTTTTTTACTATTTGATATTTTTGAAGGTTCTCGTCAATTCCTTCTTAGAATATTCCGTTCTCATTAAAAAGGTGGTGATACTACCTAGTGTTGAGTACCGCCAGAAAAACACGATAGATAAATAAATAAATAAATAAATAAATAGAGAGAGAGAGAGAGAGAGGGAGAGATTACGATACTTGAGAACAATTTTAAGAAGTACTTGTACATTCGGTTATTTGTTTCTTGAAATTTCGCGTTCCTTTTCAACACCGAGGGAATATGAGGTGTGGACTTACAGTTTAAAGCAAAATCCAAACCACTGTAATACGTTCAGATTTTTATGCTCATCTGCTAGGAATCGAACCCAGGGTTACGTGCAGCAAAGACGCACGTGATAGCCATTAGACAAACGAGGAAAACAAAGTTCGAGTAGAAATATAATAATTATATGTTTTTTAAAAATTATTCTTGCTACAATAGGGACAACGTGCAAAATGCAGACGCGTTAGCCACTTGGCCACGGTGGAGCTCAGATTCTTTTCCTTTTTTTTTTTTTTTTAAGAAAATATGATGAAACCTGGTTTCTAACGTATAATCACTATTGTATAATACGAATTCGGTTGAACTCTTTACATGAGATGCAGTTCGGCAAAATGAAACTCAACCTTCAAATAAAACAACTATTTGTATATGCTCATATATTCAACTTCGGAAATAATAATTGTTTTGGTTTCAGGAGCGTCATTTCAGATTTTGCTTTGGGGGGGCAAAACCCCTCAATATAAGTAAAATTTCGCGTTTTTCACTCATTTAGTACTACTATATTGATAAAATCTATATAAATCTCAAACTCAGGGGGAGCAAATGTCCCTCCCTGCCCCCCTTAAATGACGCCCCTGTTTGGTTTTAGTGGTGTACTTATACGGTCGAATTCTTACAACCTTAAAATATGGTATTAAATAGTTCGTGATTTTTAAACTGAAATTTTTTAGAGCCCCCAAAACGTAGGCCTTAACAACAATACTAAACATTTTATATCACAATCTGAAGATTCAGAGTAGGCACGGTGGCTCAGAGGTAGAGAGTTTACCCTCTGGTGCGTGGGGTTCCTGGTTCAATCCACGGACAAATAACTTTGTGGTGGACAACATCGTGTCCTTGAGTTTTCTCGGAGTACTCCTGTTTCCTTCCACATTCTCACTCCACCGATTCTTTCATCATCATTCATCACTTGCCTTCATCATCTGTCTCCCTTAGCCTAAAAGGATATAATTGTGGGACGTTAAACTCAAAGATTTCGTTTCATTTCCTGAAAATTGAGAACATAAAATAAATCGATGTGTTTGTTTCAATAAATACGTAATTATTTACTATTTATATTTAATAAATGATAGACAGGTACAATTAAATTGGGAATACTTCTTTCTAACCAAGCGACTTGTAGAGTGCTTTTATGTGTGCGTGTGTTGACGGCTTCGAAACCTGATAGGAGAAACGGCCTCGGATATAAACTTGAATAGAAACGACAGACGCATTAACTTTCAATAACCTAGTCAATTAATTAATGGGGTTCGAACCACTTACTGGTCTCATTTCAAACGTAAGTTCTCAGCAAACTTTAAAGTTGCAGTGAAAAGCATAAGAAGCGAGGAGACGGATATTGTATAATACGAGAAAAGTCAAAAAGTAAAGGAACTTCCGCAATTTCTCGCACTAGGGTTTGGTAACACTGCTAGTATCCAACGCTGAATTAGTGTCCTCTGCAACACTCATAAGGAACGTGTCACTCTTATTCCTGCATAAATCGTTGGAGTGTAGCAGAGTGTTAAACACGGCAGCTCCATTGTTGATCTGTACCGAGAGCAGCGATTGGCCTTTGTTTGCGGGAACTGTTAAGAGTCTTCATCCTGGCGAAATTAAAATACCGCTAATTTTACATTAATTATGTGATATCTTCAAATAGATAAAAGATAATCGAAATGTGGAACAAGAACGCCCTAGACAATATCATTTTACATGAGAAACTGTTATCACGACTCACTTATCTGCTTTCGATTTCGAGCCATTTTGAAAATCGTCATTTATTTTCGCGTTTCTAAACAGCTGAAAACGGAAAGCCACTAGGTGACTTGTGATAACGGTACCTCACGCAAAATAATATTGTCTAGGGCGCTCTTGTTCCATATTTCAATTATCTTTTATCTATTTGAAGATATCACATAATTACTGTAAAATTAGGGGTATTTTAATTTCGCCGGGATGAAGACTCTTAAACCTGTGGAAATTATTCCTCGAATGTAAGCGCAGTATGGTGACAGCTATTTAACGCGAAGCAAGATCTACGAATGGATAGGGCGTTTCAAACAGGGAAGAACTTCTTTATGTGACGAGAAAAGATCGGGCAGGCCATCGACGTCAATGACTGAGGACAATTTGAAAGTCGTTGAGAGTATGGTGATACAGTCCACCATACAGTCTAGACCTGGCTCCAAGCGATTTTCATATGTTTAGACCATTGAAGGAAGCGGGAAAGAAGATTTACAAACGATGCAGAAGTTATTGATGCAGTGCAAAACTGGTTACAGGTGCAACCGAAAAACTTTTTTTCCAACGGAATCAAAACACTTGTGAAACGTTGGGAAAAGTGCGTTGAAGTGCAGGGAGATTATGTAGAAAAATAATATATGTTTCAGTTTTCTATCATTAGAATAAATGTACCTTTTCTCCAGACCATTTACATTTTGGCTTCCCCTCGTACATTCTTAATTTTCAATGTAATTACTAATATCAACTATTGACACTACCGGTGTGAGCTGCAGAAGCAAGAGCCAATTTGCTTGACATTATCAGATTACAATTACAAGGGGCTCAGAATTCTAAAACTATTCCAACGTATATTTAATCTAACGCATTGCAAGAAATCTTAAAGTATTACTTTAATTTGTCGTTTTCCTTATTGTGTATTCGAACTCTGTGTTGTTCGAGTAATTCTCATTGGACTTTGAATTCAGCCTTCTCGATCCTTCTATTGTAAAGTTACTAATGCGGCCATGCTATTTCTGTATCTCTCTCACTGATCATTAGTAATGCCAGTATCACATACAACTTCATTAGCGGAATCTGAAATAGTTATTAACATCAATGTAAACCTAGAATTACATTGGGATTTCACTTGCAACCCTTATGACGCACGTAACACCACGATATGTTATATATTCTGCTGCTGAAATTTTAACTCTCCCAATTCCCCCTTGATATTAAGAAACGCTATCGTAGTAGAAAATGGATCTATCTTCGTCCTTGATCAGAACATAAATTTTATAAATAGACTTCTGAAGGAACTTTTGTCTCTGCGCAAAGAAAGAAGTACATAGTAGAAAAGAATGTGAATGAATATATTACTACGTTAAAGATTCTTTTTTTTTTCATATTAATAATGATAGTAATAATATATTGCCTCAGTTAAAAGTAATTGAATGCATCTTTGCTTCTAACCAAAGTAATTCAAGAACTTTTGATTTTCGATATACTAAAAGATACAGTAGACTCCCGAGTATCCTGAATAATATTGCGGAAGGGCAGGCCGGGTAAGAAAAAAAAAAGTCGGGTAGGCCGGAGTTCTATGAACTCATTTCTTTATGAACATTAAGCATACCTCAAAAACAATTTACGAATACAGTACTGTACGTACTGTACAGTTATAAACAGGAACAGCGGCATGCGTACTGTATTCAGGTCCGTTACACACTGACGAAACAATGAACAATTACAATGCTCTTTTCCTGTCACAACTTGCATCTTGCACACGAAACTCTTGTATCTTGCTAGGAGGATCATAACAAACGCCCGCTTCCAATGCATTGGCAATGTTACCAATGCAACGCCTTGTCTTCCTATTCAATTACGATTAAAGGAAACTAGGCAAGGTAGTACGGAGGCCGGATAGTCATGAGCCGGATACTCGGGAGTCCACTGTATTTTCTTCTAATCAAACTTACGATATATTTTCGTCTCTGAGGAAAGTAATATGTATAGTTATGTTTAAAAAAAGTAATAGATATATTTTTGTTTCTAAGAGAAGTAATAAATACAAGCTCTTCTCTCTGAACATAGTAAAAATGAACTTTGTCTGAATAAAGAAAACCTGTATTTTTATCTGTTAGTATGTTAAAGATTCAATTTGTAACCAGGAGTTACACATACTATTACAAGTTTCAGTATTTATTTTGAGTAGTTTGGAAGTGTGTTGTGATTTCAGACTGTGAAACGAAACTCACTTTTTTAAATTCTGTAATTGAAACGGAACGAGTGTAATTCGTAAAATGAACTTAATGCCATGCAATATACTCTACCTTTAAATTAATTGATGTTTCGTAAGTTCAAAGTAGAAGTTTTGTATAGAAATAAGTGTAAATTTACATTGACCAGTAATTCTAATAGTGGATTATTTTTGATAGTGAATATTATAGTAACAATAGTAAATAAAACTTTAATGAATATTACTGCTAAAAGGTTTTGTACATCCGTATTTTCTAAATATCCGCCACCTTAGTTTATTAACCCCTTGCGTTCCAGGTGTCAGTCTCCTATGTGCGTGCTGTAATACCGGTTTCATTTATTATTGAAAGACTGTCTAGACCGTTATATAGGACATAGTTATTGTGCGCGCATGAAGAGAGCATTCACATCACTGATAAAAACGGTTATTTGCATTATGGAACATTTGGACTGAGAAAGGGAAATTTTGATGTTCTAAAGGGATTTTATGCTGCTTCAGGTTGGCAACACTGATCGAAGATCAAATATAAAGGTTTTTCTTTTCCGATCACAAAATATATCTCGAAATTGCTAATTGTTTATCGTTAAAACAAACATATTTGTGTTGTAATCGAATTCTCCCTTAGACCTGCCATCTACTTAGAGAACACATTTTTTTGTCTTTTCTGTCAGTAAGGTGCTGTCACCTAAGGAGAAATAGTAGAACTAACCCGTCCTTTTCTTCCACTATAAAATTTCATCATCCCCAGGATTAATACCACCCATAATAAAGGATACATTTTCATGACATCCACATGGATGACACTGATACGCAAGGGGTTAAGAACGGTTGTCACAAAAAATAATAATAATAATAATAATAATTCCTCAGGAGGAAAAGAAAACGAAGGCAAATTATGACTTTGTTAGTATACACCAGCCTTTTTTACAACTGCAACAACTCTGCAATTACTAGGCTTGGAGCAATGATAGATGGATACATTGATAGGCCACCTGTCTTTAATGATATAGTGTATGGTAAAAAAAAAAGTAAAAAGTGCTAAAAATGAACACCCGCCATAGTAAGCTAAAATACGGATATTGTAATAAATAGGGAGTTCGCTCGCGTATGTGTATATTCATTTGATTTTAAAACCTCTGCTTTTACAGGTCACAATTTGCTACTATGCGATAACATTACAAAAATGTAAAAAGGATAAATTAAGATTTCTTGTCCAAATTATACAATTTAATGTGTTGAATATTCGGATAATCTTGAAGTACAAGAGTTACAGTTCTCTCTAGCTAAACATTATGGAGGATATAACCACAGTGTGCAGTTACTAATCTGTGTGCAATACTCACGTTATATATAGGGAAATACATACACATACACTATGTCTCTCTCGGTGTGTACTCACATTACATTCTACATTAACAGCTGTGCATGTCTGTTGTGGCATACCACTTGTGTTTATCTCCAGAAAGTTTACTAGTTTCAGTAATTTAATGGTATGTCTAAGTGCTTTCCAGACCTGAATTGCATTTCTGTTTCCTGTAAATTACTACGGAAGCGTATAAATTCTAATTGCAATGTACGCTGCTCTACAAACAATGTTCGTATACTTATGCAAACAAACAACATTATTCTCTTCAATACAGATATAGTAACGAAACATTCATGAATTATCATGTGTGTGTTTTAATAATTTCATATCATTGGTTCTCAACCGCATTTCTATCGTGACCTCCATTTTATCACATCCTCTTGTCAGTGACCCCTTTATAATTTCTGGTTTCGTAATAAGCTTGTGTGCGATTTTTAATATACCTATTGCGGATATCTCACTACATCCATCTATTTCTATAAGAGTAGAATCCATTTCTTGTATATAAAGTGGATATAGTCATTTCATTAAAAGCGAATGGAATAAAACTAAATTTGGTCAGTTAATTCACATTACAAATATCGAATCCGATCCGTCATACTGTTTTAAAATGGAGGCTGTTTGAAAATTTAAAACTTTGTAACTCCCTTAATTTTGGGTCATATGGTAAAAAAATAAAGTGATTTCTAAGTTTGGTTTTAAAAATCTTGGATAGTTGTTAAAGAAAGTTATTGAATATTTAAATGTCTTGATAATGTGCGTCACGAAGATTGAACCGGAAATTGCCGGACTAGTGAAATCACACCATGCTCAAGTATCTCATTGAGCTTTCAATTTTAATTATATTTCAATATGCAGGTTTTGTTGCATTTATATTTTTGTGGTATTTCAATATGCAGTTCTCATTAGTTTCATATCGTACCTCTTTCATTTAAATTGATTGATCAGAACAAACTTCAAAATAATACTTAAAAATATTTTCCGGTATTAGGTTCTAATTATATTCATCTCCTCCGCTTATCTTCGCGACACATCTAGGGGTCACGACCGCCAGTTGAGAAACCTTGATTTATATAAGGATTTTGGATTTTTAAATTTATAATTTGTATTTGTTAATCACAAATACTATTTTAAAGAGTTCCGTATTTAGTCTATTCGTTCGTCCAGAACACCAAGAATCTCAGGAACAAATTTAATGTATCATATTCAATTTTGGGCTGGAATTTTAGAGGGTCAAAAATTTTGATTGAGTTTATTCGTGAAAGTGGTATTGAAACTGCAAGTACTGTAAGTCGATCATTTCCGGGTTTTACGTTCATCACCACAGATTAGATTTAATTTTGAGTTTAGCGTCTCTTTCAACAGCGAGTTTATATGAAGCGTGGACCTACAGTTTATCGTTTGATCCGAACCACAGGATCTCCCGCCGGGAATCGAACCCGGATGTCCCACAGGAAAGTCGCGTACGCTATCCGCTTAGCCAGGAAGGAGCTCTTGAGCATCGAGGATATATGAAATGTGGCCCTGTCGATTAATGTGAAATCCGAGCCACATTAGCTTCCACCGGGAGTCAAACACGAATCTCCAAACTAAAGGCACGTAGGCTACGTGGGAGCACCTTGATCACCATAGAGCAGAAATGATAATTGGTAACGAGAAGTGGATTCCTGCAATCAGTCAAGCGTCTTGAGAATATTGTTCATCTCCTCTCTAATCTTCTTCTAAAGCGAAGTGGAAGGAATTTACTACCACTTTCAGTTTCAATGATAATTAAGGAAAGATCATAGCATGTAAACCAAACTTCTTCACGTGTTGTACACTTGACACTACCACTTCTTAATTCATAGACCTTAATAAGTATATAGAAACGTCTTTGATACACAAATATCCACTATTTTGGGCGGCTGCGATATCTCAGTGATAGAGCGTGCACTTCTGGAGCATGGCGTCCTTGGTTCGATCTCAGCTTGCGCCAAGTGAACTTTGTGTTGGACAAACACTGTGTGCGTGGTTTTTTAAGGATTCTCCCGTTTCCTCCCACTTTCTTCATTCCACCAATTCATTTATTTCTCATCATCGCCGTCATCTTTAGCGTAGTCAGCATAAGCGTGAGACTTAACGATTTCACTTCACTATTTTGGATTTTAGAGAAAACCTTAACGATAATGAGGAACACTTAAACCACTAGAAAGCGAACCTGATCCAATCTGGAAAACGCCGAGACCTTTCGTTATAGGTGATAAATCTGGGTGCGCTATTTATAACGCCATAATTGTAAGGTATCAGAATATTAAAGATCTTTGTTTATCTAACAGCATTTTGTAGATACTCTATGGCTTATTTTCTATTTTTCTAGGTACTTTGTTGTCTTTTATACACAGTTATTCATTAAAATTCAAAAACATAAGGGTGAGGTTACGGAAGACCTTTAAAGGACACCACTAACTATGATTAGGTTATATAAATATTTGACTATACAGTAAGTAATGAGCTTTAAGAATGCTTTTGTACTAATCGTAGTAACATGTGTGACATTTCATTTACAAAGATTGAATACACGCACAGTACAGAAGTATATGCTATAATTTTTTGCATTACTTGATTTATTAGGATTGCGCATAAGGCCTTAAAGGATTGTTCTCTTAGTACATCCATTCGTCCGTTACTACTCACGGTAACTCTTGACACGATGAGTGTATTAATGAATTCAATACGTTTGCATGTTTATGGGTAACGGTGACGCTATCTGTATCCCGTATAACAATGACTAGCTTCTATGCAACCTGCAAAGTAGCAAAGAAAATGATGGTTGCCTATACTGTAAGGATACGGAATCGTCTTAATTCTCTTCACTTGTCTTTGAGTAGTTTATTACCTTTAATCCTATGTCTAAGTCTCGTAGACCAGCTCTTTTGCCATAGTATAGTGAGGAAGAGCTTGTTGTGAATAAGAAGAATCATACGTGCAGAAAGTGTTCCAGATTCAGGTCTCGTGTGAGTCTTTACTCATGGTCTGGACTCGTGTGTGTATGTCTCATCCTTCATAATCTCCATGAGACACATTCAAATTTTAACTATAAACCAAATTACAAAATACCATTACGAAAACCTAGGCTCAGGTATGCACCGTAGAAGTAGAAATACAAAGTAGAAACTGGATCCAGTTGGTTAATAACAAAAGCCAATGGAATGCCTTTTGTGAATGCGACATTGAACGTATAAGTTTCATAGCCCATAAAGATAGTTAGTTACTTTAATTCTCAAACGTAATAGGCGTTTTCATGATTAATCTTATGACGAGTTAAAGAGAAAACTTACGACTTTAGTTAAGAATGATCTTAATTTCTCTTGACACAAGAGAGTACAATTTAAAAGAAAATTAAGTATTAATGAAATAATAAGAACTCCACTCCGTTATTATTTACGAAATACCGGTGTTGTGTCTGACTTATTTGTGACGTGATGTGTGGTTAGCAAATCTGTTTCTACAACCATCAAACATCACTGTGCATTTTTGGATCAAAAGATCCAATATATTTCAGGCAAAAAAATTATAGGCCTTATATCTGGAGAACTGCATATAGTACCCAAATTATCACTTAACTCAGTATGATATGCTTATTCTGTAAAAAAAAAAAAAAGAAAAGAAAAGAAAAGAAAAAAGAAAAAAGAAAGAAAAAAAAGACGAAAACTCGATTTAGGAGCCGTTCAAAAATGTTGGGGCTCCTGATCCAAAAATGCATGGAGAACTACATATTGGCCTAATGTAGCCTAATCTAAACTATCATTTAGTTGACTATGATGTGCTAATTCCGTTAAAAAAATACAAACACTCGATTTATGGCTGTTCAAAAATTTTGTGACCCCTGACCCAAAAAGTAATTATTGGACAAGATTGCAATCTTTGAATATATTATTTTTGATCATTCCTAAAATTCTTGTTCATTAAGTCTAAAATATTTTTGTGTTTTCAATTACAATTTATTTTTTATAACAATATTTGCATATTGTTTAAAAAACAAAGATTCACTCTAACTTCAATCAGAATAAAGTATAAGTTTCACCATACTCAGAGAAAATATAAATTGAGTCTACTTGCACAGAGACAAAAGTATTTTTATTACTTTGCTCAGGGACAAAAAAAAAATGCTATGGACTAGGTTTAGAGTACTCAGAGATATATCCTTTAACTTTACTGAAAAGAGAGTATATCTTTTTTAAGGTAACCGAAAAGTATATGAATTACTTTGCTCAAATATAAAAGTGTATATATTACTTCAATCAGAGAAAAAGGTATTCGATAATGCTTAGAAACAAAGATTCAGTATAATGTCCCTTTAAAAAATGTACTTTTAGCCATACTGAGAGAAAATCTTTGTTCAGAGACACATGTGCATTTATTACTTTTCTCAGGAAAAAAGTAATAAATTTTACTATGCTCAGAGACTACTGAGAATTGACTGTGCTCCGTTAAGATCAGACGAAGCTTTTACTTACAGACAAATGTGCATATATTATTTCTTTGCTTAGAAAATTTCAATATGTTTGCTATACTTATCCGCAGAAAAAGAAAACTGTAACATTTATTAAGCTCAGACAAAACTGCATGCATCGTTTTGCTCAGAGGCAAAATTGTTTATCTGTTGGATGTAATATTTAAAGATATGTTTTGCGTTGGTGGATCCGTTAATGACAGTGTGGCAATAACAAGAAATGTTTATGAAATACTAAAAAAAAAAAAAAAGAAAAAGAAAAAGTTGTTTATAATATGTTGATTTAGCTTTGGTCTCTATTCAACTCGTGGCATGGGAAACCGGGAATCGATTCCTGGCGGGAGCTTATGTGGTTCAGAGGTCGTCGTCTCATATAACCACGAAAGGAACGCTGAATCAAAATCCAATCAAATCTATTCAAGTCGTTTCACAATATCTTCACGCTGTGAAGTTAAAAAAAAATGCTGTGCTTATTGGTAAGTGAACCCAGGACCAGGGGACTGATACGAAAGAAGTGTGTCAGTCATGTCTATACAACAGGCTCGGTGGTTCAATGGAAGAGATATCCACTCTGGTGCTAGTGATCCTTGGTTCAAGCCCAAGCCAAGAGAGCTTGTGGTGGACGAAATACTGGCCGTGAGTTTTTCGGGATTATCTCATTTCGTTCCACATTCTCATTCCACCAATACTTTTATTATCTTTTTAATCATCTGTCTTCTTGAGTCCAAAAAATAAAATCATGGGAGTAAAACTAGGACTTTCGTTAGTTATGGTTTATAATTCCTCTTGAATGTTAAAAGTTTAATAGCTTGAAGTAACTCAACATGCATATTTACATAATTCTCTAAAATAATAATAATACGTTTGAAACATTTTAATATGGTTGAAAAATCTGTGTATTGTTTTAACGCATATTAATTTTGTATATCTGCTCGTGCACGGTGTTTCGTTTTGGATTATGCAACCGTTTGTATGCTCTGTTGAACTCTGTTGGAACAGCCTCCTGTGGAAGAGGTGAGTTTTGACAGAAGAGAACCCGTGCAGGCTAGTGTCTCACACACAGAGATATTGATCCCAGCGTCCGGGGTTCCACATACACCAACACACACACACACACACACACATACACACGGGTAGAGAAAAACCCTTCGGGAAGTGAGGAGAAGTTGGGTGGGGGGAGCATGTGTGAGTGAAAATGCTAGGGACCAGTGAGTCTGGGAACAAGATTAGAAAGTTTCGAATTACCGACAAGGTAGGCGATGCTCATACAAGAGCCCAGCACGCTAACTTTTTCTCCCCTTTTCTAATGGTTTTGTAATTTTCTTTTAGTTTTTTCTTTCTTTCTTTCTTTCTCTCTCTCTGTCTCTCTCTCTCTCTCTCGGTCTATCGCTTTCCCTTCTTCACACCACCTTCTAGAAAAAAGGAGAAAGGAAGAATGAGAGAAAGTCTCAAAAGTACCATTTACCTAGTACACCATATGTTTCATTCTCAATATATGGCTTATATAATATTTTTTCTTGTTAATATTTGAAAATTGTATAACTTTGCTCTTTCCTCATTAGTTTTGCTGTTTGCTTACGTCAAGACGGACGGTAGCAATTTTAATGAAATGCTCTTATTAGGATCCTAATAGTGAACCTTGTAAGATTGTTCGTCCGTTACTCCACACGATAACTCTTGCAATAGACAGCCAGAGCCATTATCTCTATCTATTTTCTTAATGGAGTCAATCCGTTAACATTTTCACGGGTAGTGGTGATTTTAACGGTGTCTTTCCATATCTAATAATATTCCCTACCTTCTATGCAACCTGCAAAGCAGCATAGAACTGTTGTTTGCCTATAATACAAGGATATGTACATTTTCTTACTACTACTACTACTACTTATTATTATTATTATTATTATTATTATTATTATTATTATTATTATTATTATTATTATTATTATTATTATTATTATTATTATTATGAACTAGTGTCAATTACCCGCATCGCTGCGTTAAAATAAAAGAAATGAGTAATGTGTTTCATTAGTCAGTCACTTTTTACTATTACTAAAGCTCTCTTAAATCAATAGAAACAAAGACAACATAATGAAAAATCAGAAAATAACAAATAATATATATAAATAAAACATTAAATATATATATACTAATTTATTTGAATTTGAACGACCGGAGATGTCATTGTTCATATCAGCGACCCCGAAAACTAGGGGTAGAAACGGACTTTCTGAACACTCTGTATATTCATATAACTCGCACAGTATATGCATTCGGAAAATTTTTATTACAGTTTCGTAATAGGCGTCATTAGTGCTTTCGATTAGTGTATAAACCATCTTCTACTTCGATATGTAATCTCCCTCTCTTCTCTTGTAAGCTACACGGTTAAAGTGAAGTTGAGTTGATTGACTTGATTATGTGTTTAATGTCCCGTTCAGCAGCGAAGCTATATGAGACGTCGACCTACTGATTAACGTGGAATCCGAACCACATGAGCTCCCGCCGGGAATCAAACCCGGGTCTCCCACGCCAAAGGCGCGTACGCTAACCGCTTAGCCACGAAGGAGCTCTATGGTTAAAGTGAAATGATAAAAACAATCCCAAGGCCGAACCTCATCTATGTTGAAAATTTGATCAAGATGGCTTGGGTGATTCAACAGTTATTTCACTTTCATTTTTATTTATATAGGTAGATACTAGAGACCAGCACGGCCGGGCCTGGCCCGAGGGCCGAAGCCCGGCCCGGCCCGCGGGCCGAACTTGGGCAGGCCGACTCTATTATTTCTTTGGGCCGGGCTGGGGCCGATTAGTTGCAATTCTTTAATAATTATTGACATTCGTTAAACGATAATTAGAATAAAGCAAACGTTGAATAAGTGTGCCCCGTGAAAAATGTTACAAAATGAAACTTTGAAAATTTATCGGGCCGGGCTTGGGCCAAGAATTTTAAAAACTTATCGGGCCGGGCCGGGCTCGGGCCGAAAATCTCCAAAATTTTCGGGCCCGGACTGGGCCGGGCCTACGTACATTCGGGCTGGATTGGGCTTGGGCCGAAAAATTCTGCACGTGCAGGTCTCTAGTAGATACTACTCAACTGGGTACTGAGAGAAGAGGGATAATTGGAGACGGGAACATATTCTGTATTATTCGCAGTGGCGTTCTCAAAGGGTGATTCTCCGAGGTTTCATTCAAGATTTTATGAAAACTAAAAATATTTACCATATTAACTTCTCAATTCATCATTTGAATCCCTACCCTCCTGGCATTTAAATACAGTAACACCCTGTTAGCAAGATGAGTTAAGCTTTTGTTTAAAGTGCAAAGTGTGGCTTAAAAAAGGAACCGGATTGATTTTGCTACTGGCGAACAGAGAAGAGAGCGTGTGAAGTTCAACACTGAGCAAAACGAAGTCCAGATTTAAAGAGAAAACTAGGATAATATGCTTTCCGTTTGTAACACCGTGACAAGACGGTAGTTTCAATCGTAATACTAGATGAAACACTGTGGCGATTTTCTGTGGCGACGTACGTCCCAGTGAAAGCTGTTGCAAAATGAAAGAAAATGGAGCAAGTATGACTCTGTATGACAAACCTGTGCAAAATGGCGGCGGGTCAAAATGTAAACAAAAACTTAATTGAAAATTCCATGCTCCATAATTGCCGAGATAATGGTTCATAGTTGCCGTCAAAATGCTCACAGTTGCCGTCAGAATGTCACGCTAGCCGTCAAAATGCTCACATTTGCCGTCAGACTGCTCATAGTTGCCGAATTTTCGTTCATACTTGCAATTCGAAATAGATATTTCCTTCCTTCGCCTTAAAATACTCATAAAATTATTAAATGTTTAAAATTAAACTCGCAATTTGAAAGTATATGCTATATTTCAGTTCGCCCAGCCTTCGCAGCGAATATGACACATTTGATGTTAAAGAAGACATATCCCACAAAAATATCAACTCAGGAACGAAAAAAAAAAATCCCGTAAACTTATTTCCCTTGGTTGCTCTTTGTGTCCAAGAATTTAATCTCAACCGTAATCATTGCAAGATTTACGGAGTTTGGGGATGGGCTCGGCCCGGAAATGCACGTGCCCGGTTCGGTCCTATAGCATTTGTGTCCGACCTGGAATGTGCCCGATTCGGCCCGGTTAGGGCCCAGTCAGGGTCCGGTCCAGTTTGATATATACTTGAAACGGGCAGGGCCGGGCTGGGTAATCCGCCGGGCCAAATGGGCGCGCCCGGCCCGTGCAAGGCTCTGCTGCCCACATGTACGAAATGACAAACAATTTTCACAAATTGGGAAATTAGTAACTAAACGGCTCTTTCTGTTATATTCATCACACAACATACATTGCTTTTATATATATATATTTCAAATTCAGGAAATATTGAGGAAATATTTAGCTGCATTATACAGCTAAATTATTAAGCGCGGTAGCAGAAATGATCATAAACTGTGGTGAGATATTAAGCTCATTGTAAGAGCGGAAAAAGCGAAGAAAAAAAACAAAGCAAATAAAGAGTTTTAATTTTAATGCGAGCATCAGTATTCATTAGACGAAACAGGAATTTGCACTTTGGATATTTCGCAAAACCACAAAAAAAGGGGAAAAAAATCTTTTGCGGTAGCTAAGAGAAAGAGAACGCGAGGCGAGAACTGTTGTGCTGGTTGCATGATGAGTATGTGTCATTGCGGAAACTACTCTCCTCTCCCCCTCTCCATCAGCGTGGAGGTTGCATTCTTCATTTATCACCAGCGCCATGGTTGTGGTCACACCAAGACAAAGTAATAGGCAATTCTCCCGCATAGCTTATCTGTAGATAGACAGTAGGGAAATAAATACAGGGGAATCCTAAAAAAGTTGAAGGAGCAGAGTGGAACTGGCTATTCCACTACGAATTCACGTGATTGGTCTGTGATCGTGACTAGGACATTTAACATCAGAGGTTTCTTTCGAAATTAACAAGTTTCCAATGTAGTAAGTTCTACAGTATTGTTTATAATTATAAGTAGTGTGAGGTAATTAGTAGGTTAGTGTGTGTCATCATTAGGAAAATTGCAAAATATTCATTACAATCTGTTAATTAACAGCGTATTTTTACGTACATGGTACATAAGTAAATTAACACTATTTTCTAACAGAACTAAAATTGCAAAAGCGTGGTTTATAAATAGATGATGCTATTTCAAAAATTAATAATAAATCTATATATTACCTTACACGGATAAAATCTACACCGTAAGCAATGACAAATGTTCAAGTTTCTCGTGCGCTGCCTGATTTTACTTCTCATGCTGGTTAGTTTGGCATGCTTACTGCGAAGCCGCAGCGATGACGTTGCAACAGCTAAAGGCTTTCTGTGTGCTCCGCTTTGAGGTGTCCAGATCTGTGGTTATAGCACAATGTGAGTTTCATGCACAGTGTAGGAAAGACTCACCACACAAGAATAACATAAATAGGTGGTATCGACAGTTCGTGGAAACTCGATGTTTGTGTAAACGCAAGAGTTCTGGTCGACCTCGTGTGTCTGATGCAAACGTTGAAAAAGTGTGCGAGGCGTTTCAGAGAAGTTCTCGTAAGTCACTTAATAAAGCAAGCAGGGAATTGGCTATGGCAAAGAATACGGTGTGGAAGGTGTTGCGTAAATGACTATCTTTTAAACCGTACAAAGTTTTATTAGTGCAGGCCCTTACACTAACAGACGAAGTGAAAAACCATGCCTTTTGTGAAGAGATGCAGTTGAAAATGAAGGAAGATACTTTTGTAGACTCTGCTCACCCCGTTCGCTGGATTTAACACCATGCGATTTCTTTCTTTGGGGGTTTGTTAAAGACAGTTTGTGCACCACCAATGCCCGTGTCCCTTTAGCAAGTTTGTGGTCGGATAACGCATGCATTGTAGACCATCACGGCGGACGAGCTATCTCGAGTATGGGAAGAATTTCATTACCGTGTAGATGTGTGTCGTGTGACCAAGGCTGCACATATTGAAGGATTATGATTGATGTATCAGAAACTTGGACAGTTGATACTGTTTATGCTGTAAAGTTTGCCCATATAAGATAATAAATAGATTTCTTATTAATTTTTAAAACCGCACCATTAATTTATAGACATGTTGTATTATTGCCAAGGAACACCTTACCTTTTATGCCATAGAAATTAGCCTTTATCGTTTTCTCGGAAATTCGACACGAGAATTTACCCTGAAGCATCACATCTATGAACTCATATATATCTCAATTTTGGCCACTATTTTTGTTCAATTGAAATTAAAATTTAAAAATTAATTATAATTTTGGCCTTATCTCATCATTATCCATTATCCTGCTATGGTATAACAGAATTTGATCTGGTTATCCGTTTCACCTTATTTTCGTATAGCACTTTTTTTTTTTTGAGATTTTCAAACAACTTGGATTTTCTCAAAAATTACGCATGCGGTTTCCCACCAACCCATATCATTTAGCTCAGCTTAATAAGATATACCGATCTCGTCTTCGGACATTAAATTTCTTTCGTTAAAATGTTAATAATGTAGAAATCACTTTAGTTTCGATGTTGCTCTATAAATCGTGTAAGCACTGGAACGGGAGCAGATGAATGATTAATATTATTTTTAACTTAATAGACCAAGTGGTAAACTTTCTGGTACGAATTGCTTGATTAATTTACTTTGTAATTTTAGCGTCATTTTTCAGCACGGAAACCATGATGGAAATGAAATTAAATTTTTTAGCTTAACGTCCCACTATTAGATATGCCTTTTCGAATAAGGGAGACGATGATTAACGCAAATGATGATTCTAGAATTGGTAGAATGAGAAATTTAGAGAAAACGGGAGTACTGCGAAAAACCCCACAGACACGATGTTGTTCACTATAAACTTCGCTAGGGGTCGAACAGGGACCCCACGCACCAGAGATAAGCTGTCTATCAGAGAACCACCGTGCCCCCCCCCTTATGCTGCATTGAATCAAACGCAATGACATCTACTGACTTGTTTCATATTTCAATACGTTAAAAGGTGAAGACACTTCAGCTAGATGGGACTTCGGAGCGAATAAGTACGATTGTTAAAATTTTAAAAGGACTTCCAAAAAATTTACACGAATTCTTTTGTCTTTCTACAGGAGTTTGTTACGTATTTGGAGATTTCATTTACTTCTTTGTACAGAGATTTTACTTCCAAACCCATTTGACTAGTTAGAGAAAGTATCACCTTTTCTGTAGTCAGTGAGATTTAGGTATTTGAAAGACTTTATGAAGATCAGTTGGTGAATAATTTATTTTGCGGATCTCATAGTCTGTTAGCCTCGGATTTCCTATGAAACAACAGTAGAAGATGTTTCGTCTCGAAAAGTTGTCATGAATGTCTTGTCTCAATCTGTCTACTGGAAGAAATATGTCTCGTCTCGAATATATCTCAGATTCTATTGGAAGAGTTCTGAAATGAGACTAACGTGAAATTTGAAGTTTTAAGTCCCACGCTGTCCCCTTTATAGGATAAAAGAGCCGAATATTTAATAGAAGTCAGTAGCTGTGGAAGAACTAGTGGAATGAAAAATTAGGAGGAAACGGAAGAATCCTGAGAAAACCTACAAGCACGATGTTGACCACCACAAGTCCACATAGCCTGCACAGAGAAAAATCCGTTCTCCGGACAGCAGTATATTGTACAAATATACGGCATCCTCTTGCTTACTATAGAAATCAGTACGTAGCATACGTTATCCCTATGCTACATAGGCACTGCCCTTAGATGTACATCATGCCGATGCAGGATGTGTGACATCTAACAGTTTTCCGTATATCACATGCGTATACTTATGTTACCTTCGTCAGCTATATGTTATATACGTCCATTTGTATGTGAGATCCTGACCGCCTGTATTGTTTCATACGGAAAGTACGTATAGATGGAAAACTTATACAGAAAGTATTATAAAACATGCGTTTTCAGTTATACGTCTGCTGCACGTTGTCCAAAAACTACAGGAATTACGCATGTAACATATCTTTTTAAGTACGCCACCTACAATTTTTTTCTCGGTGTGGAATTGAACCAGATATCCCTTTTGCGAAAGGTCAGTTCATTTGAGCCACAATGCCTCTAATCTTAATTACGTTGTCTCTTGGACAGTGAGTTCTTTCTATATTATGTACGAGGATATCAATATATTAGGACAGTGAGGATGTCATTATATTAATCGTATTGACATCCCTCTTGTTCTCGTATTTCATTTATATTGTGTGATCTTATAACAGACCGAAACCATATCCAAGAAGAAATTAAATGTCGACTGAAACCAGAGGATTCGTCTTGTTATTGCGTTCAAAGTCTGTTGTCGTCGCGAATTCTGTCGAGTAATTTGAAGCTTAAAATATATAAAACAATAATCATGTCTGTTGTTCTGTACGGCTGAGAAATATTCTGTTCTGAGGGAAGAACGTAGACTAAAAGTGTTTGAGAATATAATTCCGAGACAAATATTTGGACCCAAGAGAAGCGGAAATGGGGAACTGCGGAAACTCATAGAACTACATAATTTATACGGTTTATCAAACATTGTTAGAGTCATCAAGTCTAGGAGGTTCAGGTTTGCAGGTCATGTAGCCAGGATGGAAGAAAGTAGGAACGCTTTCAAAGTCTTAACTGGAAGACCAATCGGAAAACGGCCATTAGGAACACCTAGTTGCAGATGGGAGGACAATATTAAGATGGTTCTTGCATAAATAGGAATACAAGGTAGAAACTGGATCCATTTGGCTAAAGATTGAAGTGAATGGAGAACATTGCACCTCCGCGTTCCATAAGCCATACAATTAGTTAGATATTATATCTTTCTTTCTTGGTATGATATTGTTTCCTTTTAAAAATGTTAATATTAATACAATCAGATAAAAATAGACATAAAACACTAGCAGATAATTGAAATATCATCTATTTGAAAGCAGGACAACGAAATTTCTAGCGTTTGAGATGCTATGTGGTCTTCAAATTATTTAAAAGCACTCCTTCGTAGATATTATTGAGATTGGTTTAAAATCTTTATATAGTTCATTTGAATACTACTGATGACTTTTACATTTACTTACTAATGTACAGAAAAATTAATCATTACAGTTGTACAGAATTCAAGTCAATCCCAGCTATTGCTGAAAGCTAGAGAAACATTGTATGATAAACTCATACTACCTCCTGACATCTAACTTTGATTTTAAACTATTAAAAGAACTTATTAAAACCAGTTATTAAATGGTTGTTTTCGTTAACTTCTTGTTATATTAGTTGAAGATTAGAAAACTTAAGCAATTTGCAAAATGAAAGGCCCTAATTGGATTTCTGAGACTCCGCTACAGAAAAAGAAAAAGAAATCTTCAGAGATGCCAGATATTTTAGTTTTCTTCCACTTTGTCTTAAGAGTGAATATAATTGTCAATTTGTTTGATTAATATCAAACATAGGACTTTTTTTTTATTCTTTTGTATTTTTTGTATATGATCAGTTTGTTCCTCCGAGACTTTGCCCACTGTACACTTTACTTAAAATGGTACTTAATTAGAACCTCTCATTCTTTAGACTAGTTCCCGGCGTAAGTATACGGGAGATTATTATAGTTTTAATCAGTGGCGTATTAACGATTTTGTTTCGGAGGGGCTTTGTTAACTTTCGGGGGGGGGCTTTGCCTGAAAATGTCAAAATTCTGCAAGATATTTCATATACTTTACTATAGTAAGTAAGATTTCGGGGGGCTTAAGCCTGGAAGTCTCCCCCCTAAATACGTATGTGTGTGTGTGTGTGTGTGTGTGTGTGTGGCAGGCGCGTACTCAGAAATTTTTGTTGGGAGGGATCCAATATTTGAAGGGAGGAATTCCAATACTACAAGCCACTACGTTTAAGTAGTATTGAACGGGTATCACTCTGCATCCGAAAAGACGGTAACTAATTTTAAAATACTTTTCACCCATATTTTCAGAATAAAGTGATAGAACTAGATTGTTTTTATAAGAGAAAAAGTACAGATGAAGTGTAAGATGAAATTTTCATCCTACATCAATCATTTCCCTGTTAAACAAGTATAGTTTTCAGGGGTGCCCACAAGGGGGGCTATGACGCAAACTGCGTCACTGAAATATTTGGGGGGTGTTAAAAATATATATAAATATGTTTAAGAGGGTGTAAAAATTAATCGGAAAGATTTTTTTTTCAAGGAAGAACACCTACGGATAGGCAATTGAGGGGGGTGCGTCATGGACATGAGGGGGGGTGGGCACAACTGTAGTTTTATTGAGAAAGTGTACAAATGTATGTTAAGTTAGGAATTTTAGGGGGTCCGTACCCCTGTGGGTGCGAACCTGGTGTGTGATACTTTATTTCTCTGTAAATACAGATAAATTAGGTCGGCTTAGTAGCACATTGTAAAAGGAATAGGGATCTCTTTATTTGATGCTAGAGTTCGGCCTGGATCAGACTCGGCTCGATTTGTTGATATTGTTTCAAGTTAACCTACTAGCTAGCCCAGGCAAGTAATAGGATTAGGATTAGTAATTAGATTTCTGGGCTGTTGTAATCTATGGCCATGTTATCGCGTCACGGATGAGAAATGACGTCCCTCGGCGATCACACTATCCGAGGAAAGGGAAGGAAGAAAGCAGCCTGGGGACTTGTATGTTAGGTGCTATCCCCGAGAAAAATGGTTATCCCTAACATTTGCCTTTGCCTGGTGTTAATGAGAAAAACTTAGGAAAACCTCACTCAGGATGGCTACCTGAAAAACGTTTAGATTTTCTCGACCGAATGTACCCACCGGGAATCGAACCTGGGATTGCTCGCAACGAAGGCGAGAGGGTTAGCGACTACGCTACGTAGGGCCAATCGTCAGTGCTTGTGTCGGATTTCTATTTTTCCTCCATCTTTCTTTATTCCACCATTTCGTTCATATCATTAGCAACGTTTCCCTTGAAGCATACCATAGAACATTAATCTTCAAAGAAAAAGTCATTGAATTTTTAGAGTATTCTCGTATAAATTGGAGACGAAAATCTAGAATACACAGAGAATAATCCGTTCTCCGGACAGTGGTATATTGTACAAATATACGGTATCCTCTTGCTTACTATAGAAATCAGTACGGAGCATGCGTTTTCCGTATGCTACATAGGCACTGCCTTTAGATTTTACATCATGCCGTTGCAGGATGTCTGACATCTAACAGTTTCCCGTATATCATATGCATATACTTATGTTACCTTCGTCAGCTATATATTTTATATACGTCCATTTGTATGATATCCTGACTGCCTATATTGTTTCATACGGAAAGTACGTATAGATGGAACGCTTATACAGAAAGCCTTTATAAAACATGCGTTTTCAGTTATACGTCTGTTTTACGTTAAGTCCAAAAACTACAGGAATTACTCATGTAACCTATCTTTTTAAGTACGTCACCTACATTTTTTTCTCAGTGTAGAAAGCACAAAAGATGTAAATATCAAACTCTATTTATAAAGTTTGGTATAATCTTCTCAACATTTCTCTATGGATAATAGTTTCAACAGGATAACGGCAACATAAAACTATAATTTCTCGTGTAAATCGTGCAAACGATTTACACTTTTTTGGGGGGGAGGGAAAGAAGAAGTTTGGAAGTATCCCGAGTTTGTTTAATGTGTCTCTCGAGTGTCGTGTGATTAATACTAATATCATTTTCCTGTCGCACTTTCCCTTTCTCTTTTGTCGTTTTGTGATGGCCTGATTGCGAGCCCCCACTTTTATATTTACAGCTACGTATTCCAGGGAGAGTATTTTCTTTTTCTTTGTGGTAACGAAATAAGCAAAAGAGTGAGTGTATACCGGAGAGGAGAAAGCAGAGATGTTCTGTTGACTCAATGCCCACAGTAAGTATTTGACCTGATTTAAATGTTAACGTTGTGACCCCGAAAGGCACTCTGGACTCCTAGCTCTATGTCTGTTTGTGCTGCAAATACGGATTTCCCTTTCTCCCTCACTTTCTCTCGTATTTCCGCTTTCTCTCACTTTCTCTCCATCTCTCTCTGCTTTGTTGACTCATCCCCTGTTTGCTCATTGATTAGAAATCAAAGCAAATGTAAGGTTTAATTTAATTTTACCCTAGTTAGGCCTTTGCTTTTAATAGGGAGTCTGGTTCCTTGATATTACAAGAAGTCAGAGCACCATCTATCGGAGGAATATTAATTAATGCGTGCAAGTGACTTACATGTAAAATGAAGTTATAATTAGGTAACTCTTATGCACGTGTCAATCCTCAACATATTTTATCTGTTTCCCATTTAGCATTTTCGTTCTTTTATAAATGGAACTGGCCATTCTATCCTGATATCTAGTACCGTAGTGTCCTGTAACCACCTAGCTATGTTAGTCATGCACAGGCGAGCATCCAGAAATTATCGTTGGGAGAGATCGAAGCTTTGGTGGTCAATATAATAAAAAAAAACTAAGTCTATTCACTGGTTTCCAACCTTTTCTGACTGACGACACACGTTACTGAACCTTCAGGGCATCTCCACGCAATTGTTTGATATTTTTATTATAAATAAAATCAATAATAATAATAATAATAATAATAATAATAATAATAATAATAATAATAACAATAATAATAATAATAATAATAATAATAATAGTGAAACCAATTAGTTTTTATAATGACGCTATATAGCACTGAGCATTATTGCTACCGCTGGAGGTGTTGACTGGTACAGTCTGCCACGATTTTAACTAATTATTATTAAATTCTTCAGAATTTTTAAATTCAAAAATTTCGAGACACACTTTAGGGGACTGCGTGACACACCAGTGTGTCGCGACACATCAGTTGAGAACCACTGGTCTATGTAATATTGAATGGGTACTATTCTGCACCCGAAAAAACAATAAATAATTGAAAAATATTTCCACCCATATTTTCAGAACAAAGTGATAGAACTAGACTGTTTTTATAAGAGAAAAAGTACAGATGAAGTGTAAGATTAAATTTTCATGCTACATCAATCATTTCTCTGTTATACAAGTATAGTTTTATTCAGAAAGTATACAAATGTATGTTGAATTAGGAAGTTTTGGGGGAGGTCCTGACCCAGTGGACCCCTCGTGGGTGCGCCCCTATTCATGTCCTTTATTGTTTGTTGAATTTCAGCGCCCCTTTTCAACACCGTGGCTATATGAGATAAGGAGCTTAAAGAGTATCCAAACCAGTATAATGCGTTGAAATTTTTAATGCTTCCACCGGTAATCGAGCCTGGGACCCCATATACCAAAGGCATGCACACCAGTTACTAGACGACCAAGGAGGTCTAATTGTGCCTTTTAGGCTAAGCAGAAAAATGATAGTAACAAGTATGAGAGAAGGCTATTGGCTAACAGGAGTTGCCGTAGTCCATTGGTGAACGAGTCAGAAAATGTTTGAGGTACGTAAAAACACTAATCCCAAACATTAAGGTGGTGTAAGATGATAATAATAAATATTAATAATGTCGAGTAAAAATTTAGTAGTACGGTAGCTGGTTATTTTGAATTTTAGCAACAGTTTCAGCACTCAGTCTAAATAAGATGTAGACCTACAGCTTAACGTGCAATAGAAACTACATATGAACTCCTACCGAGATTTGAATCTGGCTCTCTCACGCTAACCACAAGGAATCCCTTAGAGAATTAGAGGTTCTAAGAAATTTGATATTAGAAGAATATGTTTAGCATGGTGTAATAATAAGTTTATGTTGCGTAACTAAAAAGACAGGGCTGATTTATACTTAGGTATTGAAATAAAGTGCAAAACAGGTTAGATAATTTGTCGGTTTGTATTCGTTAGACTTACAGCTTAGTTGGGAGAAGGAACTATTTGCATTATGTTTACTAATGGATGGAAATTAAAGTTTACAGATAGTGTGCGTGTCACTGTTAGAAGAGATCAAATAACAATGAATACTTTCTGCTACTTAACAATACATATTTTCTGTATGTAGTAAGTAAATGAATATTATATTCAAAGTACGATTAGGAAATAGATTTCTGGGCTTTCGTCTTCTATGGCCATGTTTGTCCGTCACACATATGAGGGATGATGTCCATCGGCGATCACACTGCCTGGGGAATTGAAGAGGAAGAAAGGAAGGGAGTGGCTTGGGATCATTATGTTAGGTACAATCCCGACATTTGCCAGGTGTGAATGAAGAAAACCCAGGAGAAAACCTCCCAGGATGGCTGGCCTGAAAAAAGCTGTTACACTTTTCCGATCGAGTGTCCCCACCGGGAATCGAACACGGGACCGTTAGCACCAAAGGCGAGAGCGTTAGCGACTACTCTACACGGGTCCATAATAACATGTTCAAACGAAATAAGAGCTACCAAGTACGTCAGTTTGACAACGAATGACACACTTCTAAGCGCCACAAAAATTTGATTTTCTCGAACACTTCGCATGAGAATTTACGCTTAAGTAGGGACATACGTAAGAGATGGGTCCTGGGGTTCAGATCCCTCCCGAAATCCCGACTTTTCTAATTTAAATTTAGTCTAATTTTAAGGTTGATTTTTACAAATTCCGGTTTTCGATTTCCGGCCAAGTGAGTTTGTGGTGGACAACATCGTAATTGTGGGTTATCTCGGGGTATTCCCATTTCCTCCAACGTCCTCATTCCAGCAATTCTTCCATTATCATTCACTTGCCTTAATCATCGTCTCCCTTAGCCTAAAGGACATAATCGTGGGACGTCAAACTGAAATATTTCTTTTTTAATTTGCTTCGATCCCCCCCCCAAAAAAGCTCTCGACTCCCTCCGAAAAAAATTTCTGCGTACTCTCAACCATCTCATTTCGTGCAGCTTGATTGGTGTATGGATTTTTTTTTTAATAATATTTATACTCAAATAAGATTTCAACTTTAAGCTTTATTCAAAATTCTTAACTATATCACTTTACCCATCCTATATGCTGTTCTTTTGTCTGTGCCTTAGTGAAAGTGTTGATCAGGGTATATTTAAACAAAAAAAAATATTCGTTTTTTCTCAAAACCTATGCATGAGTAATTACATATAATAATTTTGTAATAGACTATGTACTTTTGCTCCGCCCAATGATATCTATCGATTTAGACTGTTTTTCGTTAAATATTAACAATATTGTTTAATATACAGAAAATAAAAACCATTAATATTTTAACTTCCTCAATGGTGGTTGATTAAGAGTAACCTAAAAGTTGAATCCTTTTAAGTTTTTCCCAATGACGAAAGAGCATCTACAATGATTACTTGAGTTAATTTTGAGTTTAACATCTCTTTCAGCAGCGAGGTTATGTGAAACGTGGACCTTCTGATTAATGTGAAATCCGAACCATGTGAGCTTCCACCGGGAATCGAACCCGGGTCTCCCACGCGAAAGGTGCGTACGCTACCTGAAGGAGCTCTCCAAAATGATTAGAAAGTAGAAGTTCGGGATAAACCAACGAACATAATCATGTATTACGAATTTGTACCAAAGTCCATTTGTACCATATGTAAGCATTCCCTACCTGAGATATATGTTTGTATATTATTTTCAATATATTTCTCATATCACTAAGGTATAGTCTTGTTCAAAAATGACCTGACTTCTGTTTAAAAAGCTATCTCATTCTTTGGGCATGCTTTCCTTGAATCTTATTCTTAAAGATTCCAGATCCTGGAACCAGCTTAAAAACATTTATCTTTCTAAAAAATTGGAATGAGTTCAGTACGATAGCTTTTTCTTTGTGATGACCATTTGGGGTACTTAATGTATGTTTTACTGACAAAAAACATTCGTCTCTGACCAGAAGAGTCTCTTATGTGGTGTTGAACAGGTTCAATGAGATAACAAAGAATTGATCACCCTTACTTAAGGGAACGCGTGTTCATTGTTGGGAGATCTCTCCATTTGTAGAATGGAACTTCCTCCCCCTCCCTACCTTAATTAAAGACAGGTACATTGGCAGAAAGCTGGCACCACGCCCGACCACACTACAAACTGTTGCTCTACGGACCATGGCAGAAATTTGGCAAGCAGCCATGTTGGCTTGCGACCCCCTGCTGATACGCTGTGCCATTGGACAATAGAGAATGATTCATGTCTGCTAGGAAAGGAATGCGCGCATGCCTACATTATTTTTTTCTCTCTTTTTTCTTCTGTTAAGCCCCTCCTTCGTAGGAATGTTAAACGAAGAGAAAGAAGGAAGAAGATAATGCCGGAAGCGATAAAGGATTCTCGTAATCAACTGTTGCTTTTTCAATCAGTATCACTTTTTTTATTCATTGCTGGAGGCATTTTGTGTTTTACTACCGTACACAGAAACTCCACCGGAAAAATTCAGGACTAAGTTATTTCTTCTTTATAGTAACGGTACGAAAATTTAATCTACATATTAAAATGCTAAGTTTATATGTTTGTCTTCAATTCTTTCAACAATGAGATCTCGAAAACCACAAGTGCTAGAAACATACCGTTTTCCAAACTTGTAGATTTGCCAGTTCTAATTGAATACTTAAAAAATATGACTGATGTTTCTTTATTACATTTTTAGGGATACACTGGAAGTGTTGAAATTATAAAAAAGTAAATCATCATATCCTGTGAGTTATATATTCCAACACAACATACTTGTATACAGGGATTGTATATCTCTCAGGCGTTTATTTCATGGCCAATTGATAATGAAAAACGAAGGATAACCATTTCTCTACGCTAAGATTAATCTTTATTGTTTGGAGTGTTTTGCCCAATGAACACCATATATCCCTAACATTATAATTAATTATGTATGTAATGTATTTGCTTATTACATACTGCATGCAAGAAGAAAGTAAACATTGATCATGCGTGAATTACAAACTCTAACCGGAAGTAGGCTCAAATCTTGCAAACGGTGCGAGATATTGAAAAATTAATCCTAAAATCTCCCCTTTATGTTATCCCTTGCCGATTTTTATCAGGACATCTTTCACTTGTGTCTGCAAAGGGACATGTATATAAGTTGTGAGGAATGACAAGGAGATTCATGCTCATATGTGAATGATGTACTGTGTAGAGAGCGTAAGTTCAGCTAGTACATACTAAATGTATCTGAGAAATACTTTAGTGATTCCCGCTCGCGTACTTCTTTCTCATCCAAATGTCAACTTTGAAACGAAAAGATGCGAGTTAAATACGCGAGCTACAAGAATTTGATTTTATGACATTTCAACATATTGTATCCTGTTTATACTGACATCTTGTGGAATGCTGACGTCATGCTAGAGTCTTGTTTGTTTTCTAAATACTAGATCTATCTAAATGATACATAAGAAAATAAAATCACTATTTTTTTCCTTCAACCTAATTTTCTTTTTCTCTCTTAAAAATGTAGAGATCATAGAAGCTTGTATTTGGGAGTAGAATGTAATGTCCCTCCCTGTCTTGAACATAAAGGTGTGGTTTATATTCGGGTATTGCCTGTTTTCTCTCTAAGGAGTAGTTTATGTTTAGAAAATTTTAAAAGTCCGGCTTATTTTTAAGCAAATACATTAATCCTGAAAAAACTGAATACAAGATTTAAATGGACTTACACGTTTCTAAACCTCAATACGCAGGGCTGGATTAACCCATCTGGAAGCCCGGAGCCAGGCAAAATATGTGCTATCTGCTGACTTCACCTAATACATTTCTGTGAAAATACATTAGGAAAGTTAATGGAATATGTTTCATAATTTTGGTCATATTTTATTTTATGATGATGATTATATCTTCATGATTCATTTTAGATAGCCAGTTGAGATTTTGATCAGATTGGAGAACTCTATTCACCTGGAGGCCTGGGTCTATAGTCCCGTAAGCCACCCTTAATCTGGCCCTCTCTATACGTGAAATCTTTTCATACATGTCCGATAGTCCTTCTATCCAGAGATGTAGAATCTACATTATGTAATGTATAGAGACTAAAATAAACTTGATCAGATTGTCATGGAAATTTTTCGTATTTTACTCATGAAACGAAAAATAAGATTAGTTTACGGGTAACCAAAAATCGAAAATTAACACTTGTTACAAGCGTGTTCGTATTTCATAAAAAAAAAATAATATTAACAACACTACAGCATGGCATTGTTTAATTTTCCTTTTTCTGAAACCCTCAGAAGGATTTGTTAACTGATAACTTGAGTTGGTTGTGCTGTTGCAATTATTTCAGCTAGTATAGTCCAGTGGTTTGCGTTCTTGCTTTGCAATCCGGAGATCCTTCGGCCAGCCATTCAGTCTGAGATTATTCTAGAGACTTTCTTCAGTTTTATTAGGAATTGCTAGAACGGTTTCTTTAAGTATAAGCGAAGATGATTTCCTTCCTCTTTTCTCCCACTGTTCTTGTTTTTGTCTGATTTCTAGTGATTTCGGCACTAATAGACCTATAAAGAGTATTTGGAAGCTTGTTCAATAAATGAAATATGTTCATTAAATAAAGTTTGTTCAATAAACGAAATTTTCTCTATAAATGAAGTTGGCTTCATCAATGAAGTTCGTTCAAGAAAGTAAATTTGTTCAATAAATGAAGATTGTTTCAATAATTAAAGTTTGTTTAATAAAATGTAAAGTTAGTTCAATAACCAAAGTTTTTTTTAAAAAAAAAGAAATAAATTTTGTTCAATAAGCAAAGTTTATTCTAGAAACAATGTTTGTTCAATAACTAAAAGTTTATTTAAGAAATAAATTTTGTTCAATAAGCAAAGTTTATTCTAGAAACAACGTTTGTTCAATAACTAAAAGTTTATTTAAGAAATAAATTTTGTTCAATAACCAAAGTTTATTCTAGAAACAACGTTTGTTCAATAACTAAAAGTTTATTTAAGAAATAAAGTTTGTTCAATAACTAAAGTTTATTTAAGAAATAAAGTTTGTTCAATAACTAAAAGTTTATTTAAGAAATAAAGTTTGTTCAATAACTAAAGTTTATTTAAGAAATAAAATTTGTTCAATAACTAAAGTTTATTTAAGAACAAAGTTTGTTTACGAAAATGAAGTTTGATAAGTAGAACTTGTACGCAGGAGCACACTAAAATATTTTTGTTAGGAGAGAGCTCTGATGTTCTGTTGGAGGTTCCTACTATAAGCCACTACGTCTATGTATTATTGAATTGTTATTATTCTATCTCCGAAAAACGCTAAGTAATTTTTAACTGCTACCACCTATATTCTAAGAACAAATGATAGAACTAAACTTTTTTTATAAGAAAAGGCAAAGTGCAGATGGAATGCAAGATCAAATTTTTAGATTACATTTATCATTCTCTACTAAAGCAAGTATTGTATTACAAAGGAAAGTGAACAAATGTCTGTCGAGTCACAAAGTTTGGGAGGTGAAATGTAGCATTTCGTCCATCATTCTTCTTACCATTTCAAAACGGTAACTTTTAAATTATAGTAATAAAAATTAGAATCTGTAAATGTATGAGTGACTCGGGAGAACATAATAGTATATCACATTTTCTACCTTTCGATGAAAGTTAAAAATGAAATTGAACCTTCCCATGCAATGCTATGCAAGGACACATACCATACAAGCTTCTCCTGCCATCTGCATGTACATCTACGAAATTAAGCTACCTACATACTGTTTTGTGGTTCGATCCCAAATCCTTTCACCTAATAACTCAATTTCACTGCTGGGCCAGGGTGGCTCAGTGGTAGAGCGTTCACCTGTGGTGCATGGGGTCCTTGGTTCGATTCCAGTTCGCGCGAAGTGAGCGCAAGTACCGTGGACAAGTACCGTGTGCGTTGGTTTTCTAGCGATTCTCCCGTTTCCTCCCATTTTCTTCATTCCACCATTTTATTCATATCTCATCATCACCGTCTCCTTTAGTCCAGCAGGCATAATCGAGGGACGTACTTTAAAAAATTCATTTCATTTTTAAATAACACTAACAAACAGAATACACATGATGGGGTGGCATCTCGAGGTAAAATTTCCACGGAGATAGTATCTCAGTGAGGAAGTTATATAACGGAGTGGGCCATTTTTATATCAAACGCATTTGTGGCTTTCGCCATGCTTGTTTAGCCTCCTGGTAACACTTCAATTCAATATCGGAATAAAATGTTGCATATTACATTGTTTTATGTAAGAAAAAAAACAGTACTTAAATTTTCAACATCGTTTTTCTCCAACTGCATGTTTCAGACTTACGCCTTTATTGCATCAAACTCCTCAATTGTTTGAGAGCGTCAGAGGGAATAAGATTTTCCTCAGAAATGCTATGAATTCATTTCCCTATTTCTAAGATTTTTATGGGATCTTCTCTATACAACATGCTGTTTCTAATAGCTTAACGTGAAATACTTATCCATCAATAAAAGGGCGGATTATAATTCCTATATTATTATAGAATAGTAGTTTCGTGCTCGGAAGTACGATAATTTCATGAGATTCGACATTTCACTTAGGTCTTTTTCTCTGTTCGCTTTGCATGATCAACCCACAATGTCGGTGGGTGTAAATTACAGATTGCTATCATCTATATTTATGGCCGCTGTACCATATCACCTGTTCAAAAGAGACAAATTCACACGATCTATGAGAAACGGAGTTACACTCAGAATTGCTTTTGATTCATTTACCTTTTGGCATGTAGAATCATTTTGATTCAAAATAAAGGGAAGTTACGTAAAACTTGTAATTCTCTTGTAGCTAATTTCTCATATTTTACATTACAATTACAGGGTGTCCCATAAGTCTGGAAACAGTGAAAATGAATGTCTATGCACAATGTATTCGATATGTTGGCTCCTCTGTTTCGCTTATTGGAGGACTTCCACTCCTGGGAAATACGTCGATTGGTCTCTGGTGTGATTTGTGAACACTGCGATACCATTGAGAGAAAAACCTATTTTCTTAAGTTTGCTACAAATTTTTGAAAACACGAAAATGAGATGGATGGGCGTTGGGGTGCACTCTGTTGAGTTCAGGAACCACCTCTTGCTGACTTCGTTCATTATAGAGCAAAATGATATAGATATACCTCTTCTTTCTTAAAATAATAGTCATTTGCAGCAAAACAAAGACCATTATAAATTTTCTATGATTCCAGGCTTATGGGACACCCTCTACATTATTTGAGAACCAGAATGCCTCCTTCTTGAAGTGCAACAGAAATTAAAATAGTGTTGTTACGCTATTACGGTCGAAAGAAGCCATTTACAATTCCTCGATATATGACATACGGGTGTGTTTTTCAATCTGACAAATATAGAGGAAATAACTGATGAGGGAACGAGAGGAGAGGATGACGTAAAAGAGCAAGTGAATACGAAGTCATCAATCCACGAGTAGCGTACAACAAAATCATCGAATATCCTATCGATGTTCAAATTTGCCTTTTCACCACTGTAAGAGAGTTCAGTTGGATATTACGGGAGTAAGTTATCTATCAGTTGCAATTCTTCTATCTTCAGAAACATCGTCATCAAAGATATTTTGCCATTATTGGCAAGTCACTTACTGCAAACGTAAAAATTCCTATGCCTCACAGATGGCGGTTAACCAACTTGTTCGTTGAAATCTCCGTAATCACATTTAACATGAAAAACAAGCAATCCTATTGCGTATTTGAAGTAGATATGCAACCCAATTTACTTTACTATGAAGTGGGTTGCATATGCATAAAGGCTCTTTACAACTGACAAGAAACGGTCATGAACATGTCATCCGAACATCCGAATCAAACCTAAGTCCATTCGATAAACAAAACAAAGATATGTTCATGCACAAAAAATAGGTGCCATGGACAACGGAGTAAAACGAATTTAAAAAGTTCGTTACTGAATTCTCTATGTATATATGTATGTATGTATGTATGTATGTATGTGGGGGGAGGAGTGTGTATGTGCGTGTTTGTCTGTCCGTTATGTGTAAATTTCTCAATTTTGAGCCCCCCATTCGATAAAGCATCAAAAACTATCTAAAGAAGTGATAGGATTTTTCGCGTCACTCTTACCGTTCTGAGATATTGCCCAAAAAAGTTCCGATTTTGCCGATATTTAAGAAGCCATATCTCGGGAACCGTAAGTCATAGAGAGATTATATTGGTGTTGATCAATACCTAAAAGAATGGTGAACATTTTGGTACCAAATAGTAACCGGTGGCCACTGATTATATATGCATTTTCAGTATATATACGACGTTAAAAAGTGACAGCTCAGTATAGCTATTTCAATAAATTCCCTAATACTCAGGTTCCAAATGTACCGTGTCCTGCGAAAACGAACTAAGCGCCACTTTCATACTTTTAAGAAAATTACATATAAAGGTTGATGTCCAGCATTAATGTAGCCGTAATCAAAAGTGAAATTATGTTTCCTTTTTTGGAAAGATGTTGGTATTTCTCCCTTTTCGATTGTGCAAAACGTTCTAATGCTTATCAGGAGCCAATCGTCGCATTTACGTGGATTTTCAAAGTTTGGCGCTTAGTTCATTTTTGCATAACACGGTACAAATATGAAAGTGTATTATCTATTGAATTGAATCAAATAAATACGTGTATAATATACAATTTCATGTAAATTTCAAAAAGATTTTTTCTATACAGGGTGGTCGTGCATGAATGTCGGAAAATTCGCGAGATGAATCTACAGGTAAAATCAAGCAAAAAATGTCATATGAACATTAGGTGAATGCGGCTTCGTTTGGACGCTAGAGGCGTCTGAAATGTCACCTTCCGAGGCGGCAATTTGCAATATCTCAGGAACGGAGAGAAATACGAATGTCGGGTCAAAACATATCAAAGGAAACCCCATCCGAAGAATCCAATTATGTATAAGTAATGGAGAAACAGTGGCGGCGCTAGAGAGGGGCACAAAGAAAGTGAATGAAACATGGAGAAAAGTGAACAATTTACACTGAAAAATTGTAGGACGGGATGTTACTTGGAACATGCAACAACAAATGTTAATGAACAAAGGCAACAACGGCTAGTCTGTATGGACTTTATGGGAGGCGGATTCTAGGAATACACTATCTTTGTAATGGTGAGAAATAGGAATGTCGGGTCAAAAGATATCAAAGGAAATGCCATCCGAAGAATCCAATTATGTATAAGTGATGGCGAAACAGTGGCGGCGCCAGGGAGCACAAAGAAAGTGAATGAAACATGGAGGAAAGTTGAAATTGGTGAAAACACAACTATTTGAAAGCAATCAGGAAACAAGGAATACAACTCTAGGTGTACTGTTTGATACATGTCCGATGACAGAGGGCGCATAGCTACAGTAGGTGGAACAACGGGGTGTGAAGAGCGTCGCGTAGTAGAGTTAGTTATAGGAGTATTGAAAGCGTGGGTAACGAGAGCGTTCGCAACGAACGTGCAGAGGACAGCGCACAGTTCATTCGTACTGAATGTGGCAATAACAGTAACAGCACAAGCGTTTTAGTGCTAACCTCTACAGGCAGGGCAGTGATCCATGTGTATGTGAATGTGGTTTACTTTGTGTCGTGTGAAACAGTGTTAATGTTGACAAGCGCGGGACGGACAAGTGCTATGCGTAATGCACCACAATGAATAGGGTAGTATACACTAACGCCGAAATGGCAGATATGCATTTGATGTACGGCTTAGCGGAAGGTAATGCAGAAGAAGCACGTAGGTTATATGCGGAACGCTACCCAGATCGACAAATTCCAGCACCGGGGATGTTTATTCGCATTCATCAGCGATTGCGGGACACTGGGTCATTTCTTCCCAACACAGACATTCCGAGACGACGACGCGTTCGAACACCCCCACTGGAGGAGAGGGTACTCCGAAATGTGATCCGGAACCCGAGTATTAGTACCCGACGAATAGCAAGGCAGGAACACGTTTCGCATCAAATCGTGCTAAGCATCTTGCATAGTAATAATCTCAGACCATACCACGTACAACGAACGCATGCGTTATACGATAGTGACTATGAAACCCGACGACGTTTCTGTCGTTGGTTATACCGCCGCTGCCGTGTATCACCAGCCCTTTTAACACAGGTATTTTTCTCGCATGAGGCATTATTCACACGGGATGGCATCACAAATTTCCACAATGACCATCGATGGGCACTCAACAACCCGTATGCAATTGTAGAGACGAAGCATCAACAGCGTTTCCAATTGCATGTGTGGGCTGGTATTATTGGCGACAACGTTTTGGGACCACACTTCTTACCACAGCGATTGAACGCAATATCGTATCTCCAGTTTCTGACTCAGAACCTACCCATTCTGTTTGAAGATGTGCCACTGAGGACACGACAGTGTATGTGGTTTATGCCTGATGGCGCCCCTGCCCACTCATGTCACACCATTCGTGCATATCTGAACAAAACATTTCAATGCAGGTGGATAGGTCGTGGTGGAAGACAAGCATGTCCCCCACGTTCACCCGACCTGAATCCCCTAGATTTTTTCCTGTGGGGTTACGTGAAGAGTCTCGTGTATACACGGCCCCTGCATGATGAACATCTTCGCCAGCGTGTATGTGCTGCATTTGACACATTACGGCAAACGCCAGCGATATTGGCACCAGTCAGAGAATCCTTACGCCATCGTGTAACTGTCTGTCTCGAAGAACAAGGAGGACATATTGCACAGCTGCTATAGAATGGCATTATGTTGGCCATGGTAAGTACAATACCTCTTGCTTTTACAGTACACTGGGTCTCATCTTCCATACGTGGTTTTTACGATGTGCACGTTTTATCACTAAGAGTGTTAACAGTTTCTTTGCAGCTCCCAGGCGCCGCCACTGTTCCGCAGTACGTGTGCATAATTGGATTCTTCGGATGGAATTTCCTTTGATAACTTTTCACCCGACATTTCTATTTCTCTCCGTTAAAATGATACTGTATTTCAACATTCCACCTCTCATAGTGTCCCTACAGCGTAGCCTTTGTTGCCTTTGTTCATTAACATTTGTTGTTGCATGTTCCAAGTAACATCCCCTCCTACAATTTTTCAGTGTAAATTGTTCACTTTTCTCCATGTTTCATTCACTTTCTTTGTGCCCCTCTCTAGCGCCGCCACTGTTTCTCCATTACTTATACATAATTGGATTCTTCGGATGGGGTTTCCTTTGATATGTTTTGACCCGACATTCGAATTTCTCTCCGTTCTTGAGATATTGCAAATTGCCGCCTCGGAAGGTGACATTTCAGACGCCTCTAGCGTCCAAACGAAGCCGCATTCATCTAATGTTCATATGACATTTTTTGCTTGTTTTTATCTGTAGATTCATCTCGCGAATTTTCCGACATTCGTGCACGACCACCCTGTATAAGTTCGTTCTGGCAGCGCTTTTGTAGCATTCTCAACTGGATATTTTATTAATTACTGCATCAACATATTTTGTTTCCCAATAACCAAAGACTTCAATGCCCTTCGTAGGTTAAACAAAAATAAACCCATTAAGACTAGACGTATTGGCAAAAAATCACTTCTCAACGAACGTAGAAAGTTTGTACCGGTACTGAATTCTCTATGTTTGTCTGTGTGAGTGTATGTATGTTATTTGATTTTTTTTTTTCAATTTTAAGCCCTCCATTCGATAGAGCACCAAAAGCTATCTGAGAAAGTGATGAAATTATTCGCGTCACTCTCACCGTTCCCGAGATATTGCCCCCAAAAAATTCCGATTTCGGGAGATTTAAGGAGCCATATCTTGGGAACCGTAAGTCATAGAAAGATCGTATTGGTGTTGATCAATACCTAAGAGAATGGTAAACATTTTAGTACCAAATAGTAACGGCTGGACTGGCCAAACCGGCCACCCTTCCCCAGATATTGGCCAAAGGAAGTTCGGATTTCGGGAGATTTAAGAAGCCATATCTCGAGAACTGTAATCCACGGAGAGATGATATTTTGTGAATTTTTCAATTTTGATCCCTCCATTTTGAACATGTGTCTTCACAAAACAATATATCGTAGAACGTGTTAACAGAACTCTTAACCAAAACATGTGGAAAAAATTTAGTAGTCAAGGAAATTATAAATGGATAGATATATTACAAGAATTGTTTAATGAGTATAATAATAAAGTACATAGAGCAATTGGTATAAAGCTCGTAGAAGTTAATAAGAAAAAATAATTCTTTTTAAGTTTGTTATGGCAATTCTCTTCGAGCATTCTCAACTGCCTTTACATATATTGCTCAAAATACTTTAAACTGTTTTGAGTAACACTACAGTAGTTTAGCAATTATTTAGTTACAGTATACTTGTCAGTCATTCTTTGTGTTTCTCCCCTTATCGTGCATAGAGTTACCCCGTTGCCAAGATATTAATTACAAATTGACTTAATTCATTCTTAAAGGACAAATATTATTAGGAACTATCGCTGACACTGCTTTCGTCTTAATAATGCTTTGGAATCAAACTTAGGACTTCGAAAGTAAGTTACCGTCTACATCAATTCTTCATCCGACGAAGCTCCATTATTTCTCGCGACTTTAAATTGCTTTTGTTCCAGAGTGTCTAAAAGCGGCTCCTCATTTAGTAGCTTTCGTTAAAAGGAACGTGTGAGCGAGCTCTGCCATACAAAGTTCTCTATTCTACATAAACCGTAACACGATAGATGGATAGATGAACGTAAATGAACAAAGAAAGATTCGGAATTTAATTTGTGTCTGAGAACAAACTAACAACATTACACTGTCATCAGAGTATCGCGAATGAGCAGTATATAAAGGTTGGATGCAGACGGAGTTAATTAAAGAACTCCTTTTTGCTCGTGTTATGTCACAGTACTCGTTGTTCATACGTGTGTGTCAGTATGTGTGTGTATGTGTGTATGTGTGTGTGTTGTGATGCATTGCAGGCATCGACATGTGTAAAAGACGTCTTCTGTTCTTAATATTAAAAAAGTTTCCCTCTAATCAATAGTTAGGAACCACGTCCTACGTAGAGAAGACTCCTTGTAATTTGTTGGAAGACATGTCAGCAGTACGGTTCATTAATCAAGAGATTTTAAAAGTTTGGCTTATTAAAAATTCATTATGGGAACTAGTCAAAACTTTGAGTTGTAATAAAAATTAAACATTCTCTACACCAATAAAATGTCAAACGATACAGTGAATATGTAAAAGGTGTTCCACAAAGAATGCAACTTTTGGCATGCCTACCACTTCTGTTCTAGGAAGTTGGCACCACTGAACGTTACACGTTTTCTATCTGTTATCTTTGTTGTTAATAGTCATGGACAAAGGTGTCCAAACTCATGAGGTCGGCGCTCACGAGTTCGGAACTCACGCTCACGCGACCTCAACCTCACGAAGTGAGCGTGAGGTTGAGGGAGCTTGTGGTCAGACTGGTTATGTGAGCGTGAGATTAGAATGATATTGTGAGCGTGAGGTCAGGCCGGTGATGTGAGCGTGAGGTTGAGTGATCGTGAGGTCAGGAAGGTGATGTGAGCGTGAGGTTGAGTGAGCGTGAGGTCAGGCCGATGATGTGAGCGTGAGGTCAGGCTGGTAATGTGAGCGTGAGGTTGAGTAAGCGTGAAGTCAGACCAGTGAGGTGAGCGTGAGGTCAAGTGAGTGTGAGGTCGAAATGAGTTTGTGAGCGTGAGGTCGAGTGAGCGTGAGGTCGAAATGAGTTTGTGAGCGTGAGGTCAAGTGAGGTTAGGTCAAAGAGGTCACCTCTGGTCATGGAGCGCCGAATAGCGCATGATCGTAATCTGTTTCGGTACGGGTAGGAATGGAGCGCTTCACAATGGGACAGCATGTTGTCATAATGAAAACTTATCACAAATGTGGTCAGTGTTCTGAATTCCTATCTATACAGAAAACATGTTACGATGGTGCGCTATTCGACGCTCGTGGCTACTAACGACAAAGATAATAGATTGAAATCACGTAACGTTCAGTACTTCGAACTTACTAGAACAGAAATGGCGGGGATTTCGGAAGTTACATTTTTTATGGGTTACCTTTTACATAAAGTCTTATAAAGTGGCTATGTCCGTTTATCTGTTTGTCTGTCTCTCAACTGGTAAACGATAGCGAGAAGCGTCTAACTGATTTGGATTTGGTGTCCCAATTAATGGTCTTACATAGCAATAAATGAGATGCTGAAACAACACAAAATGGCTACCACTTTAGCATGTTACTTGTGTCAATTCAGCACCAAGCACATTGCCTTCAGAGCATACCAGAAATACCTCGCTACTGGCTGTGAGTATTTGCATTGTTTTTTGTTGTTTGGTATGAGCAAAGCTTTGCGAAATATATTTCACATTTGTGGCAAATAACTAATAACATTCTATGTTTTCTGTAATCGGTCACAATAAAATTGTTGTAGACCTGTGAATCATCTGACCCAGATAGCAGTGCTTTCATCTATTTTCTTTATCTGTTATTCTTGTGTCTCGGCACGTATAAACAGAAGATGGCAGGACTGTTGCCTATGTACTGTTGTCAGACGATTCACAGGTTTACAACAATATTATTGTAACAGATTACAGAAAACATAAAACATTATTCGTTACTTGGCATAAGTGCCAAATATATTTCGCAAAGGTTTGTTCATATTAAACTATAAACACCAATGCAAATTCTCTCAGGTAGTAACTAGTTATTTCTGATATGCTTGCAAGGCGATGTGGTTGGTGCTGATCCGCACATTACATGCCATCTGGAAGATCTTCGCTCCCGCTACATAGATAAGAAATGGAGAACTCAGCAACATTCGCTTATGGACACTATATTTCTTGATAGTAGCTTTTCCACCTCGCCTAAGTATTACTATCCTCCACTGAGCCATCTACTCTCTATCTATGACCAGAAGCATCCGGAGCACCCTGACCATCATTTCTTCGCTACCTATCATCCATCAGAATTCAATCCGCACATATACCCATCGTTTGCACAGTGAGTTTCCTTCTAACAAGGGCTTCCCCCATGTCTACCATCAGTGTTGAGTAGCCCCAACACAGAAGATAAGCTCATTTGTGAATACTAACACTTCCCTGTGTACTGTGGCGTCCATGCACTTCATCTCATCATTCGCTCAGCCCTTCAAATAAGCATACCTTTAATTATTTCAATACTCCTTATGTCTAACCAAACACTGACCACTGTCTGTCTTCAGCACTTACATCTCAACCTTCCCCATCCATATCTGTGTTTCTTGTTTTGTATCACATGTTTCACAACAATAATAATTCACCTGTGTATGAATAAAGTGACTTTCTTTATTATTGTTGTAGCCGAATCTCATAGACCATATATGTGTATCAATCATAACCAATGTTTACCATATATATCACTCTCGAAGAGACGACCTTATCGTCTGCGGTTTAACAGTTAAACACACAAGTAACACGCTAAAGTGGTAGTCATTTTGTGTTGTTTCAACACCTCATTTTTTACAGTGTACTTCCTTCCCTAACCATCTATACAAACCGCAAGTAGTAGAAATCAACCATACCTGTTGTCAATGTTGTTCACCATAGAAAAAGAACAAGAAATATATGCCAAGAAGGGGGGTTTTGAAATCTCCAATCCCCGTAAGAATAGGTTCAATCTCAACCTTATCCCTCTAGCAAAATTAGAACCGACAGAAATCCACTACCACATCTGGTTTTAACATTTCTGGTTTATCTCTCTATAGAACAAAATGGAAAGAAATAGCGAGAAAAGATTTCTAGGTTTCTGCGATATGGATTCACCGCCTGAATAGGAAGTTTCATCTCAACCCTTGGTTCTCTATTCAAACGGGAAATAGTGAAAAATATACGATTTCTAATTTAGACAATGATCACCATAGATAAAAATCTGTAATAAATGTACAGAAGCGTATCTTTTGTTTCTAGACCCAATGTCTAAAGAATAGGTTAAAATTCTGCTCCTAAATCTATGCTAAAACCTAAAATAGTATAAATTTATTACTACTTACGTCTTAGATATTTACAGAATTTCTCTGTAGCAAGATTGCCAATAGAAGTCAAATGGATATTTTGTGTCTATTCAAAATCGCATTAATTCATTCCATCTCTGCGTTTACCCATCTATTGAAACCGGAAGTCCTACAAGGTAGTACAACTTCCGGTTTCCATATTGATTCCTATAGTACAAAAACTGTAAAATAAAGCGAACGTCGGAAAAACAAGTTCCATCTCATCTCTCTATCGCAACTGAAAGCGATAAGTCTACTAGTTCCGGTAGAGGTACTATTTATCTATGATGTTTATTGTGAGCTGCAGTATGAACCAGCGTTGCCTAGTCGCTAACGTTCTCATCTTTAATGTGAGCGGTCCCGGGTTCGATTCCCGGTAGGTCGAAAAGGTGTGAACGCTCTTTCAGGGCAGTTATACTGAGTGAGGTTTTCCTGGGTTTCCTCATTCACACCAGGCAAATGCTGGAATGGTACCTAACCTACAAGTCCCAGGCTCCTTTCTTCCCCCCTTTCTTTGGGTAGTGTGCTCGCCGAGGGATGTCCTCCTTTATATATGACGCGCCAACATCGCCATAGATACCGAAAGCCCAGAAATCTTTCTCCTAATCCTAATCTCAATTATGGGCCGCGGTGGCCCAGTAATAGACCTTTCACCTTGAGACAAGTTGAAGCTGAAATATACACACATAAATTAAGCAGTGAATTTAATCTTTTACAGGTATTCTATTCATAGAAGAAAAAGGAAGCATTCTCTTGGCCTATTTAATTTTCCAGGATACTTATTTCACCCTCTTGTGTTTAATTCAAACATTTACCTTTTTTAATAACTAAACGATATAAATATTCCTTTGCTATAATAACTAAAGTCCCATTATGCTGATATACATGCAAGTTGGTGTGGAACACCATTTTCTCTTATCAGCTCCTCTTAGTTTTGGTGTTACTGACGACGGCCAACTTAAATCAGAAACAACGGTGGAAAGTATGATAGGAGAAACGAAAGAAACTAATAACTAAGAAAAAGAAACAGAAGAGTAGAGTGGGCGAAAGAAGAAAAAAGAACACAGTTATTACATGGAATGAAATTTGACAATACAGTATTATTTCTGAACAAAGAGCATAAGAAAATGGAAAGTTAATAAAATTCTTAGAAATGGTAAAAAGGATTATTGTATACACGACTCCAAAAGTGCATTACCACCTGCAATTCTCGTTTTCCTGCAATAGCAGGCAACCCAAAAAGCTCAGCGGTTGGGTAGGTTGCAAATTCGAAAGGCGTTGGACCAAACCTCAATTTTGTCACAAATATATCAGTGTGCCAAACTGCAAATAAGAGAATAAAACAAATTATTAAGAATGACAATTTTATTATTGTGACGGAGTTGGATGACATCAAAAGTTACAAAATGACTTACTTAAGCAGTTTAAACAGGATGAATGGTAAGAAACAGATATAAGAAGAAAGCATTTCTCTCTTTCCCCCCACCCCACCCAAAAAAGAAACTCATAAAAAGAAAAGTTATATAATATAAAGGTTTCATATAAAAGCCTCACAGCACAAAAAGAAATAGCCAAACGAAAGGAAAAAGAGACAAACACAGAATAGAGGACACCAGTGGCGTAGCAACTTGCGGCCCTCCCATGCAAGATAAACAGATGGGACCCTAGTTGTAAACCCCATTGTTATAATAATAATAATAATAATAATAATAATAATAATAATAATAATAATAATAATACTATTATTATTATTATCATTATTAAAAAGTCGATTCCTTTACAAAGTCTTACTCTGCCTAAGAGCATGAATGCATATAGCGATCATGTGTGCACGTTTTGTCAATGAGCGGTCCCAAAGCCCAAAAGGGGTGGAAATCTCCAAGAGAGAGAAATAAAAAACTTTCTTATGGTAAGTGCTTTTGCACGTGATTTTTTTGTGTCTTTTTTCAGGGAACAGAAAAGTTCTGGCGCCTAAGAAATTATACTATATAATATTGCAAATTTGCAAGTGGACTTATATACATTGCAATTAATGGTAATAAAGATATTATGATTAGAAAACAATATTGTAAAAAGTAAGTTTAATTTCTTCATCCATCGCAAGTCTTAGAGGCCCCTTATACCTCGCCGCCTCCCGAATATCGATATCGAAAATTTACAATGCTATATTCATGTCCATATATTTGCGATATCGAATGTTGATATATGATAATATAGATATCGACGATAGCGATATATCGACATATCACATGCCCAGGTCTGAGAAGTGATGCTTAAAATATACTGGAGTCAACAATCAAATTCTAAATAAGTTCTCCATTTCTGTATTCAATGTAGAGGGGGAAGGATGTGAACCCGAATAGAAATTTTAAGAAAAAAAGTTAAGATAAAAGTAGATTTTCCGTTTCCCCTTGAATACAAAACTATTAACAGAAAACTATTACTGTAATTTACCTTTTACTTCTGTTTCTGATTTTATAACAAATCAGTATACATACTTTACATAGTATACCAATACACTATATAACTTTTCACAACCAAGCAAGCAGAAAGATGAATTCCTGTGATATTAAAGTGGAATGATCTACAAAATAGTCATAATTCATTGGCCACATTTCTATCAGTGCATTGGTACTGACTAAGAGCTACAAGACTAACAGAACTAGAAATTAGAGATTTCATTCCTTTTTTTCTCAGACTAAAAGACTTCTGCATATTCCTGAGACTTTCATTGTCTTCATATAAGTCCCGTATCATGGGCTAATTCTGGCTACCGCGGTTTGGAGGTAATCGGTAAACGAAAGAGTAAAGTTTGTCGACTCTAAACCCTCGACAGTTTGTGAAAAGATATTTCACCGCTATTAAAAGGTGATCATCGGGCAGCGGTCTTTACCTTTGAAAGATACTGCTTATCAAAATGTTTCCTAGTAACGTCAAATTTTCTTGTTTTTGTTGTGGGGCGCGGTCACTTAATGGTAGAGTGCTTCCTCTGGTGCGTGAGGTCCTTATTCTTTCGATCCACGGCAAAATGAGTTGTGTGGTGGACAAGATCGTATCCGTGGGTTTTCTCAAGGTACTCCCGCTTCTTCCCCAGTTTTAATTCCACCAATTTCTCTATTATCATTGACTTGCTTTAATCATGGGGCACGGTGGCTCAGTAATAGAGCGCTTCCTCCGGTTCATGGGGTCCTTATTGTTTCGATTCCCGGCCAAGGAAGTTTGTGGTGGACAAAATCGTATCCATGGGTTTTCTCGGGGTACTCCCACCTCTTCCCACTTTTCATTCCATCAATTCTTCTATTATCATTGATTTGCTTTAATCATTGGGCACGGTGGCTCAGTTGTAGAGCGCTTCCTCTGATGCGTGGGGTTCTTATTGTTTCGATCCCCGGTCACGTAAGTTGTATTGTGGACAAGATCGCATCCGTGGGTTTTCTCATTGTACTCCCGCTTTTTTCCACGTTTAATTCCACCAATTCTTCTATTATCATTGACTTGATCTAATCATTGGGCGCGGTAGCTCAGGGTTAGAGTCATTCTTCTTGTGAGTGGGGCCCATATTGTTTCGATCCCCGGCCAAGTAAGTTGGTGGTGGACAAGATCACACCCGTGGGTTATCTCAGAGTACTCCCGCTTTTTCCCACGTTAAATTCCACCAATTCTTCTATTATCATTGACTTGCTCTAATCATTGGGCGCGGTAGCTCAGTGTTAGAGCGCTTCCTCTTGTGCGCGGTGCCCTTATTGTTTCGATCCCCGGCCAAGAAAGTTGTGTGGTGGACAAGATCGTATACCTGGGTTATCCCAGAGTACTCTCACTTTTTTCCACGTTTAATTCCACCAATTCCTCTATTATCATTGACTTGCTTTAATCACGGGGCGCGGTGGCTCAGTGTTAGAGCGCTTTCTCTGGTTCATGGGGTCCTAATTGTTTCGATCCCCGGCCAAGTAGGTTGTGTGGTGGACAAAATCGTATCCGTGGGTTTTCCCAGAGTACTCCCGCTTTTTCCCACGTTTAATTCCACCAATTCTTCTATTATCATTGACTTGCTCTAATCATTGGGCGCGGTAGCTCAGTGGTAGAGCGCTTCATCTCGTGCGTGGGGTCCTTATTGTTTCGATCCCAGGCCAAGTAAGTTGTGTGGTGGACAAGATCGTATCCATGGGTTTTCCCAGAGTACTCCCGCTTTTTCCCACGTTTAATTAAACCAATTCTTCTATTATCATCGACTTGCTCTAATCATTGGGCGCGATAGCCCAGTGTTAGAGCACTTCCTCTTATGCGTGGGGTCCTTATTGTTTCGATCCCCGGCCAAGTAAGTTGGTGGTGGACAAGATCGTATCCGTGGGTTTACCCAGAGTACTTTCGTTTTTTCCCACGTTAAATTCCACCAATTCTTCTATTATCATTGACCTGCTCTAATCATTGGGCGCAGTAGCTCAGGGTGAGAGCGCTTCCTCTTGTGCGTGGGGCCCTTATTGTTTCGATCCCCAGCCAAGTAAGTTGCGTGGTGGACAAGATCATATCCGTGGGTTTTCCCAGAGTACTTTCGTTTTTTCCCACGTTAAATTCCACCAATTCTTCTATTAACATTGACTTGCTCTAATCATTGGGCGCTTCAGCTCAGTGGTAGAGCGTTTCATCTCGTGCGTGGGGTCCTTATTGTTTCGATCCCCGGCCAAGTAAGTTGTGTGGTGGACAAAATCGTATCCGTGAGTTATCCCAGAGTACTCCCGCTTTTTCCCACGTTAAATTCCACCAATTCTTCTATTATGATTGACTTTCTCTAATCATTGGGCGCGGTAGCTCAGTAGTAGAGCGCTTCCTCTGGCGCGTGGGGTCCTTATTGTTTCGATCCCCAGTCAAATAAGTTTGTGGTGAAGAACATTGTATCCAGAGGTTATTCCAGAGTATTCCCGCTTCTTCCCACTTTTTATTCTGCCAATTCTTCTATTATCATTTAATTGCCTTAAACATTGGGAGCGCTGGCTCAGTGGTAGAGCGCCTCCTCTTGTGCGTGGGGTCCTTATTGTTTCGATCCCCGGCCAAGTAAGTTGTGTGTTGGACAAGATCATACCCGTGGGTTTTCCCAGAGAACTCCCACTATTTCCCACATTTAATTCCACCAATTCTTCTATTATCATTGACTTGCTCTAATCATTGGGCGCGGTAGCTCAGGGTTAGAGCGCTTCCTCTTCTGCGTGGGCCCTTATTGTTTCGATCCCCGGCCAAGTAAGTTGTGTGGTGGACACGATCGTATCCGTGGGTTTTCCCAGGGTACTCCCGCTTTTTCCCACGTTTAATTCCACCAATTCTTCTATTATCATTGACTTGCTCTAATCATTGGGCGCGGTAGCTCAGGGTGAGAGTCATTCTTCTTGTGCTTGGGGCCCATATTGTTTCGATCCCCGGCCAAGTAAGTTGTGTGGTGGACAAGATCGTATCCGTGGGTTATCCCAGAGTATTCCCGCTTTTTCCCACGTTAAATTCCACCAATTCTTCTCTTATCATTGACTTGCTCTAATCATTGGGCGCGGTAGCTCAGTGTTAGAGCGCTTCCTCTTGTGCGTGGTGCCCTTATTGTTTCGATCCCCGGCCAAGAAAGTTGCGTGGTGGACAAGATCGTATCCGTGGGTTTTCCCAGAGTACTCCCGCTTTTTCCCACGTTTAATTCCACCAATTCTTCTATTATCATTGACTTGCTCTAATCATTGGGCACGATAGCCCAGTGTTAGAGCGCTTCCTCTTTTGCGTGGGGCCCTTATTGTTTCGATCCCCGGCAAAGTAAGTTGCGTGGTGGACAAGATCGTATCCGTGGGTTTTCTCAGAGTACTCCCGCTTTTTCCCACGTTTAATTAAACCAATTCTTCTATTATCATTGACTTGCTCTAATCATTGGGCACGATAGCCCAGTGTTAGAGCGCTTCCTCTTATGCGTGGGGCCCTTATTTTTTCGATCCCCGGCCAAGTAAGTTTGTGGTGGACAAGATCGTATCCGTGCGTTTTCCCAGAGTACTCCCGCTTTTTCCCACGTTTAGTTCCACCAATTCTTCTATTATCATTGACTTGCTCTAATCATTGGGCGCGGTAGCTCAGTGGTAGGGCGCTTCCTCTGGTCCGTGGGGTCCTTATTGTTTCGATCCCCAGTCAAGTAAGTTTGTGGTAAAGAACATTGTATTCAGAGGTTATCCCAGAGTATTCCCGCTTGTTCCCACTTTTTATTTTGCCAATTCTTCTATTATCATTGAATTGCCTTAATCATTGGGACCGCTGGCTCAGTGGTAGAGCGCCTCCTCTGGTGCGTGGGGTAATTATTGTATAGATCCCCGGCCAAGTAAGTTGCGTGGTGGACAAGATCATACCCGTGGGTTTTCCCAGAGAACTCCCACTATTTCCCACGTTTAATTCCACCAATTCTTCTATTATCATTGACTTGCTCTAATCATTGGGCGCGGTAGCTCAGTGTTAGAGCGCTTCCTCTTGTACGTGGTGCCCTTATTGTTTCGATCCCCGGCCAAGTAAGTTGTGTGTTGGACAAGATCGTTTCCGTGGGTTATCCCAGAGTACTCCCGCTTTTTCCCACGTTTAATTTCACCAATTCTTCTATTATGATTGACTTGCTCTAATCACTGGGCGCGGTAGGTCAGTGGTAGAGCGCTTCCTCTGGTGCGTTGGGTCCTTATTGTTTCGATCCCCAGTCAAGTAAGTTTGTGGTGAAGAACACTGTATCCAGAGGTTATCCCAGTGTATTCCCGCTTCTTCCCACTTTTTATTTTGCCAATTCTTCTATTATCATTGAATTGCCTTAATCATTTGGAGCGCTGGCTCAGTGATAGAGCGCCTCCTCTGGTGCGTGGGGTAATTATTGTTTAGATCCCCGGCCAAGTAAGTTGTGTGGTGGACAAGATCACACCCGTGGGTTTTCCCAGAGAACTCCCACTATTTCCCACATTTAATTCCACCAATTCTTCTATTATCATTGACTTGCTCTAATCATTGGGCGCGATAACCCAGTGTTAGAGCACTTCCTCTTATGCGTGGGGTCCTTATTGTTTCGATCCCCGGCCAAGTAAGTTGGTGGTGGACAAGATCGTATCCGTGGGTTTACCCAGAGTACTTTCGTTTTTTCCCACGTTAAATTCCACCAATTCTTCTATTATCATTGACCTGCTCTAATCATTGGGCGCAGTAGCTCAGGGTGAGAGCGCTTCCTCTTGTGCGTGGGGCCCTTATTGTTTCGATCCCCAGCCAAGTAAGTTGCGTGGTGGACAAGATCATACCCGTGGGTTTTCCCAGAGTACTTTCGTTTTTTCCCACGTTAAATTCCACCAATTCTTCTATTAACATTGACTTGCTCTAATCATTGGGCGCTTTAGCTCAGTGGTAGAGCGCTTCATCTCGTGCGTGGGGTCCTTATTGTTTCGATCCCCGGCCAAGTAAGTTGTGTGGTGGACAAAATCGTATCCGTGAGTTATCCCAGAGTACTCCCGCTTTTTCCCACGTTAAATTCCACCAATTCTTCTATTATGATTGACTTTCTCTAATCATTGGGCGCGGTAGCTCAGTGGTAGAGCGCTTCCTCTGGCGCGTGGGGTCCTTATTGTTTCGATCCCCAGTCAAATAAGTTTGTGGTGAAGAACATTGTATCCAGAGGTTATTCCAGAGTATTCCCGCTTCTTCCCACTTTTTATTCTGCCAATTCTTCTATTATCATTTAATTGCCTTAAACATTGGGAGCGCTGGCTCAGTGGTAGAGCGCCTCCTCTTGTGCGTGGGGTCCTTATTGTTTCGATCCCCGGCCAAGTAAGTTGTGTGTTGGACAAGATCATACCCGTGGGTTTTCCCAGAGAACTCCCACTATTTCCCACATTTAATTCCACCAATTCTTCTATTATCATTGACTTGCTCTAATCATTGGGCGCGGTAGCTCAGGGTTAGAGCGCTTCCTCTTCTGCGTGGGCCCTTATTGTTTCGATCCCCGGCCAAGTAAGTTGTGTGGTGGACACGATCGTATCCGTGGGTTTTCCCAGAGTACTCCCGCTTTTTCCCACGTTTAATTCCACCAATTCTTCTATTATCATTGACTTGCTCTAATCATTGGGCGCGGTAGCTCAGGGTGAGAGTCATTCTTCTTGTGAGTGGGGCCCATATTGTTTCGATCCCCGGCCAAGTAAGTTGTGTGGTGGACAAGATCGTATCCGTGGGTTATCCCAGAGTATTCCCGCTTTTTCCCACGTTAAATTCCACCAATTCTTCTCTTATCATTGACTTGCTCTAATCATTGGGCGCGGTAGCTCAGTGTTAGAGCGCTTCCTCTTGTGCGTGGTGCCCTTATTGTTTCGATCCCCGGCCAAGAAAGTTGCGTGGTGGACAAGATCGTATCCGTGGGTTTTCCCAGAGTACTCCCGCTTTTTCCCACGTTTAATTCCACCAATTCTTCTATTATCATTGACTTGCTCTAATCATTGGGCACGATAGCCCAGTGTTAGAGCGCTTCCTCTTATGCGTGGGGCCCTTATTGTTTCGATCCCCGGCAAAGTAAGTTGCGTGGTGGACAAGATCGTATCCGTGGGTTTTCCCAGAGTACTCCCGCTTTTTCCCACGTTTAATTAAACCAATTCTTCTATTATCATTGACTTGCTCTAATCATTGGGCACGATAGCCCAGTGTTAGAGCGCTTCCTCTTATGCGTGGGGCCCTTATTTTTTCGATCCCCGGCCAAGTAAGTTTGTGGTGGACAAGATCGTATCCGTGCGTTTTCCCAGAGTACTCCCGCTTTTTCCCACGTTTAGTTCCACCAATTCTTCTATTATCATTGACTTGCTCTAATCATTGGGCGCGGTAGCTCAGTGGTAGGGCGCTTCCTCTGGTCCGTGGGGTCCTTATTGTTTCAATCCCCAGTCAAGTAAGTTTGTGGTAAAGAACATTGAATTCAGAGGTTATCCCAGAGTATTCCCGCTTGTTCCCACTTTTTATTTTGCCAATTCTTCTATTATCATTGAATTGCCTTAATCATTGGGACCGCTGGCTCAGTGGTAGAGCGCCTCCTCTGTTGCGTGGGGTAATTATTGTTTAGATTCCCGGCCAAGTAAGTTGTGTGGTGGACAAGATCATACCCGTGGGTTTTCCCAGAGAACTCCCACTATTTCCCACGTTTAATTCCACCAATTCTTCTATTATCATTGACTTGCTCTAATCATTGGGCGCGGTAGCTCAATGTTAGAGCGCTTCCTCTTGTACGTGGTGCCCTTATTGTTTCGATCCCCGGCCAAGTAAGTTGTGTGGTGGACAAGATCGTATCCGTGGGTTATCCCAGAGTACTCCCGCTTTTTCCCACGTTTAATTTCACCAATTCTTCTATTATGATTGACTTGCTCTAATCACTGGGCGCGGTAGCTCAGTGGTAGAGCGCTTCCTCTGGTGCGTTGGGTCCTTATTGTTTCGATCCCCAGTCAAGTAAGTTTGTTGTGAAGAACACTGTATCCAGAGGTTATCCCAGAGTATTCCCGCTTCTTCCCACTTTTTATTTTGCCAATTCTTCTATTATCATTGAATTGCCTTAATCATTTGGAGCGCTGGCTCAGTGGTAGAGCGCCTCCTCTGGTGCGTGGGGTAATTATTGTTTAGATCCCCGGCCAAGTAAGTTGTGTGGTGGACAAGATCACACCCGTGGGTTTTCCCAGAGAACTCCCACTATTTCCCACGTTTAATTCCACCAATTCTTCTATTATCATTGACTTGCTCTAATCATTGGGCGCGGTAGCTCAGGGTGAGAGCGCTTCCTCTTCTGCGTGGGGCTCTTATTGTATCGATCCCCGGCCAAGTAAGTTGTGTGGTGGACAAGATCGTATCCGTGGGTTATCCCAGTGTACTCCCGCTTTTTCCCACGTTTAATTTCACCAATTCTTCTATTATGATTGACTTGCTCTAATCACTGGGCGCGGTAGCTCAGTGGTAGAGCGCTTCCTCTGGTGCGTTGGGTCCTTATTGTTTCGATCCCCGGCCAAGTAAGTTGTGTGGTGGACAAGATCGTATCCGTTGGTTTTCCCAGAGTACTCCCGCTTTTTCCCACGTTTAATTCCACCAATTCTTCTATTATCATTGACTTGCTCTAATCATTGGGCGCGGTAGCTCAGGGTTAGAGCGCTTCCTCTTGTGCTTGGGGCCCTTATTGTTTCGATCCCCGGCCAAGTAAGTTGTGTGGTGGACAAGATGATACCCGTGGGTTTTCCCAGAGTACTCCCAATTTTTCCCCACGTTTAATTCCACCAATTCTTCTATTATCATTGAATTGCCTTAATCATTGGGAGCGCTGGGTCAGTGGTAGAGCGCTTCCTCAGATGCGTGGGGTCCTTATTGTTTCCATCCCCAGCCAAGTAAGTTTGTGGTGGACAAGACCGTATCCGTGGGCTTTCTCAGAGTACTCCCGCCTCTTCCTAGTTTTCATTCCATTAATTCTTCTATTAACGTTGACTTGCTTTAATCATTGGGATCGTTGCTTCAGTGGTAGGGTGCTTCTTCTGGTGCATGGGGTCCTTATTGTTTCAATCCCCGGCAAATTAGTTGTGTGGTGGACTCGATCGTATCCGTGGGTTATCTCAGGGTACTCCCGCTTATTCCCGTTTTCATTCCACTAATACCTCTATTATCGTTGACTTGCTTTAATCATGGGGCGCGGTGGCTCTGTAGTAGAGCGCTTCTTTTGGTGCGTGGGGCCCTTATTGTTTCGATCCCCAGCCAAGTAAGTTGCGTGGTGGACAAGATCATATCCGTGGGTTTTCCCAGAGTACTTTCGTTTTCTCCCACGTTTAATTCCACCAATTCTTCTATTATCTCTGAGTTGCTTTAATCATTGGGCGCGGTGGCTCAGTGGTAGAGCGCTTCCTCTGGTACGTGGGGTCCTTATTGTTTCGATCGAGAGCCAAGTAAGTTTGTGGTAGACAAGATCGTATCCGTGGGTTTTCCCAGAGTACTCTGGCTTTTTCCCACTTTTCATTTCACGAGTTGTTGTATTATCATTGATGTGCTTTAATCATTCGGAGTGCTGGTTCAGTGTTACGGCGCTTCCTCTTGTGCGTGGGGCCCTTATTGTTTCGATCGACAGCCAAGTAAGTTTGTGGTAGACAAGATCGTATCCGTGGGTTTTCCCAGAGTACTCCCGCCTCTTCCCACTTTTTATTCCACCAATTCTTCTATTATCATTGACTTGCTTTAATCATTGGGCGCGGTAGCTCAGTGGTAGAGCCCTTCCTCTGGTGCATGGGGACCTTACTGTTTCGTCCCCCGTCGTATTAAGTTTGTGGTGGACAAGATCGTATCCGTGGGTTTTCTCAGGGTACTCCCGCTTCCTCCCACATTTTTCACCAATTCTTTTATTATTATCATTGACTTGCTTTAATCATTGGAGAGGTCTTGGTTCCTTAAGCATTGCGGTGATGTCAGAAATCAGATCCGGGTCCCAAATATTTGGGTTGTGATGTAAACTGACGTAAACCTCAGTTTTTGGTTACGCGAGATAAAACCATTAATACAGCTATAAATATTGTTCTATCTTGCGCAACCAGGTATTGAGATTGAGCCAATTCGGGACCTCATTTCTGGAGCTTTGATTCCAGGAACCGATTTCGGACGTTACCCTGTGCTCAAACGACTAGGACCTTTCTAATGTTACCATCCGCGTCCAACAACCCCATGTTTAAAAGAGGAATAGGAAGGACTCGCGTCTAAAACTTCGGGACCCCGTTTCTTGGGGTTCAATGCTAGGGATCGACTTCTGACCTCACAATTGTGCTCAACGGATCAAAACCTTTCAAATGCCACCAACTCCGTCCAACAACTTCATGTTTAATAGGTGAATAGAAGGGACCCTAGCACATAACGTCAGGACCCTGTTTCTTGACCTTCGTGGCCTGGGCCTGATTTCTGACATTACTACTGCACTCAGGGGACGCGGACCTTTCCAACGCTACCACTCGCGTCCACCAACTCCATGTGTAACATGGCCCCCCTGACGTAGGAGAATCGACTGCATGCTTTTCTCATAATTATTCTCCAAATGGATTTGTATACAAAGTAGTTTTGTCAATTTTAACAGCATGTCTAAAATAAGCCTCTTGAGAGCGGCTCTTATTTATTAAAGAATACATAACGATCGCTTTTGGTTGTTGTAATGGTCTGTCCAAGTAGCTTGGTAAAAAAAAAAAAAAAAATCAGCGTAGCATAACAACAAAGAGATGTTTCTCTTATATGTTAAAAGCACGAAAAGGAAAACTCAAAGCTTCGTAAGGTGAGTGTCGGGGGAGGCCGAATTCTACTTCGCCCCGGGCAACAAAATTTCTAGCTATGGCTCTGAGCTCCAACACTTATCGGTCTTTCAGAGTCTCATCCCTTACCTACAACAACGTAGTTTGATTAACCTGTTATACCAAAACGTTTGGAAAGAACCTGTGAGTGTGACTTATTGATAGCTATGCAATATATTGACAGAATGCCAATCTTCAGTTTAGCAACGAAGCTCCCTTAGGCGAAATATCACGTGGCTCTCTACTTTTGTCTGTGCCTTGTAAATCGTAACATTGTGTTTAAAGGCAAACAGAAACAAGGTCAGTTGTTTAGTAGTACAACTGATAAGACGTTTGTGTCTTTTACACAAATAATTTTTAAGATTGCTGTTTGAAGCCTTTTTGCATTATACAGTAGAAAACAACATATCCAGATTCAGAGAAGCACACATAAATTTTAAAGGGTGAAAAAATATCTTCATTATTCAGATGCTTTTATTATTATTATTATTATTATTATTATTATTATTATTATTATTATTATTATTATTATTATTATTATTATTATTATTATTATTATTATTATTATTATTTACCAGAGTTAGTAGAACAGCTTCTCTTTGTTGATAAAAATCGTAATTTGGCATTTATTAAAAGTAATATGACTGGGTCTAGAGACAGAAGAGATGGGATCTTATTGCCAGATATAAAGATGAGAACTTTGTTCAACAATGACTACGTATTAAATAAACAAATGTATTGATTGCACCTTTTTAAAAGAAAAATTAATATAATTACAAAAAAAATGCATTTATTGAAAAACTCTGGGGTAGTAAATGCATACTCTTAAATCGGCTTGAGAGCGTTTGGGTCCAAATTCAAGTAAAGCTAAGGTGTGGGAGAGCCGAGTTCGATTCCCAGTGAGACGTCATGTGATTCGGATCCCACGTTAATCTGTAGGTCCACGTCTCATATAGCCTCGCTGCTAAAAGGGACGTTAAACTCAAAATCAACTCAAGTAAAGTTAAAAGAATGATAAAGTTTTCAACTGTTTGCCGTATGAAATTCTACGTTAAATGAAACTACATATCTGATAATGAAAGCATCGTCAGAAATACAGTATCCAATAGAGCAAACATTTCGTGGAGGATTTCTCTCATGATAAATAAACCTATTGCAAGTTGTTGAAAAAGGTGCGTAATGCAGAAATGCTATTTTATCGCGTGTGAACTTGAGGCTTCTGGAAGCGCAAGTTGTGAGCACACATATTCGCATCCTTGATTATCATAAAATAAAATACCAATTCATATTTCATAACATTCACAGACGGCACGATCAAGCACTGAATCTATTGAAAACTTACTACGTAATAATTAATGAGTGATTACACTTTTTCTTTTAAAGCTCATGGTATAGGGTATCATAATATAAATTGTTACCCATGTAGTGTGTACTAATGTTTACAAAGATGGATTTCTTTAAAAAGAAAAAGATTGAAAGGATTACGGTGGTCTCGAACTGCCGCGTAGAAGACATGTAATTTATTAACCCGTCTCGCAATTCACTTTTTTTCTAAAGTTAACTGTTGCACCGAACGTGCCTCATTAACTTGCTTATCTACTTATTAGTACGTTTCTAATTACTTTTATTCGCTTTTTACTTATTTAACTTGATTTTCCAGTAACCTAGAACGACTGGGACACGCACACAAAACATCGAGGACAGTTAAATTTCGAAAGCTCTCCCACACGGAATCGAACCCGGGACCCCGTTTACCAAAGGCTCACGTGCTAACCACTAGACCAGTGGGGAGGACACCCACTCGGCCACATAGTTAGAGTATGCTCTTTACACTTTTTCATCCTATCTAAAGTATACGCTAATCTTCAATTTACATTGCCGATTTGGGTTTTTAACGAGAATTGTTATATTGCAACTTAATTTGGATGTAGAGGGCCGCGGTAGCTCAGTGGTAGAGCGTTGACCTCTGGTTCGATCCCAACTTGCGCCAAGTAAACTTTGTGGTGGATAAACACCGTGTGCGTGGGTTTTCTCGGGGATACTCCCGTTTCCTCCACATTCTTCATTCCACCATTTTCTTCATTTCTCATCATCACTATCTCCTTTAGCCTAGCCGGCATAAACGTGAGACGTAAAACTTAAAGATTTCATTTCATTTAATTTGGATGTAAAATCCTGAGTTAATTAGCATATAAGGACTTTGCACTACTATGTTGGTAGGAGATGAAAGTTGTTATTGATTTCTATTTTTCGCTTATTTAATCTTCATTTCCCATTTCTTTTGCATAAAATTTTAAAGAAATATTAGATACTAACTTCTTTCTCCCAAGAACACTCAAAGAAAAAAATATACGTAACGAAACAAAGTTATTGGGGAAAAATATGTTACAGTATAAGAGCAATTTTTCTTTTTAACACAGTTGTACCTGGAAGATCTAAAATAGTCCCCATCAGCATCGACGATATTCTGCCAACGTTCTGGAGGGCCATGGATTCCTTCGCGTTAGAACTTGTTGGGCCGTGAAGCAAAGAATGTATCAAGTGCATTTTGCACCTGTATTAAAGATTTGAGCTGGCTTCCTCTAGGGTGATTGTCAAAGGAACAGTCCTACTAGGTTAATTATAATGTATTTCGGATGAGTACGTTTAATGAACACTACCGAATTTGCAACCGAACCATGGGGAAAGAAAGGGTGTGTATTAAACTTTTGGCATGATCCTAGATGTGTCTCGGAACTCTACAGTGTCACTGGAAATTATTTAATTTGACCACCAAGTTTACTATTCATTTTCAAAGTGACTTAATGAATCTTTCAAGCATTCTCTATATATTCCAATATTTCTGAAAACATATTAAAAAAAAGAAACGCTATTTTCATATTACTGATGGACTTCTGGAAAGGGAACTTTATAATGCTAAGTTCTTTTACTACGTCGAATATTTTTATCTGTGATCCCTTTTCTTTCTCTTCTTCTGTCTCTTTTTCTCTCTGTCTCACTTCTGTACCTCTAACAGATATCTATTCGTTTCAATTTTTTATTGAGAAGTGTTTAAGTTTCTCCCTACATTAATTATGAATCTCGTTTCGTCTCATTTTTATTCTTTCACTTTATTGATACTAATACATGTATATTTTGAAATTAGCATTGTGCTCATGTTGTTGTTGATTTTAATACGGGAGAAAGGAAACGAGAAGAGAGAGGAGTGGTCTTTTTACCAGACACGATTATGGGATACGAAGGGGTATATTGGATGGTCTAGCTGCACGGTGTTAGCTGTCACACTATTTTTTTTTCATGTGTATAAGTTCAATAATTCATCATGAATAGAATCAAACCATGAGTGTTTTTGTAATGAACAAAAAACAACATGAAATGTGAAATCTCTTTTAACAAACTGTTGAGATTTCAGAGTCGCCAAACTTTACACTTTTGGGTACCGATTACCTTGAATCACTCAGTAGCCACAATTATTCCGAGATAGGGAGCTTATATTTAAAAGAATGACATTCTCAGCAAAATGCAGAAGTCTTTTAGTCTGAGAGAAAAGAAGGAATGAAATCTTTCATTTCTAGTTCTATTAGTCTTGTAGCTCTGAGCCTGTGGCAAAAGTACTGATAGAAATAAGGACAATGAATTATGAATATTTTGTAGAACATTCCACTCTAATATCACAGGAGTTTCATCTTCCGGTTTGCTTAGTTCTGAAAAAATATAGAGTATATTGCTGTACTATGTAAACAGGCACGTAGCCAGGATTTCGTAATAGGGGGGGGGGGCGTGACAAAATACTGTGGTTAGCAGACCACGGGCTCGATCATACTAAACTATTTTACTGGCAACATATGTTGGTCCGTTTAGTCTGTATTTGGTAATAGGGGCGGCGTGACATGAAGTACTGTGGTTACACACCAGGGGCACAATCCATCTAAACTATTTTACTGGCAACATACCCATATTGGTTTGTTAGGACACTAAAATGAGGATATGTCGGTATTTTAATAACAAACTATAAAGAAATCTCAAGTAAAAAAATATGTAAAACGTTTTGTAAAAGATATCATCTTCCGAGGTCATTCGAACTCAGTTCTTGTCTTCTTTCTTTTTCTTTTCCTCATCTTCATTTAATGTCGTCAAGGATGACAATGAAATCTCTTTCGACAGTAAACACATCCTATAAAATGGATTAGTGTTGCCGAGAAACTGAAAATTTCTTCAACAAGTGTAACTGGAATCTATGTTGCCATGCTCATATTATTGGCGATTGGGAGCATTTTTTAAGTTCTACCTGAGAGTGTCTGTTCGAACCAGTTTATCGATCGTCATTTGTAGTCCATAGGATTAGCGTGGAACTAGATGGAATTCGAAATGCTCCATTACAATAATATACATTTTTAACTTGAATCCCCCCGTTTCCTCCACACATAGCTCCTCATAAGAAAGAGTAGCCAAACGCTTGCTGTGGCTTTTTATTTTAAATGCTGGTTCTTCTTTTTCTTTTTGTTTCATCCTTCCTTAATATTTTTTCGTTTCTGGTCTGAAGAAGGGGGGGTCCGGACTCACCCCTTGGCTACGTGCCTGATGTAAAGTACCTGTACTGTGACTGTTTGTGATGACAATCAGAAACAGAAGTAAAAGGTAAATTACAGTAATGGTTTTCTATTAATAGCTTTCTATTAAGGGGGAAGTATAACTAGTTTTATTTTAACCAATTTTTTGCCTTAAAATGCTTGTCCAATTCATCCTCTTCCACTTCCACCTTGAGTACGGAAATGGAAGAACATAATTAATTTTGATTGTTGATTCTAGTACATATCAAGCATAATTTATCGGATCTCGGCCTGTATGATATGTCGATATAATCGATATCGTCGATATCGATATTAACACATATCAACGTTCGATATCGTAAATATATCGACATCAGTATATCATAATCCTAAATTCTCGATATCGATCATCGGAGAGGCGAGGTAGAGGGAGCCCATAAGACTTGCGATGGATGAAGAAATGAAACTTATTTTTTACGACAATGTCTTCTAATGACAATTCAAGATTTTGGTGCAAAAAACCGCCAAGTCTAAAAATTGAAAGTGTAAAGGAAATATCTTAACAAAGGGTTCTCTTCTCTTTTTATTTCTTTCAAATTTGGCACACATATACTAGACCGAAAATAAATCGACAAATATTTTTTGTTTCTTTCGGAAAATAGGTTAAGGGGGCAAAGGGTCCCTTTTCAAAACGAGATCCCCTTGATTAAAAGGATCACATTAAAGAAATGAAACTCTGCTGATGCACAGATGACTTCAAAGTAGAAAATATGGGTTTTGTCGTTTGCGAAAAAAGGGTTGCAGAGTCAATGCCCCTTCGAAACGCCAAAGGCCCCGCACAATCCAGACGAAAATTGGATTTCGGTGGAACTCCTTGAAACCGTGGTATGTTGTAGATATGGTGTTCCTGAGAAGAAGTCTCAATGGGCACAACCACAAATCACTGACCGTTTGGCAGCTACAGGGTCACATTTTTGCAAACAGCAGAAGGTAACGTTATTTTGGATTTCGATGGAATTGCTTGAAACATGACATGTTGTAGATATTGTGATCGTGAGAGAGAGACTCAATTTGCACAACCTTTAATCATTGACCGTTTTGCCACTACAGGATCACTTTTTAAAAAGAGCTGAAGGTAAAGGTATTCTGGATTTCAGTGCAATTGCTTGAAACTGTGATATGTTGTAGATATTGTGATCCTGAGAAAAACTCTCAATGGATACAACCACCAATCATTCGGTACCTACGGGCCCACATTTTTTTAAAACAGCAGAAGGTAAGGATACTCTGTAATTTTGGTAGAATTGTATGAAACCCTGAAAAGTAGTATCCCACAACCCGGAAAAGAGATTTGGAGAGTAGCGACCAACATCATTTAAGAATAGACAATATTCAGATATTTATCCTGCGGGACAAAGGAAAACCCTGGAAAGCTCTAGACAATTTTTCTCAGGACAAAGACATCTACAACATATCACAGTTTCATTCATTTATACCGAAATCAAAATATCGTTATGCCAAGGTGTTTTTTTTTTTAAAAAAAAAAAACTGTATCTGTAGTGACCAAACGCTCATAATTCGATGATTGTGTCCATTAAGATTTTCCTCATGATGAAATCAACACATCTTAGTTTTACTCAATCTTACCGAAATTCAAAAATCGTTATACTCGGCTGTTTTCAGGAAAGTCGCCCTGTAGTGACCAAACGATTAATGATTTGTGGATGTGTCCATTGATGCTTATTCTCAGGATGACAATATCTACAACACATCACGGTTTGTCACTTTGACCGAAACTAGAATATCGCTATCTTCGACTCGGCTGCTTTCAAAAAAGATGTTTCGTACTGACCAAATGGTCAGTGAGTAGTAGATGTGCCCATTAAGAGCTTTTCTCAGAATCACCATATCGACAACATATCACAATTTCAGTCATTTTTACCGAAATTCAAAACATCACCTATTTCGGTTACATTCAAAAAAGTGGCCTCGTAGTGGCCAAACGGTCAATGATTAGTGGTTATGCCCATTAAGACCTTTTCTCAGAATCACAATATCTACAACATGTCACAGTTTCAGTCATTTTTACCGAAATCCAGGCCATCATAATGTTTGGTTACTTTCAAAAACTGGCCGCGTAGTGGACAAACGGTCAGTGATAATTGGTTGTACCCATTAAGACCCTTTCTCAGAATCACAATATCTACAACATGTCACAGTTTCAGTCATTTTTACCGAAATCCAGGCCATCATAATTTTTGGTTACTTTCAAAAACTGGCCGCGTAGTGGCCAAATGGTCAGTGATTAGTGGTTATGCCCATTAAGACATTTTCTCAGAATCATTATATCTACATCATATCACAGTTTCAGTCATTTTTACCTAAATCCAGAACATTAACATTTTAGATTACTTTCGAAAAAGTAGCCTCGTAGTGGCCAAACGGTCAGTGATTAGTGATTGAGCCCATAAATACCTTTTCTCGGGATCACAAGATCTACAACATATCACCCCTTCAATCACTTTTTTCCGAAATCCAGAACATTACCATTTTCGGTTACTTTCAGAAATGTGGCCTCGTAGTGGCCAAACTGTCAGTGATTATTGGTTGTGCCAATTAACACCTTTTCTTAGAATCACAATGTCTACAACATATCACAGTTTCAGTTATTTTTATCGAAATCCAGAACATCACCATCTTCGGTTACTTTCAAGGAAGATGGCCTCGTTGTGGCCAAACGGTCAGTGATTAGGGGTTGTGCCTATAAAGACCTTTCCTCAGAATCACAATATCTACAACATATCACAGTTTCAGCCATTTTTACCTAAATCCAGAACATCGCCATTTTCGGTTACTTTCTAAAATGTGGCCTCGTAGTGGCAAACGGTCAGCAATTAGTGGTTGCGCCCGTTAAGACCTTTTCTCAGAATTACAATATCTACAACATATAACAGTTTCATTCATTTTACCGAAATCCACATTACCATTTTCGAATACTTTCAAGGAAGATGGCCTCGTTGTGGCCAAACGGTCAGTGATTAGGGGTTGTGCCTATAAAAACCTTTCCTCAGAATCCCAATATCTACAACATATCATAGTTTCAGTTATTCTTACCGAAATCCAGAACATCTCCATTTTCGCTTGCTTTCAAAATGTGACCTCGTAGTGTCCAAACAACCAGTGATTATTGGCTGTGCCCACTAAGACCTTTTCTCAGAACCACAATATCTATAACATATCACGGTTTCAGTCGTTTTTACAGAAATCCAGAACCACAATTTTCTGTTACTTTGAAAAAGGTGGCCCTGCAGTAGTCAAACGGTCAGTAATTATTGGTTGTGACCATTAGGACATTTTCTCAGAATCACAATATCTACAACATATCACAGTTTCAGTAATTTTTACCTAAATCCAGAACATCACCATTTTCGGTTACTTTCAAAAAGTGGCCTCGGTCAGTGATTAGTGGCTATGCCCATCAAGAACTTTTCTCAGAATCATTATGTTTACAACGTATGACAGTTTCAGTCATTTTTACCGAAATCCCGGCCATCTACATTTCCGGTTACTTTCAAGCAAGTGGCCAGGTAGTGGCCATACGGTCAGTGATTATTTGTTGTGCCGATTAAAACCTTTTCTCAGAATCACAATATCAACAACATATCACAGTTTTAGTCATTTTTACCTATATCCAGAACACCAACATTTTCGATTACTTTCCAAAAAGTAGCCTCGCAGTGTCCAAACGGCCAATGATTATTGATTGTGCCCATTAAGACATTTTCTCAGAATCACCATGTCTACAACATATCACATTTCAGTCATTTTTACCGAAATCCAGGCCATCAACCTTTTCGGTTACTTTCAAGCAAGTGGCCTGGTACTGGCCAAATGGTCAGTGATTAGTGGCTGTGCCCCTCAAGATCTTTTCTCAGAATCACAAGATCTACAACATATCACAGTTTCAGTCATTTTTACCGAAATCCAGAACATCATCTTCAGTTACTTTCAAGAAAGTGGCCTCGTTGTGGCAAAACTTTCAGTGATTACTGGTTGGGCCTATTAAGACCTTTTCTCAGCATCACAATATCTACAACATATCACAATTTCAGTCATTTTTACCGAATCCAGAATATCACCATCCTTGGTTAATTTCAAAACAGTGGCCTCGTAGTGGCCTAACGGTCAGTGATTAGTGGTTGTGCCCATTAAGACCTTATTTCAGAATCATTATAGCTACAACACATCACGGTTTCATGCAATTCCAATGAAATCCAAAATAACGTTAAGTTCTGTTGTTTGAAAAAATGTGGCTCTGTAGTTACCAAACGGCCAGTGGTTGGTGGTTGTGCTTATTGAGAGTTTCTCAGGATCACTACATCTGCAACATATCACAATTTCAGTCATTTTTATTGGAATTCAGGATATCACTATACTTGGCTGTTTTCAAAAAAGTGGCCCTGTAGTGGCCAAAAAATCAGTGGTTGGCGATTATGCCCATTAAGACTTTTTCTTGGAATCACAATATCTACAACATCACGATTTTTGTCATTTTGTCCAAAATCTCGAATGTAGTTTTCTTCGGCTTTCTTTTAAAAAGTGGTCTTTTGGTGGCCAAACGGCTAATGATTTGTAGTTGAGCCCATTGAGACTTTTTCTCAGGAACATCATATCTACAGCATAACACGGTTTTAAGCAATTCCACCGAAATCCAATTCCCGTAAAGATTGTGTGGGGTCCTTTGTCATTTCGAAGGAGCATTGCCTCTGCAAAACTTCTCTCTCAAAAACGACAAAACCAGTATTTTGTACTTTGAAGTCATCTTTGCATCGGCAGAGTTTCGTTTCTTTAATGTGGACCTTTTAAATCAAGTGGACCTTCTTTTTGAAAAGGGACCCTTTGCGCCCTCAACCTGTTCTCTGAAAGAAACAAAAAAACACGTGTTCATTTGTTTTCGGTCTAGTATATGTGTGCTAAGTTTGAAGAAAATCGGATGAAGAGAAACCCTTGTGAAGCTATCTCCTTTATAGTTTTACTTTTTGGACTTGACAGGTTGTTTGCCCCAAAGTCTTCAGTTTCTTTATGACTTCAAATTGTATTGTAAATAAATGCACTTGCAAATTTGCAATATTATATACTGTAATTTCTTAGCCGATAAAATTTTCTGTCCCCGAAAAACAAGAAAGCACCTGTCAAAAGCAATTCTTCGAACTTTCTCGTAGAATTTATCATATAATAAGTTTTTTTTTATTCCTCTCTCTCAGAGATTTGCATCCCTTTTGGCCTTTAGGGCCACTCACTGACAAAAGGTGCACACATGACCGCTATATGCAGACATGCTCTTAGGTGGGATCAGAGATTTGGAAAGTAAACGATGTTATAATAATAATATTAATAATAATAATAATAATAATAATAATAATAATACTAATAATAATAATTGTTATTATTATTAATAATAATAATATTCTTATAACAATTAGGTTTACAACTAGAGTCCCATCTCTTTATCTTGCATGAGAGGCCCGCTAGTTAGCTAAGCCACTGGTGTTCCTTATTCTGTGTTTGTCTTTCTTTCCGTATCGTGTGGATGTTTGTTTTTGGGCTGTTAGGCTTGTTGGCTGTTAGGCTGAGATGATATGAGTTGGTCGCGGCAGTAATGTTATTTTGTATAAAAGTAATAGTTACTCCCGTGACCAAGTTGTGTCACCCCGTTATCTTATCTGATATTTAGTAATCAGAGAGATATCAGGAGTTTATGGAACTGGTCTATAAAGACTCCATTCAGTGAGTTCAGTCACTGAATACCAAATTTTATCGCAGATTTATATTTGTTCTTCGTCAAAATATGCTTAACCATTTCCGAGAAAATTACATTGTAGGAATTATGCAGAACAGTAAATCAGTGGTGACGTGAATTTTGAACAGGATATAAGCCTACTATATCCTGACCAGCGAACGAGTGCGGGCGGCCGATTTTGGAACTAAAATACAAACAACAGTGTTTCTAACCGGATTACTTGTAATTAATCTATCACAGTTGTTTTTGCCCTGTTCATAATAAACCACTTCACGCATATGTTCAAGTTAAGACAAACACAATTTCAAAAGTTATATAAGTTATTTTCAGAACATTTTAAGGGACTGCAAAAAAGAAAAAGTACATACACCCTCCATATTAATTTGGCAATAACTTGCGAATAAACTAACCTCAATATTGTACAAAGGAACACTGAGAACTTCGTAGCATTAGTGTGTAAGGAATTCCTACTTAATCTGTTAACAAAACTTCGAAGTTCATCTTTGTGAATCAAAGTTATACTTTGGCAACTGCGCTTTCATTGTTTAAAGCAAGTTTTATTGGGTAGTTTTGATATAAGGCGTCTTCGAAATTGCTACCAATTTGGACCATGTGATCGATCGATTGACAGTATCTTCAGTAACAAATTTGCATTGAGATCATTTTCAGATGTGCTGCAAAAGACTGGTGACAGAGAAACTGATAATCTAACCGCCTCCGAAGGAGATTTGGATCCGCCCCTAATTAAGATGGTAGATAAAGATAACTTTCTCTGATATCTAACCTGTCATTATTTAGCATGGTTTGGTAATTTAAAAATCCAGTATTTCTACCATATTTTGAAAAATTTATTTAAAAGAAATTAACCCAATGTTACATGGGGGTTGTAGGGGAGAGATTAAAATTTAAAGTGGAGAGCCTGACAATTGATTTCTTATAGCTCCAGTGAAATTCAGAAAAAATGAATTTCATATTAAAAAAGAAATACAAAATACATTTTCATGGTAACTCTTACATTCATTATGTTATTATAAAGTTAATGGTACTTTTGAAATTGATTAGAGTGAATAGATATGTATTTAAGTAACAAAACTACTTGCGTAAGTTTTCCAAAATATCAAGTTAGAAGAACGAAGTTTGTCTTCCACTGCCGTCTCATTGCTCAAAGATACCGGCGATGAAACAATTGGACGGAAATCATGCGGCCGCTTCTTACATCAAATCATGAAGAAGAAGGAGTGCCAATGTTAATTACGTAAGTTCAGTTTTTTTTTTTTTTTTTTTTTAAGGATCCCAACCTCTTGGAACTATACGTAGCACATTTTAGTACTTACACTTGAAATAAAAATGCAGCTGTTTAAAGACGATTGATTGCCTTTGTCTTTGAATTTCATATGTGCACACAGGATTTGTTAAACAAGACCGTACATCTGATATGTTTGAACTATATGCAACTTATGCTCACGGGCTAAACTCAGTCTTCTGAAGTCAATCGACAAATGATTATGTATTACAGACACAAAGACAACACTAGGCTCCCAAGTTTCAAACAGATAGTAGAATTAATTCTTTGCCACAAGAGACCTAGGGTCTGAAAGAAATTCAGAGGGAGTTCAAAGGGAATACTCATAAATAAAAGTTGTGAATTTATTGTGTATTGAACCAATGATATTTATGCTTACATTACCCATGCGCTGATGTTTTATCGATACTTTTATTTCACGTTTACCAAAAGGCTGGATTACGATAATAATCCTAAAAAAAAAAAAAATGCATTGTAATCAGGTTTTACAAGGCAATCCCGAAAGACAAGCTATCCAATCCCGTAGCCCTTTAAAAGTTAAGGAAAATTTCTTCTTTACTTCCTTTTCCCCCAAAGGGTTCACATTCATCGAAAAAATGAAATGAAATTTCTTTAGTTTAACGTCCCATGATTATGCTCTTTATGCTAGAGGAGACAGATGATTAATGAAAGTGAAAGATTGTAAAATTAATTGTTGGGCTCTCACAGAACCACGTACAACAAAGACACATGCGCTAGTCAATAGACCTACGAAGAGAACTTCCATACAACTCAAGAAAATAATTTAGTTGTCAATCGATAGACCTACATTAAAACAAATACAAGCATCGCGAGCCTTAACTTGATTTAAACTTACAGTTACAAGATATTGCGCAAGTATCTAAGCTACCAACCCATAATTAATTTTTTAGTCATTAACATCTTATTACTGAGTTTTACAGGTTTCTACTGTTTTATAATGAAATCAAATAAAACGTAATCAATTTTTTTATATAATCTGCTTAATACACGGTAGAAATTCACTTGTGTGCTATCTTGTTCTTAAATTGTTAATTTCCATGCATATGCCATTACCCACAATACATCTGCATTACTGCAGGAATAACTATTACTGCATTCAATAATAACTATATAATTTATAGAGTATTTTATTAAGCGAAACAGATTAGGCTACTTATAACATATAAACTGCAACTTTTGAAAATCGTTGGATACACTGCAGAGTGACGCTCTCCGTTCCCCTGTCCCACCGCGCTTACCAAGAAACTGATGTAAACACAACACTAGCGCCCTCCACGAAAAACCGCACTAATATCCTGGTCAGGTAATAGTTAATGCTGTGCCTTCATATCCAATTTCAAAACTAACAATATTAATTTAGCATCGACTACAGGATAGTAGCGTTAAGTTACTTCAACTACATTTGAATTTATTTTAAGGCTTTGAAACACCCGAGGCTCAGAAAATATAAATGAGGGAAATGAGTCAATTGGGCCATAAACATTTCGCTAGTGAACTAAGGAAGAGTCTTGGTAAACTCCTAAGTTGAAATATTTGCCCACTAGGGATCGATCACATCATCTTCCTAATCTGAAGTAATTGTAATACCGCTAAGCTCAAATGCACATGGTTGATCATACTTTTGTTTTTGTATTTACAAGCAGTTTTATTAACTACCTAAGTAAACTACATACTTTTTTGTAATGTAAACTGTTACAAACTGGTATTGAATAATGCTTCTGTGTGTTACAGCTGCCAAGCACACAAGTGAAATTAGCTATTTTAACAAGATAATATAAACGAAGCGCTGTTTTTGAAATTTATAATCTTCCACCTTTTCTGAAATAATACTGTCCGTTCTACCGTTTAAAACAACATAAAATAATTTGCCTTGTCACGTAATAATACTTGTTTATTAAAAGATTTAGAAAGGTAACGAAAGTGTATAGTATATACAAGTGTTTGAAGTGTTATATTTAATGTATTCTCTTGTTGTGAGAGTGAGGAAAATCATTACAATAAATAGAATAAGTTCAGTTTACTTTTAATGGAGTTTCCACTAGTCTGTTTGTGAAAACCTAATATAGCAGTATGCATATCACCTTGATTCGAAAGTAGAGCTAAAGTTCTGGTAGCTCCGGCTTCGTATATAACAAGCAAATTTCTAAAATAACTAGCACCATGATATAAGTGCAAATTTCAACAAGGCACTTTGTCCCTGTTGATTTTCAGTATGTGTATATATTTATCTGCTTCTACGTTCCACCTAAATCAATCAGCCACACATATTTTAAACGCCGTGATTAAGTAACTACTTATATTAGAAAGGAAATCAATTCTATAAATGTGCCCTAGTTGTTTGAGGTAGTAAATTCTTATATTTTCGCTGTTTTGAAAATAGTAAAATCATGAACAACAAAGACAGAAATATTCATCTTGAACACACACACACACACACACACACACACACACACACACACATATATATATATATATATATATATATATATATATATATATATATATATATATATATATAATTTATGTGAATAAAGTTTTTCATTCATTGGAGATGGCTCCCTCAAAATTTTCTTTGGCCCTTCGTTGGCGCCCCCTGAGAAATATTCTAGCTACGCTACTGATCCCCGGTGGGGATACTTCAGTTGATATCTTTGGGGGGGACAAAATGTGACTGAAGGGGAAAATTCCCCTCATCCCCCCCGGTAATTCGCACCCTGAAAACTAGGGTACCATAATTAACTATATACAGTAAGGGGTTAATATAAATAAACTGTGTTCTGATGAGCAGGCCTACTGTACTACTAGAAAATAGTTTGTTGATGGTATGTAATATTGGAGTTCTTTCAGATCAGTTTGCGTATCCTACGCTTCTCTATATTCTGTATTTTTAATTTTAGATAAGAACATTGTTATTATTATATAATTAGTTTAGGAGAATAATAATAAGCAGCCATTTTTTTCTGCCTTGGGATGGGCACGAGTCAAGCTAAAACTCGACTTGAAATCAAGTCGAGTTTCGAGTCGAATCAAAAGTAATTTTCTCGAATCGAGTTCCGAGCCGAATCATTGTTTTTGACGTCGAGTTTCGAGTCGAGCCATTTATCAAACGGCTCTCTCGTTCCGCTCGTTTTAGAAAGACTTCCAGCATTTATGCACAGCATAGGTTGGAAGGTCATTTCTATATCAACTTCATGAATTAAAGGGAACTCGTATGCCTCGAAAGGCATTTGTTTTGTCCTTCAAGGTCAATAGAAGAATGAAAAAGCTGATACTAGGAGTATTTTAACACGCGACTCACTACAACGATATAACAGAATGTTGCCTCCGGCTGTTAATAAAAGGCTTAACTAGCTGGAACTCGCTAGTATAGTAGCAACGTTCTATGCTGTGTAAGAAATGCTAGGGGTTGTTCTGTCCATGCGCGCCGACTACGTGGGTGCTCTCTGGTTCCAACACTTACACAAATAATCTTGTCAGGGCGCTGCAGGCAAGATTTTTAGGTTCATAGAAACATAACAAAATAAATATTTCTCACGTGCCACTATCAAAAAATAAACAATTAAAACATAGAGATTGAAGTTAAAATTTCTAACCTCGAAAGCATAATTATTTCTTTCAAGTTTGTTTGTGCAAAGGCAACAAAGGAACACACTAAGCTAGTCACTTTATACTTTATGTCCACAACAAAATCCTTGCAAGTTCTTTCTGCTTTAAAATTATTTTCTTTTATAATGATTTTTTCATTTTAATTTGTATGAATGTAGTATTTTCTTTTAGTAACGTGTTGATAATATCACTGCCTCTTGCACTCATTGTGCATCATGTAAGTTGTTGAACATATACACTAAATATCACGATTATATATGTTGGGAATATGCATTACAGTAATTAAACTTGAACCCGGGGGATTAAACCTGTTTCTTTACGTTTAAGTCAGCCGTGTTACCGACTGAGCTAGGACAGCTCCAACTTATCCTTATATTACCGGTATATTTTACTTTATCACAGCACATCCCTTGATGACAGTGTTCATAAAAGATTTTAACTGAAAAGAAATCAACCAAAAAAATCGAGACTCCCCTGGAAACATATAATACGCCCCGCCATTGATATGCACCCACATACATTTTGGAAAGTCGGCGCCGTTGGTTCTATCTGTTGTGTTTGAAACCAGTGTTTCTTTCAGAAACTATGTTCTGGGGGGGGACATTTCGTATTCCGGGGGGCATTGTTGATATTATTCTGTTTATTATTATATTATAGACGTATTGTTTTGGTCTCTTCCGGCGGACACTCTCAGAGCTCCGGGCGGGCAGTGCCCCCTGAAAACACTTCTGGAAGAAACACTGTTTGAAATACACCTAATGTAATATAAATAAAATAAAAAGTTTGTTTCTGTGTCTGTCTGTCTGTATGTATGTATCTGTGTGCTGCCTGGAGACCAGACGAGAGGCCCGAGAGTTACCAAATTTTGATCTCGGGTACCTTGGTCCAGGTCCCAGATCAAGATGAAGCGTTTTTTTTTTAAAATCGAACCAGGGGGTCTCAAAAGACGTTTACAGTGACATGTGAAAGTAGCAGAAAATGACCGATATTAGTGTCGAATTCATAGTTTTTGCGGCTCAGACATCAATGGTGAAACTTCGACTGCATTAACTTCCAAATTCACCCCATTTGGTTGCGGGTCGTGGTACCGTAGAGGATATCCTGACATGTAAATATAATCCAAAATACCTATATTAATGTCAAATCCATAGTTTTCGCACTCGCTGAAATCAACGGTGATACTACTACAGGCGTTGACTTCCAAATACAACCACCATGTGAATAATGGGTTTTTCAGATAGTTATTAATAAATGCAAGAAATAAATTATTAATAATAAATTGGAATAGATAGGAATACATTTTGAAATAAAGAAACGAAAGTGTAAACATACATAACCATATCTGACTTTGCATAATCTATCCTAAATCACTAATCACTGCACGATCACTAATCTAACAAGAAGAAAGTAGACTTTGGTAAATTAACTTCGGGGTCATTTTTTGCGAGGTAGTGTTGCGCATTTAAAATACGAATATAATAGGGATGCTCACGAGTCGAGACGTGTCTCGAATCTCGACTGGAATTCGAGCCAAGACACACTTTGTAAAATTCGAGACGTGTCGAGACAAACGTATTTCTCGACTCTAATTTTCGAGTCGAGACACGGGTCGAGTCGGGACTGTTCGTAAAACTTTCGACTCGACTCGAATGTCTCGAAAATCTTTCTATAATTTTTAAAATTATTTTGAAGAAAGTATTTACTCAGAAACAGCCTTGAAACCAATTCCAGCATTTATTACTTTAGAAAGGTACAGAACGGATAAACTTAATAGTTAATCTTTCGAAATCAAGATTTTATTTTCAGCTCAATTCAGTTATTTAAAACTAACAATTAATGTCGTGATATTTGATTTTACTTCAAATATAATAATAATAATAATAATAATAATAATAATAATAATAATAATAATAATAATAATAATAATAATAATAATAATAATAATAATAATAATAATAATAATGCTCTGGGGAACATCCACGTGACCATCCATGTGTCTGGTGGAGCTCGAGCAAGGCACAATGATGGCCGAGGCGTATCGCACACTGCTTGCAGACTACGTATACCCCTTCATGACGACCATGTTTCCCAACGGTAGTGGCATTTTTCGACAAGATAATGCACCATGTCACAAGGCCAGGAGTGTGATGAAGTGGTTCAGGATATGTTCAACAATGTTCTATATCTGTTGACGGTGTGCGAATTACAAGGGGGATGAGGGAAATCCCCATTGGTAATACTGGATGTTTCTATAACCAAAGGAGATTTCTCTCTATGTCAAAGAACTATGTGCTGTGTAATTAAAATGCTATGAGTAGTTTTATCTGTAGTGTGTATAAAATAAATTATTAAGAAATGCAACCTATGTGACTTTATGATTCCAAAAATGGCTTTGGTTCGAATAACATCATAAAACAATAAAAAGAAACTAAATTTCATTGTCAAACCAGCATCCTTTGAAACTCAAACAGAAAAAGGCTGACACGTTTGTGTCTTTGTTCGGAACGAGAAAACTCATGGAACAATGATTAGTCACTGATGAAACTGGCATTAAGAGAATTTGTATTTGTATAAAGCATTTTTATACATACATATAAGCACCAACCCTCGGAATGAAATCTTCTGAAACACTGATCTCGATGCATGGTTTAACATTTTATTTGAATCTGGAACACTATCACAAAATATTTAAACTTGAATCGATTGGAAAATGGAAATAAAAGCTGTTTGTAAGAATCATTTAAAAAAATAACTTTAGGTATTCCTTGTTCTTTAAGGATAGTCCTCATTTGAAATAATAAACACTGGTATACTTTCGAAGGCAATAATTTATTCCGAGTTAATACATTTTTAAATAATTTCAAAAACTGTGTTTGCATTTTTGAGACATTAGAAGAGACGAGGCATTTCAAGAGACGTCTCGTCTCGTCTCTGAAACGAGACGGGACAAGTAGTCTATCTCGTCTCGTGTCTCGTATTAAAGGGTTCTGTCTCGTCTCGTGGCAACACTAGTTGAAAGAAAGAAACAAATATGTAAAGATACATATATGACTACACACACGGATAAAGTAGTCATACATGTATTTTAACCTTCTGACTACTTAACCCCCACTAATTTAAGATAATCTACAAAAAATGCAAGAAAGTAATTATTAAGAAGAAATATAAACATATAGAAATGTATTTTGAAAGGGAAAAAAGCAAACCGTACCAGCCGTAATATGAAACTCGGTTGCTCACTAAACAAGCAGACACCTTACCGAATTATCTGCGGGAGAACTTGCAATTTGTGGTTTCGAAGCTTTATTTATACTGTGTGTGTTACGTAACGACGCTACGGGATGTCATTACTAGTGCGACCACCTCATTCAAGACCCGTTTTGTAGATTGATTGAGAAAAAAAGAGTGATTTCGTAAATCTACAAAACGGATCTTGTATATACAGAGTGTAACAAAAAGGTACGGCAAAACTTCATGGGTGGATTCCTTATGGGTAGGCAAGCAAAAAAGTTCAGATGACCATATGTCGGAAAATGCATCGTTCCAGAGTTATGGCCCTTGAGCCGCCTAATGGTGTGAAATAGTCACATTCTGATCACTCCTTAATGTGTCTCAATTTAAACCTCAATATCTCAAACTCTAATTAAGATTGTACGCGACAAAACATAACCAATTTTTCCATCGAAGGTCAAGATCTAAGGGTTTACTTGTCCCTACCATAAATCCTTCATTGTAACTAGATTTCGGCGTTGCCGCTCCAACTCAGGTAGAACTGTATAAAGCTCTCATTATGGCTAACCCCATTACGGTTATCATAGTAGCATCGTACAGCGTTTGTCCCGTTTGGCATCTAGCTTTTAAAGCGTGATTGAACAACGTATATTTCGGTAGCTAGGCTTTGCAATCAGCCCACGTCATGTGACAATATATTATCTCAATGGAATGACAATATATTATGCCTTTTGGGCATCAAATTTCAAAATTTTGGGTGTGGGCTTTTGCATCCTAAAGCCGTTTTTCCGCAGAATAAAAAACCGTATTCTTTTATTTTTTGCGTATTGTCCCTACACAATGTGTCGTTTCAATTCATGTCCTTCAAGCACTTCTGACATACTGTTATAAGCACTTTTGATGTTTCACGATCAAAGTTTTGGAGGGGTCTGTGTCCCACCTAAACGTTTTTCTTTTTTTTTTCAGGAAAATACTTTGAAGCCTACGACTTGGTCTTAAACACCATGATCAGAAGATTTGAGGACTATATTTTCTTTCTGCTGTAGGATATTTAACAGTTGCTGATTAATAATACTAATGTAAAATCTGTTCACATATCTCCAATTTAATCTAAATGTATTCAAAGGACATACATTTTGATATTTTAAAAGCACAGTTAAAAATACTTTCCTTGCTTCACCGAAGCAAAAATGATTCTTTAAACGTATGTTCTTTCTAGAACAGCTTCTCTTTATTGATAAAAATCGTAATTTCGCAGTTATTAAAAGCAATATTTCTGAGTCTAGACGTAGAAGAGAGGGGACCATGAGCATTAAAATGATGACAGAAATATAGTGAAATCTCAGTTTCAAATTTCATGTCTACCTTGAATCCAAATACCTGTGCCGTCATTTCCTTCAATGTTGAAAGGGGCCGAAATTTGCAATTGATCTAAATTTTTCGCTTATATAATCGTTAATTCCCACTATTTGTTCATAAAATTTTAAAGAAAAAAATGAAATGAAATCTTTAAGTGTTACGTCCCACGTTTATGCCGGTCAGGCTAAAGGAGACGGTGAGGATGAGAAATGAGTGAAATGGTGGAATGAAGAATGTGGGAGGAAGCGGGAGAACCCCGAGAAAACACACGAGCACGGTGTTTCTCTATCACAAAGTCCACACGGCGCTAGCTGGCATCGAACATGGGGCCCCAACCACCGAAGATGAACGCTCTACCACTGAGCCACTGCGCCCCCAAAATTTTAAAGAAATATTAGTTACTAACAAGTAAAACTTCCGATGTGTAACACTTCGAATTTGATAAAGTTTGGCAGGGAGATATTACACATGAAATAAACGAATACGTGTTTCCTATTTTCTGCGGAAAATCAGTTTTAGGGGGCAAAGCCCCCACGCAAAATTTTGAAAGTTGACGCCCGAAAGGCAAAGAAAGTGAACAGAAGTAAACGAAATTTTACACACATATTGCAGACAAAATTAAGGAATAAGTGCTTCGTATTTTCCTAAAAAATACGGAGAGGTGGGGCACGGACCCCTCCAAAACTTTCATCTCGAAATATTGAAAGTGTTAGTAACAGTATGTCAGATATGTGTAAAGGACATGAAAAATTGCAACGAAACTTCGTGTAAGAACAATGCGCAAAAAATTAAGGAATACGGGTTTTTTTTGCGGAAAACCGGTATTAGGGGCAAAAATCCCCACCCACATTTTTTTTTTAAATTGAGGCCCGAAAGGCCAGAGGAAGTCAACCGGAGTCAATGAAATTGTGCACAGATATTGTAGACATAAAATGAGGGAAAACGGGTTTCTTATTTTCTTGAAAAAATGAAAACCGTTTAGGTGGGACACAGACCCCTTTTAACTTTGATCGTGAAATATTAAAAGTGCTAATAACAGTATGTCAGAAGTGCTTGAAGGACATGAAAAATTGGAACATATTGTGTAGGGACAGTATGGAAAAAATAAACGAATACGGGTTTTCTATTTTCTGCGGAAAAAGGTTTTAGAGGCAAAAGCCACCATCGAAAATTTTGAAAATTGAGGCCGAAAGGCCAGAGGAAGTGAATTGAAGTGAATGAAATTGTGCATAGATACTGTAGACATAAAATTAGGGAATACAGGTTTCTTATTGTCCTGAAAAAAAAAAGACACCAGTTTAGGTGATACACAGACCCCTCCAAAAATGTGGTCGTAAAATGTCAAAAGTGCTCATAACAGTATGTCACAAGTGCTTGAAGGACATGAAGAATTGGAACCACACATTGTTTAGGGACAATACGCAAAAAAAAAAATAAATAAACGAATACGGTTTCTTATTCTGTGGTAAAACGGTTTTAGGGTGACAAAAGCCCCACCCAAAATTTTGAAATTTGAGGCCCAAAACGCAAGAAGAACTGCACCGAATTGAATTACATTGTACAGAGATATTGTAGACGCAAAATGAGATAATTGGGTTTCGTATTATCCTGGAAAAAGCGGTTGAGTGAGGCACGGACATTCTAAACCGTTGATTACTAAATATCAAAATTGCAAACAAGTATACGTCAGACGTTCCTAAAGAATATTTAGAATTGCAACGAAACTTCGTATAAGGACAATTTCCAAAACAATAAATGAAACGTGTTTCACCTTTTGTGGAAAACACTGTTGGGGCCTAGGCCACATCAGAAAAAAAAGGAAATATTTTCGTAATAGCACAGGAAGGAGTGGACCGAAGCAAATGAAATTGTGTGTAGATATTATATACACCCTATGTAAAATAAACACTTTCGTATTTCTCAAGTGTCCCTATCCATTTTGCTTCAAATTTGGGAGATCAAGAGCAAACTGGAAATACATCGACACGTGTTTTTGTTTATGCCCAAAAACATTGTAAGGGTTAAAAGTGCCTCCTGAAATACTATTTTAAAAAACGCTATACTGTTTGTGCTTGTAGTTGATCTGAAAAATTTAAAGAAATCGGATGGAGAAACGACACATGTAAAACACGAAAGGCCATAGTTCATACACCCAATATCTACATACAATTTCATTCGCTTTCGTCCACACCTCTCGCCACTCAAAGCCTCAAAGCCATCTTACCTCTACTTGTGCACATTTCATTCATTTCGGTCCACTTCTTCTTGCCTTTCTTGGTCAACTTTCAAATTTTTGAGTGGGAGCTTTTGCCCTCTAAAACCATTTATCCACAGAAAATAAAAAACGCTTATTCGTTTATTTTTTGCGTATTGTTCATACAAAAAGTTACGTTCAAATTCTTCATGTCCTTCACACACACCTGATATACTGTTATTAGTACTTATGATATTTCTTGATCAAAGGTTTGAAGGGGCCCGTGCCCCACATAACCGTTTCTTACAGGAAGATACGAAACCGTATTCCCTCAGTTTATATCTGCAATATCTGTGCAAAATTTCATTCACTTTGCTTCAGTTCTTCTTACCTTTCGGGAGTCAACTTTCAAAATTTTGGGGTGGGTTCTTTTGCCCCCTAAAACCGTTTTTCCGCAGAAAATAAAAAACAAGAGTATTCGTTTATTTTTGGCATATTGTCCATACACAAAGTTATGTTGCAATTCTTCATGTCCTTTACACACATCTGACATACTGTTACTAGCACTTTCGATATTTCGTGATCAAAGGTTTGGAGGGGTCGGTGCCCCAAACAACCCTTTTTTCCAGGAATATACTTAACCCGTATTCCCTCATTTTATGTCTACAATATCTGTGCACAACTTCATTCACTTTGGTTCACATCTTTTTGCCTTTCGGGCGTCAACTTTCAAAATTTTTGGTGGGGGATTTTGCCCCCTAAAACCGATTTTGCGCAGAAAATATAAAACAGTATATGTTTACGTTTTGCGTATTGTTCATACACAAAGTTATGTTGCAATTCTTCATGTCCTTAACACACATCTGACATACTGTTACTAGCACTTTTGATTTTACGTGATCATAGGTTTGGTGGGTTCGGTGCCCAACCCAACCGTTTTCTGAAGGATAATATGAACAACCGTATCCTCAGTTTACGTATGCAATATCTGTGCACAATTTCATTCAGTTCGGTTCACTTCTTCCTGCTTTCGGGCGTCAACATTCAAAATTTTAGGTAGGGATTTTGCCCCCTAAGACCGTTTTTTTTTTCAGAAAATCAAAATCCAACATTTATTTACTTTCTTGCGTATTGTCCATACAGAAAGTTACGTTGCAATTCTTCATGTCCTTACACACATCGGACATACTGTTACTAGCACTTTTGATATTTCGTCATCAAATAATTGGAGTGACCCGTGCCCCACCTAACCGTTTTTTTTAGGAAAATACGAAAACCGTATAATCATTTCACCTATACAATGTCTGTGCAAAATTACGTTCACTTTAGTTCACTTCCTCTTAGCATTCAGCATCAACTTTCAAAATTTGTTTTTTTGTTTTTGCAACCTAAAAACCGTTTTTCTCAGAAAATAAAAAACAAACTTTATTCGTTTGTATTTGGTGTATTGTCCATACACAAAGTATGTTGCAATTCTTCATGTCCTTTACACACATCTGACATACTGTTACTAACACTTTCGATATTTCGTGATCAAATGTTTGGAGGGGTCGGTGCCCTAAACAACCCTTTTTTCAGGAATATACTAAACCCGTATTCCCTCATTTCATGTCTTTAATATCTGTGCAGAACTTCATTCACTTTGGTTCACTTCTTCCTGCCTTTCGGGCGTCAACATTCAAAATTATGGTTAGAGTTTTGTCTCCTAAAACAGTTTTTTTTAGAAAATAAAAACCAGTATATATTTAATTTTTGCGTATTGTCCATACACAAAGATTCGTTGCAATTCTTCATGTCCTTTACACACATCTGACATACTGTTAGTAGCAGTTTTTATGTTTCGTGATCAAGGGTTTGGAGTGGTCGGTGCCCCACCCAACCGTTTTCTCCCGAAAAATTCGAAAAACCGTATCCTCATTTTCCGTGTGCTATATCTGTTCAAAATTTCATTCACTTTTGTTCACTTCTTCCTGCCTTTGGGGCCTCAATTTTCAAAATTTTTGGTGGAGGATTTAGACCCTAAAAATATTTTACCTCAAAACATAAAAAATCCGTATTCGTTTATTTTTCCGTATTGTCCATACACAAAGTTACGTTGCAATTATTCATATCCTTTACACACATCTGTCATACTGCTTTTAGCACTTTTGATATTTCGTCATCAAATGTTTGGAGGGACCGTGCCCGACCTCACCATCTTTTTTAGGAAAATACGAGACAGTATTCCTTCATTCTATGTCTACAAAATCTGTGCAAAACTTCATTCACTGCGGTTCACTTTTTCTTGCCCTTCGGGCGTCAACTACCAAAATTTTGAACCTAAAACCATTTTTCCGCAGAAAATAAAAAAACAGTATTCCTTTATTGTTTGCGTATTGTAAATACAAAAAGTTTCGTTGCAATTCTTCATGTCCTTTACACACATCTGACATATTGATACGAGCACTTTTGATATTTCGTGATCAAATTTTTGGAGGGGTTCGTGGCCCACACAACCGTTTCCCCCAGGAAAATCAACGCTTTTAAAGCGTGATTGAACAACGTATATTTCGGTAGCTAGGCTTTGCAATCAGCCCACGTCATGTGACAATATATTATCTCAATGGAATGACAATATATTATGCCTTTTGGGCATCAAATTTCAAAATTTTGGGTGTGGGCTTTTGCATCCTAAAGCCGTTTTTCCGCAGAATAAAAAACCGTATTCTTTTATTTTTTGCGTATTGTCCCTACACAATGTGTCGTTTCAATTCATGTCCTTCAAGCACTTCTGACATACTGTTATAAGCACTTTTGATGTTTCACGATCAAAGTTTTGGAGGGGTCTGTGTCCCACCTAAACGTTTTTCTTTTTTTTTTCAGGAAAATACTTTGAAGCCTACGACTTGGTCTTAAACACCATGATCAGAAGATTTGAGGACTATATTTTCTTTCTGCTGTAGGATATTTAACAGTTGCTGATTAATAATACTAATGTAAAATCTGTTCACATATCTCCAATTTAATCTAAATGTATTCAAAGGACATACATTTTGATATTTTAAAAGCACAGTTAAAAATACTTTCCTTGCTTCACCGAAGCAAAAATGATTCTTTAAACGTATGTTCTTTCTAGAACAGCTTCTCTTTATTGATAAAAATCGTAATTTCGCAGTTATTAAAAGCAATATTTCTGAGTCTAGACGTAGAAGAGAGGGGACCATGAGCATTAAAATGATGACAGAAATATAGTGAAATCTCAGTTTCAAATTTCATGTCTACCTTGAATCCAAATACCTGTGCCGTCATTTCCTTCAATGTTGAAAGGGGCCGAAATTTGCAATTGATCTAAATTTTTCGCTTATATAATCGTTAATTCCCACTATTTGTTCATAAAATTTTAAAGAAAAAAATGAAATGAAATCTTTAAGTGTTACGTCCCACGTTTATGCCGGTCAGGCTAAAGGAGACGGTGAGGATGAGAAATGAGTGAAATGGTGGAATGAAGAATGTGGGAGGAAGCGGGAGAACCCCGAGAAAACACACGAGCACGGTGTTTCTCTATCACAAAGTCCACACGGCGCTAGCTGGCATCGAACATGGGGCCCCAACCACCGAAGATGAACGCTCTACCACTGAGCCACTGCGCCCCCAAAATTTTAAAGAAATATTAGTTACTAACAAGTAAAACTTCCGATGTGTAACACTTCGAATTTGATAAAGTTTGGCAGGGAGATATTACACATGAAATAAACGAATACGTGTTTCCTATTTTCTGCGGAAAATCAGTTTTAGGGGGCAAAGCCCCCACGCAAAATTTTGAAAGTTGACGCCCGAAAGGCAAAGAAAGTGAACAGAAGTAAACGAAATTTTACACACATATTGCAGACAAAATTAAGGAATAAGTGCTTCGTATTTTCCTAAAAAATACGGAGAGGTGGGGCACGGACCCCTCCAAAACTTTCATCTCGAAATATTGAAAGTGTTAGTAACAGTATGTCAGATATGTGTAAAGGACATGAAAAATTGCAACGAAACTTCGTGTAAGAACAATGCGCAAAAAATTAAGGAATACGGGTTTTTTTTTGCGGAAAACCGGTATTAGGGGCAAAAATCCCCACCCACATTTTTTTTTTAAATTGAGGCCCGAAAGGCCAGAGGAAGTCAACCGGAGTCAATGAAATTGTGCACAGATATTGTAGACATAAAATGAGGGAAAACGGGTTTCTTATTTTCTTGAAAAAATGAAAACCGTTTAGGTGGGACACAGACCCCTTTTAACTTTGATCGTGAAATATTAAAAGTGCTAATAACAGTATGTCAGAAGTGCTTGAAGGACATGAAAAATTGGAACATATTGTGTAGGGACAGTATGGAAAAAATAAACGAATACGGGTTTTCTATTTTCTGCGGAAAAAGGTTTTAGAGGCAAAAGCCACCATCGAAAATTTTGAAAATTGAGGCCGAAAGGCCAGAGGAAGTGAATTGAAGTGAATGAAATTGTGCATAGATACTGTAGACATAAAATTAGGGAATACAGGTTTCTTATTGTCCTGAAAAAAAAAAGACACCAGTTTAGGTGATACACAGACCCCTCCAAAAATGTGATCGTAAAATGTCAAAAGTGCTCATAACAGTATGTCACAAGTGCTTGAAGGACATGAAGAATTGGAACCACACATTGTTTAGGGACAATACGCAAAAAAAAAAAAATAAATAAACGAATACGGTTTCTTATTCTGTGGTAAAACGGTTTTAGGGTGACAAAAGCCCCACCCAAAATTTTGAAATTTGAGGCCCAAAACGCAAGAAGAACTGCACCGAATTGAATTACATTGTACAGAGATATTGTAGACGCAAAATGAGATAATTGGGTTTCGTATTATCCTGGAAAAAGCGGTTGAGTGAGGCACGGACATTCTAAACCGTTGATTACTAAATATCAAAATTGCAAACAAGTATACGTCAGACGTTCCTAAAGAATATTTAGAATTGCAACGAAACTTCGTATAAGGACAATTTCCAAAACAATAAATGAAACGTGTTTCACCTTTTGTGGAAAACACTGTTGGGGCCTAGGCCACATCAGAAAAAAAAGGAAATATTTTCGTAATAGCACAGGAAGGAGTGGACCGAAGCAAATGAAATTGTGTGTAGATATTATATACACCCTATGTAAAATAAACACTTTCGTATTTCTCAAGTGTCCCTATCCATTTTGCTTCAAATTTGGGAGATCAAGAGCAAACTGGAAATACATCGACACGTGTTTTTGTTTATGCCCAAAAACATTGTAAGGGTTAAAAGTGCCTCCTGAAATACTATTTTAAAAAACGCTATACTGTTTGTGCTTGTAGTTGATCTGAAAAATTTAAAGAAATCGGATGGAGAAACGACACATGTGAAACACGAAAGGCCATAGTTCATACACCCAATATCTACATACAATTTCATTCGCTTTCGTCCACACCTCTCGCCACTCAAAGCCTCAAAGCCATCTTACCTCTACTTGTGCACATTTCATTCATTTCGGTCCACTTCTTCTTGCCTTTCTTGGTCAACTTTCAAATTTTTGAGTGGGAGCTTTTGCCCTCTAAAACCATTTATCCACAGAAAATAAAAAACGCTTATTCGTTTATTTTTTGCGTATTGTTCATACAAAAAGTTACGTTCAAATTCTTCATGTCCTTCACACACACCTGATATACTGTTATTAGTACTTATGATATTTCTTGATCAAAGGTTTGAAGGGGCCCGTGCCCCACATAACCGTTTCTTACAGGAAGATACGAAACCCGTATTCCCTCAGTTTATATCTGCAATATCTGTGCAAAATTTCATTCACTTTGCTTCAGTTCTTCTTACCTTTCGGGAGTCAACTTTCAAAATTTTGGGGTGGGTTCTTTTGCCCCCTAAAACCGTTTTTCCGCAGAAAATAAAAAACAAGAGTATTCGTTTATTTTTGGCATATTGTCCATACACAAAGTTATGTTGCAATTCTTCATGTCCTTTACACACATCTGACATACTGTTACTAGCACTTTCGATATTTCGTGATCAAAGGTTTGGAGGGGTCGGTGCCCCAAACAACCCTTTTTTCCAGGAATATACTTAACCCGTATTCCCTCATTTTATGTCTACAATATCTGTGCACAACTTCATTCACTTTGGTTCACATCTTTTTGCCTTTCGGGCGTCAACTTTCAAAATTTTTGGTGGGGGATTTTGCCCTCTAAAACCGATTTTGCGCAGAAAACATAAAACAGTATATGTTTACGTTTTGCGTATTGTTCATACACAAAGTTATGTTGCAATTCTTCATGTCCTTAACACACATCTGACATACTGTTACTAACAACCGTATCCTCAGTTTACGTATGCAATATCTGTGCACAATTTCATTCAGTTCGGTTCACTTCTTCCTGCTTTCGGGCGTCAACATTCAAAATTTTAGGTAGGGATTTTGCCCCCTAAGACCGTTTTTTTTCAGAAAATCAAAATCCAACATTTATTTACTTTCTTGCGTATTGTCCATACAGAAAGTTATGTTGCAATTCTTCATGTCCTTACACACATCGGACATACTGTTACTAGCACTTTTGATATTTCGTCATCAAATAATTGGAGTGACCCGTGCCCCACCTAACCGTTTTTTTAGGAAAATACGAAAACCGTATAATCATTTCACCTATACAATGTCTGTGCAAAATTACGTTCACTTTAGTTCACTTCCTCTTAGCATTCAGCATCAACTTTCAAAATTTGTTTTTTTTTTTTTGCAACCTAAAAACCGTTTTTCTCAGAAAATAAAAAACAAACTTTATTCGTTTGTATTTGGTGTATTGTCCATACACAAAGTATGTTGCAATTCTTCATGTCCTTTACACACATCTGACATACTGTTACTAACACTTTCGATATTTCGTGATCAAATGTTTGGAGGGTTCGGTGCCCTAAACAACCCTTTTTTCAGGAATATACTAAACCCGTATTCCCTCATTTCATGTCTTTAATATCTGTGCAGAACTTCATTCACTTTGGTTCACTTCTTCCTGCCTTTCGGGCGTCAACATTCAAAATTTTGGTTAGAGTTTTGTCTCCTAAAACAGTTTTTTTTTAGAAAATAAAAACCAGTATATATTTAATTTTTGCGTATTGTCCATATACAAAGATTCGTTGCAATTCTTCATGTCCTTTACACACATCTGACATACTGTTAGTAGCAGTTTTTATGTTTCGTGATCAAGGGTTTGGAGTGGTCGGTGCCCCACCCAACCGTTTTCTCCCGAAAAATTCGAAAAACCGTATCCTCATTTTCCGTGTGCTATATCTGTTCAAAATTTCATTCACTTTTGTTCACTTCTTCCTGCCTTTGGGGCCTTAATTTTCAAAATTTTTGGTGGAGGATTTAGACCCTAAAAATATTTTACCTCAAAACATAAAAAACCCGTATTCGTTTATTTTTCCGTATTGTCCATACACAAAGTTACGTTGCAATTATTCATATCCTTTACACACATCTGTCATACTGCTTTTAGCACTTTTGATATTTCGTCATCAAATGTTTGGAGGGACCGTGCCCGACCTCACCATCTTTTTTAGGAAAATACGAGACAGTATTCCTTCATTCTATGTCTACAAAATCTGTGCAAAACTTCATTCACTGCGGTTCACTTTTTCTTGCCCTTCGGGCGTCAACTACCAAAATTTTGAACCTAAAACCATTTTTCCGCAGAAAATAAAAAAACAGTATTCCTTTATTGTTTGCGTATTGTAAATACAAAAAGTTTCGTTGCAATTCTTCATGTCCTTTACACACATCTGACATATTGATACGAGCACTTTTGATATTTCGTGATCAAATTTTTGGAGGGGTTCGTGGCCCACACAACCGTTTCCCCCAGGAAAATACGAAACCCGTATCTTCATTTACGTATGAAACATCTGTGTACAATTTCATTTACTTCGGTTTACCTCTTCTTGCCTTCCGGGCGTCAACTCTCAAATTTTTGTATGGGGCTTTTTAAGCCTAAAATCTTTTCTCCGGAGAACATAGAAACATATTCATTTTTGTTTTTGTGTATTGTCCATACACGAAGTTATGTTGCAATTTTTCATGTCCTTTACACACATCTGAAATACTGTTACTTTTGATTATTCGTGATCAAATGTTTGGAGTGATCTGTGCCCCACCCAACCCTTTTCTCCAGGAAAATTCGAAACCCGTGTAATCCTTACACGAGTTCAATATCTGTGCATAATTTCATTCACTTCGGTTCACTTCTTCTTGCCTTTCGGAAGTCAACTTTCAAAATTTTGGGTTTGGGCTCTTTCCTCCAAAAACCATTTTTCCGCAGAACATAAAAAACTCGTATTCGTTTATTTTTGGCGTATTGTTCATACACAAAGTTTCGTTGCAATTCTTCACGTCCTTTATACACATCTGACATACTGTTACTAGCACTTTCGATATTTCGTGATCAAAGGTTTGGAGGGGTCTGGGACCCACCCAACACTCTTTTCCAGGAGTATACGAAAGCCGTATTCCCTTTATGTCTACAATATCTGCGCACAATTTCATTCACTTTGGTTCAATTCCTTTTGCCTTTCGGGTGTCAACTTTCAAAATTTTGGTTGGGGGATTTTGCCCCCTAAAAGCGTTTTTCCGTAGGGAAAAACAGTATTTGTTTATTTTTTGAGTATTGTCCAAACAGCAAATTATGTTGCAATTCTTCATGTCCTTAACACACATCTGACAGTGTTACTAGCACTTTTGATTTTTCGTGATCAAAGGTTAGAAGGATTCGGTGCCCCACCCAACCGTTTTCTGAAGGGAAATACGAAAACCCGCATCCTCAGTTTACGTCTGCAATGTCTGTACACAATTTCATTCAGTCCGGTTCACTTCTTCTTGCCTTTAGGACATCAACTTTCAAAATTTTAGTTGGGGTCTTTTTCCACCTAAAACTGTTTATACGCAGAACATAAATCCGTATTTGTTTATTCTTGGCGTATTATTCATACACAAAGTTATGTTGCAATTCTTCATGTGCTTTACACACATCTGACATACTGTTACTAGCACTTTTGATATTTCGTGATCAAAGATTTGGAGGGTTCTTTGCTCCACCCAACCCCTTTTTGCAGGAGTATACGAAACCCGTTTTTTTTTTGTTGTTGTTGTCATTTTACGTCTACAATATCTATGCACAATTTTATTCACTTTGGTTCACTTGCTTTTGACTTTCTGGTGTCAACTTTCAAAATTTTGGTTGGGGGATTTTGTCCTTAAAATGTTTTTTCCTCAGAACATAAAAAACCCGTGTTCGTTTATTTTTGCGTATTGTCCATACATAAAATTATGTTGCAATTCTCTTTGTCCTTTACAAACATCTGACATAGTGTTACTAGCACTTTTGATATTTTGTAATAGAAGTTTGGGGGCTTCGTGTCCCACCCAACCGTTTTTTCCAGGAAAATACGAAACCCATTTTTTGTCATTTTACGTCTACAATATTGCACAATATCGTTTACTTCGGTTCACTTCTTTTTGCCTTTCGGGTGTCAACTTTTAAAATTTTGATCGGGGCTTTTATATTAAAATTTTGCATTATATAACTCTTTTTCTTTTTTATGAGATTCTTTTTTGGGGGTGAAGGAGAGAAATGGTTTCCTCTGATATTTGTTTCTTGCCATTCATCTTGTTTGAACTGCTTAAGTAAGATCATTTTGTAACTTTTGATGTGATCCAAATCTGTTACGATAATAAAATTGTCATTCTTAATAATTTGTTTTATTCTCTTATTTGCAGTTTGCCACACTGATATATTTGTTACAAAATTGAGGTTTGGTCCAACGCCTTTCGAATTCGCAACCAACCAAAGCGCCGAGCTTTTTGGGTTGCCTGCTATTGCAGGAAAAGGAGAATTGCAAGTGGTAATGCACTTTTGGAGTCGTGTATACATAGAATGCAAAAAAGTAACAAATTTATTTCGGGATGCTTGAGCCCGATAGCCCCCTAAATAAGCCACTGAGTATCACCATATATACATGAGTCCCGCAGGCACTTTAAGAAATCCAAAGCGCCAGCTGAGACTGAACATTTTACAGGTCGATTGACGCTTTTTTCCCCTTAATCTGCACACAAAAAGTTTACCAGCATAATAAGCCCAGTCGAGAGGCGAACATAATAATATCGGAAGAGATGACGAAGATCGACCAGCGAAACAGCCAAGTTAGTAAACACGAGTTGATGGAACGCCGAGAAATCCTTTCCTACGAGACACGAGGAATTAACACCCCTCTTTTCTCTCCTCCCTTTCAGCACAGAGTGGTATGAGATAGGGGAGGGAGAATAAAACCTCGAGAGAGGGAGGTGAAAAATCTCGATTCCAAGAAATAGGGGTATTAGCCCCTTTTTTTTCCTTGTGAGAAATCAATCAAGGAGGAGTAAAAAGCCACAAGAGAGAACGGATAGATAGATAGACAAACAGATAGAAGAAATTAGTTAAGAAAATCTACTTAAGAGAAATCCAACACGTAAGATATATTCACACGCAATTCTTTTTATGAACACGCACATTGCAATCATTCAATGAGGTTGTAGATTTAATTCGTGGTTGGTTACACGCATATTGCACACACGTTGATATTAAAAACCTGATTAAATAAAATGTGGTTTACAAATGAAACACTAGAATGTAGTAATAAAATGTGCTTTCCGTCGTTTTCATTTGATACATAAAGCTGAATATTTGGATATTTATCCGCTATACATAAGAAAACGGAATCCCTCTCTGACCTTATCCCCCTATTGCAAATGGAAGTTATAGATCTAGAAATTCTGGTTTCAGTATTCCATTCCTATATAATAATAACTGTAAGAGATAGTTAACAATTATTTTTGGTATGGATTCAGTGTCTGAAGAACAGATTCTGTCTTTGACCTTATCCTCCTATTGCCAGTAAAAGTTAAAGATCTAGAATTTCTGGTTTCAGTATTCCATTCCTATATAATAATAACTGTAAGAGATAGTTAAAAATTGTTTTTGGTATGGATTCAGTGTCTGAAGAACAGATTCTGTCTTTGACCTTATCCTCCTATTGCCAGTAAAAGTTAAAGATCTAGAAATTCTGGTTTCAGTATTCCATTCCTATATAATAATAACTGTAAGAGATAGTTAACAATTATTTTTGGTATGGATTCAGTGTCTGAAGAACAGGTTCTGTCTTTGACCTTATCCCCCTATTGCAAATGGAAGTTATAGATCTAGAAATTCTGGTTTCAGTATTCCATTCCTATATAATAATAACTGTAAGAGATAGTTAACAATTATTTTTGGTATGGATTCAGTGTCTGAAGAACAGATTCTGTCTTTGACCTTACTCCTCTGTTGCCAGTAAAATTTAAAGATCTAGAACTTCTGGTTTCAGTATTAAATTGATAGTTTGTATGTCTAGAGTAGTTTCAGAATGTGATACAAAGTTGATTTATTTTAAGCTCACTTCATCGTGTGCTATCCTTTATGTTTCGGTCGAACGTTTGTACACGAAGCTGTTCTCTATTGACCCCAGAGCCAAGCAGTGAACACACGTAACTTCTCCTTGACATTTTCAACTGGTCTTCGTTTCAGTAGCGAAGGATAAAGGAAGTGGGAGGAGAACAAATAAATAATGAAGAGAGATGACAGTTGAGAAATGATCCAACGGACAAAAGGAAATGGAGACAATCGTGACAGCCATCATGTCAGTGGACATTTCATCCAAATGTCTTAAGCCACAAGATTAATTACATCAAATAGACTTTGAACGTAGTTGTTGTGCCTACACACATACACTCGTGTAGAAATATTGCTTTATTGATATCTCACGTATAAGGTTCTCTTTTCAGGAATACAATACTTTAGTAGTCAGTAAAATTTATTTTGAAATTGGTGAAGGGAAAAATGTTATAATTATTTCAGTGACATACTAATATGCATGAAAGTAACAACTATTTTCAAAAAAAGTTTTTAAATAAAACTTTAAAACGGATTCATCACAGTTGCTAATGTGTGAAATGATTCTATTGGTTCTGTAGACTATATACGTATTTATACATAAATGTACCGATCCATATCTGCTTCCTTTGTAATATTCTCAATAAGAAAGTAATGAAGTTGTATTATAGTGAGAATTATTCACGCGGCAGTGCTTTCAAGGATACATTTAGTTTTGTACTCAGGGAAGCAGTAATAGCGTAGAAAGCAGATTATCAGTTATTCTTAAGTTAATTTTCTACGAAATGGCTATTAATTAAGTCATTTCCACTTTGGATAGGAGGGCACGGTGGCTCAGAGGTAGGGTGCTTACCTCTGGTTCGATCTCCGCCCTAGAAAGTTTGTGGTGGACAACATCGTGTCCGTGAGTTTTCTCAGAGTACTCCTGTTTTCTCCCACATTTTCATTCTATCAATTCCATTACCATTCACTTGCCTTAATCATCGTCTCCCTTAGCCTAAAGAACATAAACCGGGGACGTTAAACTGTAAGATCTCATTTCATTTCACTTTTCCAAGTTTGTTTAATTACGGTGTTTTCACTTTTCACTGTTAAAAATAATTTCTCAAATTTGAGAAACCGTTTCTTATCTGTGCACCGAGACAATATTTTCTTAGAAATGAGATTTGGCAATTCTCGTTCATAAGGAAAGTAACAGTATATTATCTCGTTTTGCTTTATACAACTACTTTTCTTCATTTCTCATTAATGAGAGTTTCAAACTCTTATTTGTAAGAAAAGATCTTCTCGGTGCACAGATAAGAAACGGTTTCTCAGATCTACGAAAGTATTCTTAACAGTGTTCGGACAACATTGATCCTGGGAGTTTGTATTTTGGAGAGACATTAGAACTAAAGAATTTTTAGATCATTAAAAGATCTAATTGCATTTCAACGGATTTGCACATTTCATGAACCCTACATGCAAAAACAGAGATTTCTGAACGCCTATTCGTCCATTCCTTCTGATCTATATACGTACATCTCGAGGTCACGCCCTTCAACATATCAGAGTCAAATCATAATCATAAGTAGTTTTATGATTCCCTCCATTGGTACGGTCTGAATTTTCTTATCCCGAAAAATATAATGGTAGTTTACTGGAGAGTGAACTCGATAATCGCGATTCCCTCGGAAACGGCTCTAATATTTAGCTTATATTTCAATATGAGTATCTTGTTTGCAAATATACAATGTATCCGTTTGTTCTGAAAAAAATCAGAAAGGTAGTTTATAAATAGGGTGAGTTTCTTTTCTTCTGGAAATTGTTTCAAAAATGAAAAATATGATTTTGTTCCTGATTCATGAATAAATAGTTTAGTACAACACAACAATATATCATAGTTTATTTTTCTCTCAAAATTTCAGGAACACCACTTTAATGGTATGAGTGTTTTTTGTTTTAACGATTTTCTCGAAAATGGCTTTGAAGATTTTGTTTTATTGTTTTATGAATAATTAATGTGTGTTACGCTGTGCTCATGTGACCTTAAAGAAGTAAGCACGGACAGTCGCATAGGGTAAGGCGATCCCAGTCGAGAAATCACCCCACGTTTTGTTTGATTAAATTGTGAAACTGAAGCAGAGAGAAACAAACAATAGTTCACTAAATTCATCAGAATATTGCAGAGACCATATAACATAAAGCTTTCTTTCACTTGGAAAATTACTTACTTGCCGCGAAATAGCAGAATGAAAAACTGATGACATGTGATAAACCACAAGACTCAGAAAGTGTTGTAAAGATAATTATATAGATACTTCTTGCTGAAATATCAAAAATAATAAGTAATAGGTCAACACTCACCAAGCGTGAGTGACAGAGACTAGGGTATTAAAGATATACCACATTGACTTGATCCTTAGTCTTCCGTTGCAAGCGCTGCTATCGGCTGAAGGAATTCCACTCGCTTTCTCTCGCTTGGCAACAGCTGAACGCTCATTGGCTCAACGCGTGGGTGTCTGGGGGTGTGAGCTTTAGTTCGCATTTTTGCCACGGCTCAAGACATTTTGGCAGCACAATAGTGTTACTTGAGAATTGATGATTAATAAAAACTGGATTCTTTTCTTTTTAATATCACACGAATTATATTAACTTATGTTTTGGAGGGAAGCTGAGACATTTGGAAAAATGAAATGAAATCTTTGGAACGGTTTGAAATACAAATTACACCAAACGGTATTATGATATTTACGGTTATAGAAAACCACCTACGTGATTAAATGCTATATGTATAGGGTTGTCATAATTTTTGATCCAAAATACGGACAAGCCTTAAAATGACGACCCATCAAAGATACGGTTCCCAAACACAGAATAAATATTTTGAAATTTCTTACCTAAAAATCACTCTTTTAGGTTATCACAAAACTGTTTACTGTATTACTTAAAAACACTATTGGAAAGTAATATGTTTTATATTTTTTCATTACCACGAATATGATGAATCATGCCATTAGATTACGTATGTCAAATCGAACCAAAAGAACCCTAGAATGGATAAATGAGACACATTTTAAAAACATAACATACTTTATTAATGATTACTAAAATATAAGTTACCGCATGTGATGAAAACACAACTCTTTTCGCCCGAGATTTTAGAGATTCCCGATTCGGACATGTTCGGGCAGCTCCAAAAACTGTCAAATACGGACATTTTCCTTTTTCATGCTTTGTACGATACAGACACGGACCCAAAAATACAAACAATCCGTACAAAATACGGACATATGGCAACACTGCATATGTAACACAGCAGCTCTTTAAAACAAATGAAATGAAATGTTTCATTTTAACATCCCACGGTTATGCCCTTTAGGCTAAGGGAAATGGATGATTAAGACAAGTGAGTGATAATGGAAGAATTGGTGGAATGAGAATGTGGAAGGAAACGAAAGCGCCCCGCGAAAATCCACGGACACAAATGTTGTCCACCACGAATTCACGTGTCCGTGGATCGAACCAAGAACCCCACACACCAGAAGTAAGTGCTTTATCACTGAGCCTCGGTGCTGCTAACTACAATTGGAAAATGAAAGTACGGTGGCCACCAAGTAGCAAGGTGTAAACATCTGGTGTGAGAGGTCCCTGGTTCGATCTCTGGCCACATGAGTTTTTTTAGACGACAGCATCGTGTCCTTGGGTTTTCTCGCTGTATTAAGTTTTTCCTCCCACATTGTCATACTACTAATTATTTCTAATGATTAACTTCTATAGTCACTCGTCTCTTTAAGTTTAAAGGTCATAATTGTAGGACATACAATTGGAAATTTTGTTTCATTTTTATTTGAATATATATATATATATATATATATATATATATATATATATATATATATATATATATATATATATATATATTCTGGTCTTAATAGAAATAGAGTGAAATGCATTTCTTCATTAAATTTCTTATCCCTTATTATCGATAATCATGCAGGAGTTTCGCAAACGTAAAGTATATTGTAAACTTAGAATTTGAATAATGTACTGAAATATATATATTGGCAGACTTTTAAAAAATACTATACAGAAACAATTTCCAGACCTAAAAATGATTTATTGCGATTTTTTTGTTAATTTTCGGATGACAAATTTACGATAAGGCAAATCACAATGTCACAATTCCAACATGAACAACGCAACACAACGTAGTCCTTATTTAAAGAAATGAAAAAAATAATTGATTGGAGCAGCCGGCTTTTCATGACAAAGCCAAAGATCACGGGATCTGTTGGAAAGAACTATTCGATTCCTACGAAGAAATCACGGCGGTCGATTGCCTTCGCCTGGACTTGACTTTCATTCTGCCTGCACCTAGTCACGCCATGCCTTTTACATGAACAAAGAACAAACTTTAAGGAAAAAACGAGGGAATTAAGTAAGTTTCTACTCCGTGGTTGGTTATCTTTATTCTTTTTATTTTGAATGTGACCTCTTCATTACTTGCTCACAGACTGTGAGAAGACAGTACTTTTAAAATAGAGCACGTCATGACGTCGTCTTCTCTCACGAGAGGGAGAGAACCGGAGTGGAATATTACCGGTTAAAGTTCTATTTACAGAAAAATTATCTTGAAACTTTATTTGTTTCACATACGTTGAAAGTTTTCTCTCTCCCGTTGTACGAGAGTCATGCTAGAAAATAAACTATGTTCTTTTAGAAATTTGAGTTGAGTTGATTTTGAGTTTAACGTCCCTTTCAATAGGGAGGCTACATGAGACATGGAACTACTGATTAACGTGAAATCTGAACCGCATGAGCTCCCGCCGGGAATCGAACCTGGGTCTCCCGTGGCAAAGGTGCGTACGCTAACCACTTAACCACGAAGGAGCTCTGGGATTTGATTTGAGTTAAACGTCCTGTTCAGCAGTAAGGCTATATAAGATGTGGACCTACAGCTTAAGGTAGGATGTGAACATGAGCTTCCGCCGGAATCGAACCTGGTTCTCTCCCGCCGACGTCGCGTATGATACCAATTAGACATAAGGGAGCTTTACATGAATTTATTGTAGCAAGAATGGACTCAATCTAGGCTCTATTCTCTCTATTGAAACCAAAGTAATAGACACCTCGCACATCCGATTTCAATTTTAATCGTCATAAAGCACTAAAACTGTAGTAGCAAGAAAATGAAAGATTTTTAAAGTCGGTTTAGTATGCCAAGAATAGGTATGGTCTCGATTTTAATCCGTCTATTGAAATCGGAAGCTGCAGGAATATATCACTTATGACTTTACGCTTATATTTTCATAGGCCAAATACAGTAAAAGAAGGCGAGAAATATTTTTATGTAAATTCAGTGTTAGGCCTACAAGAATAGGTTCCATCTTTTATACATCTATTGAAACTGGGGCTGATAAATGAGGTAGGTGTACGCAATTTCGCCACACTAAGTTTTAAAGGCTCACTATAAAATCCTCAACATCGATATGTTAAATATAATAGTTGCGTTAGATACCTTGATACTTCTGATATCTATGATAAAAATTTTTGTTCCATAGATAAATAATTGTGTCAAACACGAAAAACGAAACCGTTGCAAGTGGCGAAATTGCCAGACAGAAAACAGGCAGTTTTGCCAATTCATTACAATATTTTCTGCGACCGGATTATTTAATTAGCAGAAGAGAATGAATCTTCGTACAAAATTATTTTATAGTTCACATAGCATTTACATATAAACTTGATAGTTTTCATCTAATTTTATAAATAAAACTATATAAATAATTACCTCAACTCATATTTTAATCACGTGTTTACAAGTAGATTAGTAAGTATAACGTCTTGTATATTACTCTTGACTCTCTACAACGAAAGTATGATATCTTTATTGTTGCAATAACTTATGAAAGCAAACATAAATTCTAAACATGCCGAGGTTAATCGAACTGAAAGGCTTCTGGCGTGGAAAGTTTTGGAACCACGAGCCGAACCCTCTATCCTAGCCTGGCCACCAAATGTAGCATTCTTTATTCCTTAGATGTCGGGCTCTCCACAGAATTTCTTTCAGATCTCGCCAATAGTTACTGAGAAATAAAGTACCACATACGAATTGAGTCAAGCTTGGTCACTAAATAACCATCTTTATTTCTTATAAGATGGATTACTTGTTCACCAAATTTGGATTATACTTGTCCACAAACTCTAAACTCCCATAGCTAAAAAGGAAATGTTAGTGTGAAATAACTTGAATCAAATCAAGAGTTCACGAGAAGAATCAGAAATTTACAATCAGCGAATCTGTCTTTAAAGTTGGAAAAGCCTTTTAAAACCTTCTGTGTGAGCAGTTTTATGCTTATATCTTCAAACCATGATTTTTTTCCCTATGTTTAGATATTACTAAAGTTCAGAAGGTATAACGTCCTTGGCTGTCCGTGCTTGGACCCACTCGTCACTGGAGGTGTGGTAAGTGGATAGCCAATCACCACTAACCATCTACTGCACTCAGCGAGCCCCAAGTAACAAAGCTGGCCACTCCCCATAAACGTCACTACAACTTTTCGCGGGAAGACAACGACGTTATACCTTCAGTACTATAGCGTCAATTATTGTGCTGCCAAAATGTCTTGAGCCGTGTCGAAAATGCGAACTAAAGCTCACACCCTCACACACCTACGCGTTCAGCCAATAAGGGCCAGCTGTCCTCTCGCCAGCTGTTGCTAAGCGAGAGAAAGCGAGTGGAATTCCTTCAGCCGATACCAGCGCTTGCGACGGAAGACTAGGGATCAAGTCAACGTGGTATATTTATAGCCGCTTCGTTGGGTTAAAATAAGAAAAATCAGTAATGTTTCGTTAGTCAGTCATTTTTTGCAAACACTGAAACGCTGTCTGATATCGGTCATTTTCGATCATTGTTATATATATCTTCTCTACTCCTCCCCCAAGTTGCGGGGCTAAATTTGGATTTAAACGACATCGGAAGTGTCACTTTTGACCTCAGCGACCCCGAAAACTATGGATTCGACACTAATATCGGTCATTTTCGATCACTTTTATATATATATTTCCCCCTCCCCTCTCCTAAGTTGCACCATCAAAGTGAAATGATACAACCATCCCAGATCCGAACCTCATCTATGTTAAAATTTGATCGAGATCGATCAGGTGGTTCAAAAATTGTTAAGCCACTTTCATTTTTATTTATATAGACAGATAAATAGATAGATACAAACACACTGATTTAAATATCAGCTTAAATTGTTCAAAGTATCTTTCGTCTGTTGACTGTTCAAATACATAAAATAATTTCTTATAATTCCACCTGAACCCTTTAGTTGTAAAAGTATTGTTTCAAAACCAAAATCCAAGGACAAAAACATAATAAAACAGCCACAGTTTAAAATTTCGCCATCTTGTTTTCACCATGGCGAAATCGCATACCACGTATGATGCCATACTATTATTTATATTATTGTGTGTAGAAAGCTTAGAATGCATCATTACAGACAAACTTACAATATACACCACAATTGGACAAATGTCCAACTGTTTAATATTGGATCAGCATCCCACAAGAGCAAACAATGGTTACAGCAACAACATTACTGTTTTCCGTCTCCTGATCAAGTGTTTCATTCTAGACAGACGCGCGCACAGATATTTTTCTTCGGAAAGGTAAAAGCTTTAGGGACGGGCTCTAATACTAGAAGCCACTACGTTTATATAGTATTGAACGGGTATTATTCTATACATGAAAAGTCGATAAATAATTGTAAAATACTTCCACCTATATTTTCCAAATATATATATATATATATATATATATATATATATATATATATATATATATATATATATATATATATATATATATATATATAAAACTAGATTATTGCTATAAGAGAAAGAGTACAGATCAAGTGTAAGATCAAATTTTCATGCTACATGAATAATCTCTCTGTTTAACAAGTATAGCTCTATTGAAAAAGTGTAAAAATGTATGTTGTGATACGAAGTTTTGGAAAGGTGGGTCCGGACCCTGTGAACCCCCCTTCCGTAGATGCGCCCCTGATTCTAAGTAACACTCACTGACTAACTAAATAACTTTGGATGCATCATTTATCAGTCTTTTGCAAATAGCGTTGGATGGCGAAATTGCAAACATGGTGAAATTGCGCACCTTACCTTATATCACTTCTGTTTAGAGCGTACAAGATTCCTATAATTTGATAGTCTGAGTTTCATAATATAATGAAACCTATTTCTTTAAAATTTAAAAAAAAAAAAGAATAAAATCCGCAATAATTTTCTGTTACTTTGTGTTTGAGGAACGAATTGTTGTTACAGTTGGCACCTCTGATTTGCATATCCCGTTCCAGCTAAGGCATGTAATTAAGACGTTAGTTACGATGTCGATTTCTCGCTCTCCAATCGAACGCTTTCTGGAGCACTGGAGTCGTTCACTATGTAATTTGGCGCCACACCGATTGCTGCTCCCTTCTAGGTAAAAAGGACCCCAAAAGATCCAATTACAATTCACGTTCCCTTGAGCTTCATTCTGATAGCCTTTCATACTAAAATATTGCTTCTATAGAGGTCAGCAGTGTTGCCAAGAGACAAGAACAATCATTTGAAATCCAAATATTTAAAGTGAGAGTCGTTATGACCGAAAGAAAAATGTAACAGAACGAGGTGATAGGAAATTATTTCTGATTCTGATTGTTGCAAAAGATTAGTTCAGTCTGCTATCAAGATATTAATATTGTCACAGATATTTTTTCGTCATTGTTGGATTTCAAAAGTAGAAAAGCTTCCGTCAGGAACCTATTTATTTTTACACATATATTTATCAATTAATTAAATTCTACAATTTTTAGTTTTCAGACACACACTATCTTTACGATACCACTTATAGTAAGTGAGGAAGATTACGTGTTATTGCGCGATTCTTTGAATAAACAAGTAAACCTACACGGAGAAAAATGCATAATCCAGTCGGCATGTAAATGCTGTTTTTACCAGGTTACGCGCGCCACCACATTAAGTAATGTTGTTTCATCAGTAGTACGATCTACACCACCTTCCAGCGAAAATTTTGTATTGTGGGACCACCATTTCAAATCTAGAATTAACGCCATACCCATTCCGACGGTGGTAACTTAGGTATCTAATGTTGTTACTACCTTCCTATGAGTGTCCCCTCTTGGTTCTTTCTAAATCTGTGACTCCCTACCTTACGAGAGTAATAATTTTTAACACGAAATCCATCATGTGAATAAAATTATCCAATCACAGCGAGTCTAGTTCGACGCCGAACTCCAGACTTGGCATGATGTTCCCACCTGCTGTACTTTTATACATGAAATTACATTACTTAAGGAGCGCACCCGCGTAAATATGATGTATCCACACGGAAATCCTAGTCCTTTTTTTCTCAGTGTACAAATTTAATAACAAGGGATCCATTTTGCAGCGTGTTCAAATTTTAATTTTGATTTTTAACAACATAAAATGTTTTCTCGCAACTCTTAAGTTTTTTTTTATTATTTTTTTCAATATAACAAGCACTTTCGTTGTTTTATATTATAACACGACCATCTATTTTACATGTATAAAAATAATTCATGTAACAGGGTTTCTCAACTTGGGGGTCGCGAAGATAAGTGGAAGAGATAAGTATAATTACAATCTAATAGCGAAAAATATTTTTAAATATCATTTCGAATTTTGTTCTGATAGGTATATTTTTATTTTTATATATACTGTTAAGAACAACAAAAAAAAAAATAGGTCTACTGAACATTTTCAAAAGGCGCGGAGTTGTTTCAAAATCAATTTAAATGAAATAGGTACGATATGAAACTAATGAGAACTGCATATTGAAATACTAGAAAAATACAAATGCAACAAAACTTGCATATTGAAATACAATTAAAATTGAAAACTAATGAGATACCTGGGCATGATGTGATTTCACTAGTGCGGCAGTGTCCAATTCAATCTTCGTGACGCACATTTTCAAGTCATTTTCAACTGATAAGCGATTTCTTGTCTTTGTTTTAATGTTTATCGTGGAAGAAAAACCACTTTCGTGCAGGTACGATGTAGAAAATGGAATTATTACTTTTAAAGCAGCAGATACCAGACCAGAATATTCTCACTTTATTTTTTTTATTTATAAGACCCAAAATTAAGGGATTCATGAAGTTTTAAAATTTTCAAACGATCTCCAGTTTCCAACAGTATGACGGGTCGAATTCGGTATTTGTAATATGAATGAAGTGACCAAATTTGATTTTAATCCATTAGATTTTAGGGAAGTTACTGTATTCAGTATATAAAATAAATTGATTCTACTATTATAGAAATAGACGGATATCGTGAGATCTCCGCAAGAGGTATATTAAAATCGCACACAATCTTATTACAAGCCAGAAATTATAAGGGAGTCGCTGGCAAAAGGATATAATAAAATGGGGGTCGTGATAGAAATTAGGTTGAGAACCACTGTCATGTAATATGAGCTGATTTGACTCCCTTCCCTCTCCTTGATATTAGGTGTAACTCATCTCTGCTTTACCCAAATTTGTTTTCAGTTTTCTTTCTAATCCAGAATTTATATTGTTTTGAGAAGAAAATGTTACTTCCTTCTTTTATATTAAGTTCAAGAAACACGTAACTGGAACATGTCCCCATGACCCCGCTTAGCGTAGTCGTTAATGCTCACGTCTTTTGTGCGAGCAGTGCTGAGTTTGATTCCCGGTGGGGACATGGTCGAAGAAGTGCAAAAGCCTTTTTAGGCATCTACACTGAGTAAGGTTTCCGTGAGTTTTTCTCATTCACACCAGGCAAATACTGGGATGGTCCTAACATACAGGTCCCAGACCGCTTCCTTCCTCCCCTTTCCTTGGATAAAGTGATCACCGAAGAACGGCATGCCTCATACACGACGGATTAGCATGGCCATAAATGCCGCAAGCCCAGAAATCTAATTCTTAAACTCCTGGAGCGTGTCCCGTCGGCTGTCGATTATATATTCATGACACATGTCCTTGCCAGTATGGTCATGACGTGCTCATTCAGTTACACAATTTGTATGTTTTTAAAGACAGGAAATTGGAACACAAATTTGAGAAAAACCAGAAAAAAAACCTGGGAACAATTACGCAACAAAATCAAAATGTATGACGTATATTATAGATTTTCAAGAAGTTTTATAAATAGTTATTTTTCATTGAGGAACATCTGTGTGGTAAAAACGAACGTTATTCAATTTAAATCAGTCTCTTAAGCTCAGATACTGGGAAATTATTTAGAGATAATGTTATTTCTTTAACTAACAAAGCACGAAGTTTAGAGATATCTGTAACCCTAACCACATTTTTGTGAACAGACAGTTTTTGACATTATTTTACAGATCGACATAACAAAACCCCCGCAATCAGAATTGTAACTGAAATGAAATGAAATCTTTGAGTTTTACGTCCCACGGTTATGCCGCTTAGGCTAAAGGAGACGTGATTATGAGAAATGAATTAAATGGTGGAATGGAGAAAGTGGGAGGAAACGGGAGAACCCCGGTAAAACCCACGAGCACGGTGTTTGTACACCACAAAGTCCACGCGGCTGGGATCGTACCAGAGACCCCAAGCACCGGAGGTGAACGCTCTACCACTGAGTCACCGCGCCCCCGTGGAAGACAATTAGATGTCGGACAGCCTTCATGATATAAAATCTAACTGGGAAAAGGGCAGTACGCATGTAGCAGATGGATAACATATGCTCCGTACTGATTTTTGTAGTAAATATATGGATCCCGTATGTTTATACAATATTGCGTTGGGTAGATAACAGATTTTTCTCAGTATGGCATCCTCCCAAAACCTCTACCATCACAGCCCTTTTCATACAGTCAGTCCACCCCTGACTGAGCATTAAATCTACCGTACCTCAAGACCGAGGATATGATCTCAGAGGTATGGTTTGAAGAAAAATACGTTGGAATACGCTGTTATTAAGTTTCATCACGTCGAGAATGAATATCAGTTGAGAAAAGCCCGCAAGGTAGCGCCAGTGTTGAAGAAATGCTATATATATATGTCATCTCATCTCTGTTTTGCCTTACTTTTCTTCTCTTTTGTTATAAATTAATCCTGTCGCAAGGGATAAAGTAGCAAGCAAAATGAAGCTGTTTGTGCTGCCATCTGTGAACCACTGAACAAAAGAAGCAAGAAAAACAATTGTAACTTATTGCAGCTTTGCTTTTAAATTTATTTTCCGCCTCAAGTTGAGGAGGTTTTTTTTTTTTTTTTTGTCGTTTCGATGTTAGAAAAAAAGGAAAACCTTTTTTATCACTCTCGCCTTTCTTTTTAACAGTTTTTTTAAAAGAAAAACAAATGAAAAGTGGATTTTCTTTCCTTTCTTTCAATTTCCTGCCCACGCCCACTCGAAAACTTCAATAAATAATAATACCCTCCTCACATTCAAAATTCATGTAATCATTTGTTTCTTGTTTAAAAATACCACTACACTAGAAATCATACTAATATTAAATTTGGTTAGAAAATAATTTAACACAAAATGAATGTATTTCTATTTTGACTTAATTTTTGATTCTTTGTAATTGATTTAGCTACTTTCGTACCGATATAACAATTGGATATTTAATTTAACGTCTCGAAGACATCATTTTGCAGTTTAGCATTTGCTATATAAATTCTAAACTTTCAGAATCTTATTAAATGCTTGCAAGGACATGGAATTAGAAGTAAATGCAGAGAAAACTGAGTACATGGAAGTTCGTCGGGATCGTAGTACTGCAAATATCACGTTACTACGCGTTAAAATATCAAGTAATAGACCCCCACTTTCGACAAACAGGACACTTTCAAATATCTAGGATTAGAATAATATTAACAGACGAAAACCATATTCGTAAAGAAATTAAATGTCGACTAAAAACAGGGAATTCGTGTTAATTTTCAGTTCAAAATCTTTTGTCGTCGCGAATTCTGTTAAGGAATTTGAAGCTTTAAATATATAAAACAATAATCATGCCTGTTGTGCTGTATGATTGCAAAACATGGTATCTTGCTCTGATTGAAGAACGTAGACTGAAAGTATTTGAGAATAAGATCCTGAGACGAATATTCGGACCCAAGAGGAATGACAATGGGGAATGGTGGGAACTTTATAACAAGAAACTACATAATTTATGCCGTTTACCAAACATTGTTAGCGTCATCAAGTCTAGGAGGCTCAGGTGGGCAGGTCATGTAGCCAAGATGGAAGAAAGTAGGAATGTTTTCAAAGTTTTAACTGGAAATTCAATCGGAAAACGACCATTAGGAAGACCTAGGCGCAGATGGGAGGACAATATTAAGATGGATCTCGCAGAAATAGGAATAGAAAATAGAAACTGGATCCAGTTGGCTAGGGATAGAAGTCAGTGGAGAGCTGTTGTGAACGCGGCATCGAACTTCTGGGTTCCATAGGCCATAGAATTAGTTAGTTAATTTAAGTTCTAAAGTTTTAGGGATTTTTTTTTTTTACCAAATTAAAGTCGTTTTACTCTATTAACTTGTTTCTATAAATACAGTAAAACCTGTCTTCAACGGACCCTTTATTAAACGGAAAACTGTCTTAAACGGAAATATTTCACGGTCCCATGAATTTTGGAGAACAAAATGTGTAAAAAGTCCCTTCATTAAGCGGAAACTGTGTTACGCGGACAACGGAAAGAAAAATAAACATTTAACGGAAAATTCTGAGTTCCGGACTACAGCGTGTAGAAGATGTTTAGACATTTTGTGAGACATATACATTACACTGTCTGTAATAAAATGTTAGCTCTTTTGTTAAATATTTCTGGACAGTGTTTACCTTCCCCAACCACTACTCATATTCACCCCCACAAATTGTCCTTAATCCCCGCAACTTAATCAAAAATCATACGGAATGTCGGAAAGAAGAAAACGAGATAGAGGAAGAAGAGGAATACGATACCGAGTTCGAAGAAGAGTGTAGAATAAATACATATCAAGATGCTCTCAGAAGTTTAAAGGAACTGAAAAATTTGCTTTACGGAAAAATGATTCTGATTCACTTAGTATAATTTCTCAGGCTAAAGTGTATGCGGAAAGTCAAGCAGCCAAGCAGCAATGTACACAGAAAACCCTGCTTGGCTATTAGAAAAATAAAGAAAACGTGTGCAGAGTATATTTTGTATTCATTTTAATTTTTTTGTGTATTTATTCGTAGAAGAAAGAAGTACTGTAATCGAACAAAGTACGTAGAGCAATATATTTTCTCAGTATGCCCTTTTATAAACATGTATTTTTTTTAAGAGGAAAGGTCTACCTCCACTAAGCGGAAACCTGACTTTAACGGAAATTTTTGCAAGTCCCGTTCGATTCCGCTAAAGACGGGTTTCACTGTATCACCCCTGATTGATTTTTTTAAGCAAACCTTTTTCAGATAATATGTGTACACTCTGAATTTCCTTAATTTAGCAGATTTGTTAAGTCCAAACATCAAATTTGATACTCAGTAAAGTCAGAAAAACAATGAATCTGTAAACTATAATATTTCAGATGGTTACTAAGCTTATAAGCGCCTTCAACCATCCCAGATTTGTTGAAATCGGATGTTTCATCGATGGCGTACGGGATAATTTTTAAAATTAGAAAGGAAGGGAACATAAGAAAGAAACTATACTTTGCAGCAGATAAATAGTTGGCATCAACTGACTACAGAGGTCTGTTAAACCATTCACATGTTTACAGGTATGAGACCAAAATAAAAATGGAAAATTTAAGGACGTACGCGAGGAAGTTCTTGCTTTGAAACTGAACGTTCATTTTCAGCAATAAAGTTATTTAAAATCTTGATCTACAGCTGAACATTCAACTAGATCTATATGAGTTCCTAACCATTATGTAACTCAGGACACTCGTATCACAGGCGTGTGCTGTAACCATGCAGCCACAAGGGTGATCTTTAGTTAAATGGAACATTTTTTATATATTTATAGTGATAACTTATTATTATTGAAGTTTAACTCCCACAATTGTACTTCGAGGATACGGGAATTAGTGATGATAATAGTGGAGTGATGAAAGTGGAAGGGAACGAGGTAAATCCGAGAAAATCCACGTACATGGTATTTGCCCATCACAAAGCCCACATGGCGGAAGCTAGGATTGAACCAGAGACCCATGCGCGAGAGGTGAGCACTCTTTCACTGAGCTACCGCAGCGCCTGTAATAATTTGTGGTATGGTGCATATTGATACTTCAAATTTGAGGGCAGATTCTTTGTACCTTGTTTTTATTACACCCAGTTTTTTTTCTTAATTTGAACTTCAATGATACGCACCCTAACAATGCCGTTATAATTACAGACTTGTAGAATGCAATAACATGTTTACAAGCCTGAGTAATCCAGACGATGTCAACCCTTTATGTTATAAACAGTCCAGAAATTTATATGAAATATATTTGGTCTAGGAATTAATTCGTGCGGTTTTACAAAAGATGGCGTAACTAGCTTATTGTCCCATAGTTTCGTTGATCCAAACATGCGTTGAAAACTACTGTCATTGAGCATCTTGTTTAGTATATGTCAGTTGCTTGAAGCGGAAACAACAACATTTTTTCTTCAACTGAAAATGGCGCATTTTGTGCCTGATAAAGTGTTTTTGCGGGGAGTTATTCTTCATTGCTTTAACATGAAGAAAAGTGCTACCGCAAGTCATCATATTTTAGTGGAAGTGTTTGGTGACCATGCTCTAGCTGAGCGAACGTGTCAGAAGTGGTTTGCACGGTTTAAAGGTGGTGATTTCAGCTTGGAAGACCAAAAGCAATTTGGACAGCCAAAAGAATTTGAAGATGAAGAATTGAGAGCATTGCTTGATCAGGATTCGTGTCAAACGCAGGACGAACTTGCAGAAGCATTTGGAGTTAAGCAAACAACAGTTTCCAAACGTCTCAAAGCCATAGGAATGATTCAAAAGATGTCTTATTGGGTTTCACATGAATTGAAAAGAAAGACGTTGAAAGAAGAAAAACCGTTTGCGAATTGCTGCTTCAAAGACAGAAAAGGAAGGGATTTTTGCATCGAATTGTAACTGGTGATGAGAAGTGGATTCATTACGAGAATCCTAAACGAAAAAAGGCCTGGGTGAAGCAAGGTGAACCAGGTCCTTCACAACCGAAACGAGATATTCATTGTGCAAAGGTTATGCTGTATATATGGTGGGATTTGAAACGTGTGGTGTACTATGAACTTCTGAAACTTGGTGAAACTATTAGACCCCATGGACACCGCTATCGACAAAAATTAATGCGTTTGAAGCAAGCTCTGGCCTGAAAACGACCAGAATGGAATAACAGGCATAATAAACTTATTTATCAAGATGATAACGCTCGACCACATGTCGCAAAACCGGTCAAAACCTATTTGGAAAATGTCGAATGGAAAGTGTTACTCCACCCGCGATATTCACCAGACACTGCTCCGTCTGACTACTACTTGATCGATTGCATGAATAACGATTTGATTGGACAGCGGTTCACTTCTTCAGAAAATATCGAAAAATGGATCTTTGATTAGATTGCGTCAAAAGATGAGGAATTCTTTCGACACGGAATCCGTAAATTGCCTGAAAGATGGGAGAAAGTAGTGGCTAGCGATGGACAATATTTTTGTTAACGTATTCATTTACTTTGTTTTTGAAATAAAGCTTCAATTTTTATTAAAAACCGCACGAATTAATTCCTAGACCAAATACAATATAACACATGCAAAATACATTGACGTTTTTTATGCATAATCTTCCTTTAATTTAAACATGGAAAAAGCGATTACGTTCGTTGATAGAGGTCTATCGTATCTGTCTTAAATTTTTCCAATAAACTACAGGCTGCAGTGGAAACTACCAATTCTTATGGAAACATATATAATTCAGTATGTTTCTCTTCGTTTACTATGCAAATTTGAAATTCTCTTTATGAACGAACTTTAATTTACAATCTAAGTGATGTATAGAATTCAACAAAATATTTTGTACAGTTTTGATATATATATTCTCCATGTTGTAAATTTATTCTTATCTAGTAGATGACTATTCCTCATTGTCTCTAAGTGTGCAGTTCATTTGTACCTTTGTTTGAGATGTTTATGATTGTGATCCACTGAAGTATTAGGTTGGCAGAGCTTTTGATATTTGTGTGATATTTTCTATAATTTCTCGGAGATGAACTAATGTAAACTATACTCGGTAATGTTTTCTACCTCCCATTCCTGTTTTTGGTTCTGCTCCTTGTGCTGTTTTTCCTTCTTGCTTGTTTTATATTTGTCCTGTGTGAGATTGGAGTGCTGGTTTCAGATATATCTTCACCTTCGTCTGCTTTTGTCTTTTATTATTATTATTATTATTATTATTATTATTATTATTATTATTATTATTATTATTATTATTAAGAGTTTTCACTACAGTGAAATTAAACTACCGCTAATTTTACAGTTTTTCTGTAATATCTTTAAAACAAATAAAAATATTCGAAAAGCAGAAACGTAGTGAACTAGAAAATATGGTTTTGCATGTGATACCTTTACCACAATTCACCTATCTGCTTTTGGTATACCGCTATTTAAAGAACCCACAAAAAATGCTAAATCTATCTACAGTTGCAAATCGAAAGCAGATAGATGAGTTGTGATAACGGCACCACATGCAAGATCATATTGTCTAGTTCACTACGTTTCTGCTTTTCGAATATTTTTATTTGTTTTGAAGATATTACAGGAAAACTCTAAAAATTAGCGGTAGTTTAATTTCGCTGTAGTGAAGACCCTTAATAAGGCCTACCACGGCAGTGAAGATTGATCCTGCAAAAGGCCGCAGTAGAGGTCATTCTTGGTAAGTAGCACTGAGATGATGCTTCCTTTCTTTCTAAGTGGTCTTTTTGGGTAATTACTGGCAACAGAACGATGAACAATCTTTCTGGAGGTAACACGGAAGTTCTTGCGTAGGAGTCCTTTGTGTGTATACAGGCAGAGGATTGAGTGAGCGTATCCACAGCAGTTCCAACATGACGTCAGTCATGGAATGCTTGGTAGGAGATATAGTTTTTGTTAAATATACATACTACATTGGATATTAAGTTGCTTATTAGGACCGGGTCTGTTGAGAACAATCTACATCAATTTGGTGTTTCCTTTGTCACTTTTAATCCTGGATATTTTCGTGAAGTAGATCTTATGTACACAATTTTTTGTTCTATTTCTAACGTATCTACGTTGATGGATATGCTGGTGATTACACATGTAGAAACAGCTTTCTTCTTCGGAGTAGTGCGAATAGGTTTTATGTTGTGGTGGAGAAATACTGCCTGTGCACCAAGATCAGCAGCCTGAAATTTTGCAGCAAGAGACGTCTGTCATCAGTTTTCGCAGAAAATACGAAATATGTGGAGTCTCTGTGTGTAGGCTCATTTTCCAGGATATTTCAGTTTACATCCAGAAATAACTAATAAATGTGACGTATAAAAATGAAATTTTTGAGTTTTACGTCCCACGGTTATGCCGGTTAGGCTAAAGGAGACGGTGATTATGAGAAATGAATGAAATTGTGGAATGAAGAAAGTGGGAGGAAACGGGAGAACCCCGAGAAAACCCACGCACACGGTGTTTGTCCACCACAAAGTTCACTTGGCTGGGGCTGGGATCGAACCCGGGGCCGCAAGCACCAGAGGTGAACGCTCTACCACTGAGCCAAATATGACGTATCGATCTTCCTTCTTTCATTAACCATTAATCGGAAAATTTAAATAATTTTATTTTTGGGGGCAAGAATAATTAGAAATTGAACTTGTTTTTAATTCTGGCTGGTATGGTCCAGATGTCTCAAGATATTGGGTTAATGATTGAATAATAAACTATTGTTATCACATGTGTCTGTGATCCATTGTAAATTTTCTGACAATCTTATAATTTATAAATAATGGCAAAATAGGTTAAATAAATAGAGGGGAGGTCTCCGAGAAACTTCACGTTCGGCACGTTGTCTAGGCTACTACTATCCTACAAGGCTTGGTTTCAAACTAGCATTTGCTGTTTTTACTCTAACATCCCCGATTATGCTCCGAGGATAAGGGAAATGCTGGTATAAACAAGGTACCTGCTCACAGTCTGTGCCCATAACAATCCCACTTAGCTCGAGCTGGAATCAAACCAGGAACTCACACACCAGATGTGAGCACACTATCATTGAGCCACTGCGGCATCAATTAGCAATTTCTCGCAACAAAGGTGAATGAATGCTTTATTTCGGAACATAGCAGCTCTACTTGTAGAGGTAAGGACCTAACAGTAACACCAAAATACATACTATTTGTAAGATGATCAAAATCCCTTCTGAAATATATTTTTTAAAAAGGAAATACATCGGAAACAAACAAAATTGGAAATAAAGGAAGAAAATCAAAAACAAGTTCTTTTATGGTAAAGCAAAGTTTGGAGAAAAACGTATAAAGCGTAGAAAGCTTATTAGGAAGCACCGAACAAAGGCACTTAATTGGCTTAACGTTTCTTCTAATACAACATCCAATAATAATAATAAAAAAGGTTCTTTCTTGTTTATTACTCGTTTTTTCTCTTTCTTATTAAAAGCAAATTCAACTGAAAAGGAAACAAATAAAAAATTAAGCTTCTCAGTGTTGCCACAGTCCTAGCTCTGGAGTGAGCTGAAAAATAGTACCAAATTGAAACAGAAAAAGGGCTGAATTCATTATTCTATAGCAGTGTAATACATGGCCCTATAACAAAAACTAAAAGAGGTAAAGTTCCAGAATACTGGACCCCCCTTCCTCTTCCTAGAGTCCAAATCGAAAAAGTGCTCTTTTTTAAAAAAAATAATAATTACATTTTAAAAACATCCAATTAGGAGGACCCCGAACAACTGTGGAAGTAGATGAAACTTTTCTTGAGCGTAGGAAGTATAAGAGAGGCCGCAAATTAAAAGGGTAAACAGTTACCATCTTCAGTATGAACTGTAAGGAAACCAAACGCGCCTCTATTTCAAAGTGACCAATAAACCAAAACGGTATTATGGCCGTATATGATAAAATATATAAAACGAGAAACAAATCAATCATATCTGGGTTCGTGTGTAAACAGTACGTTATAATAAAATATTAAAATATAAGTTATTGCTCCTTATTCTCGCTTATTTCACGACCGAAGGAGGATAATAGACTGTAAGAAGAATATAAGGTAGGTAAACTGACATTTGTAAAAAAAAAATGTAAAACCTGTGCAGGGTCCTAAAATCTTCCCTGAAAGACATCACAAGACATTATGCGCCCATCTAGCGTCATTTGTTTCCCAGTATAGTTCGAATTACGAAATTTCCACACAAAGTTCGTAGCGTTATACGGTACAACGTCACAGAAGGAATGTTCAACAGCATTTTTGAACAGTCCAACATACAATATGTAGGAAAAGTCTTACTGACACTTTTGAAAATATGACAAGTATTTGTTAAATGGTGCTGAATTGGGTAGAATTGTACCTAATCTTCCACAAAAGGGGCTGAAAATGCCAGCGTGGTACCAACGGGCGATGAATGACAAAAAAAAAAGGCTGAATTTGGTACAATTGCACTAAGTGTAGCAACACTGAAGCTTCCCATATTTCTTTCCACCTCCGCTACTTCTGTGTGTTCGTGTTTTGCTTCAGCCAACCGACATTTATTAACCATTCATATCCTGAAGCGATGGAAACGAATTTAAAAATACACACTCAAAGCATACAAGCTCTGCATTGGTCGAAATCCTTGGAATATGTTTCCATTATTAATGAATGCAACAACAAGGAAAAAAAAGAAACAGAAAATCGAAATGGTATTGAAAGTAAACTTCAAACGATTTTTTAAATAAAAAATCTCTCTTTACTCATTGTTATCAGCTATGAAAATATCTACTTTCATTTTTCACTGTAGAATGTATATATGATTTGCATGGATTGTTATTTCTCTGGCTGACATACAAAAGGATGATTGTGTTTTTTCTTGAGTTATGGATATATCTTTCCTTTAGAAATTCGTTTTTGTTACTTTTTTTTATGTTTATCCCCTGTGGAGTTCTTCCAGATGCTGGTAATATCCCCTTTTTCTTGCTACTGTTCGTACACCACTGTTAGCTATTGTAATAATCGTCTGGCTTCGCCTAGCTACATTCTCGACAGATCTAATTCGGTGCTTACCTGTTTGCTAGACTTTTCTCGCCACATACCATGCATATAGCACAAATCAAACTCCAGCTGATGTCGGTCCTTGTGGCCGAGTGTGGTAGAAAATGGGCTCGTAATGAAAATCGGTTTGGGCCTGGGTTTAAAATTGGCCCAAGGAAAGTTTTTTAATTAGTTTTTAAATTTTCATAACACTTTTATCACGAAAATAAGATAAAGATAATACTTGTCTGCCCTTGTACGTAATATATAGTACATAAAAAATGATTTAGTTACGTTACGAAACATAGCTGAGAGAGCGTCAGCGAGCAAAGGGGGTTAGAAGGCCCGCAGGGCTCCTTTTGTTCCACCTTGACTCCCATGATAATACTATGTAACATTACGTCACACTCGGGTGATGCAACTTCGAATCTCACCAATCAGAAACGTGTATTTAGTTCCTATGGCTAAAGTCGAGTTTTAAAAAAAACTGCTTCTGCAATGCGTCCTCTATGTCTTCTTCTAAAAGCGTGACACACAGAAAAATCGAGCCTATTTAGAAGAAAATTCGTAGATTCTGGCCATAGATTGCTTTCCTAGCGCTGCTCCTGTCGCCCCATGAGAACTGCAATCTGTGTTGTGGTATACACCCTCCATTCCAAAAGAAACCGAACTTTTGAAAACAAATAGTACCACTAGTGCCATCTGTTGTAATATTTTACCGGTAGATGGCGTAGTCCCTCATTGACAACTGGTATAAATGTCATGACATTTGAATGCACGGCAACAAAGTTATTGCGTTTCAACTGTCAGTGTGTTGTGTACATCGGTCGGAAAATGAGTTTCAAACAACGAGCTGCAATTGAGTTTTGTGTTCAACTGGGAAAAACTTTTAGTGAAACGCACCAAATGCTACAAAATGCATATGGTGATGAGTGTCTATCCCGTACGCAAGTTTACGAGTGGTTCAGGCGATTCAAATCGGGTAGAGAGACGCTGGATGATGCCGAAAGATCAGGCCGTCCCAGAACCGGATTATCGGAAGAAAACATCGAAAAAGTGCGTGAATTCATCAAACATAACAAAAAATCGTCGGTGAAAGTTATTGAAATGGAATTAGGCATTCCTCAAACAACCGCATACCGCATTTTGACCGAAGTTTTGGGCCTTAAGAAGGTTAATTCGCGGTTTGTACCACACAAACTCACCGAAGACCAAAAAGTTGATCGAATTGCGCATTGCAAAGACATCGTTAAAAGTGCTCGGCAGGATTGAAACTTCTTGAAATCGATTGTAACTGGTGACGAGACGTGGTGTTTTGAATATGAACCCGAAACAAAGCGGCAAAGTGCTGAATGGAGAGCGCCGGATGAAGGAACACCCAAAAAAAGTCGTTTGGTGAAGTCAAAAGTTAAGGTGATGCTGATTTGTTTTTACGATTCAAAAGGAATTATCCACAAAGAATTTGTTCAGCCCGGCCAGACAGTCACTGGAGAGTTTTACTTGGGCGTCATGAAGCGTTTGCTGGCAAGAATTCGTCGTATTCGGCCCGAATATCGCGAAATCGGCAGTTGGACTCTTTTGGACGATAATGCACCATCACATCGTTCGCTACTTGTAACTGAATTTTTGGTCAAAAATCACATTATTCGGTTGCATCATCCGCCCTATTCACCAGATCTTGCTCCGTGCGATTTCTATCTGTTCCCGAAACTGCATTTGGCGATGAAAGGAAAGTGGCACGCATCGATTGATGCCATTGAGAAGGCGACGACCGCCGTCCTAAAGACCATTCCAATAAAGGACATGGAGAAGTCGTTTGACAACTTGTTGGAGCGTGCAAATATGTGTATCGATGCAGAAGGGGAATACATTGATTAATAAAAATGATTTGTTCCAAAATGTACATTGCTTTTTTTGTTTTTTTAAAACGTTCGGTTTCTTTTGGAATGGAGGGTGTAAATTTTCTGTACTCTGTAGTGTTTGTATACAACTAGATAATGTTCGGCGAGGGACACGCATAATTTTCGTCTATTTGTGGCTGTACAGATGGTTATGGCTAAGCAAAAAATCTGTATTTATACAAGTACAGAAAGTCTTGTGTGTGGTACAAGATCCTGCTAGATTTCGCCTCTCCGGATTTTTTGAGCTCCTTCGTGGCTAAGCGGTTAGCGCACGCGCCTTTGGCTTGGGAGACCCAGGTTCGATTCCCGGCGGGAGCTCATGTGGTTCGGATTTCACGTTAATCAGTAGGTCCACGTCTCATATAGCCTCGCTGCTGAACGGGACGTTAAACTCAAAGTCAACTCCACTCTCCGGATTTTCTAAACCAAAAATCAACTTTTTTTTTTCTGCCAGTGCAAGCTCCTTCTGTGAGTCTCGTTACATTTCCATAATGACATGAAAACAACATAAGCTGAATCTTCATAGCAAAGACCGCAGAGGACAAATTTGACAAATGTAGTGAATGTGGTTTTAGCGCTCCATAGATCCGGTCGCTATCGTCAAAACTTCTCCCTCAGACATCCTAACAAATGCAAATGCAGTAGAACTTGCTATTGACAGTCCATCCTTGTTGGCATTGCAGACGTAGTCAGAGTAGCACCAGTTGCTGAGTTCCCGATGTGCCTTTGTGCACTAGTGTATGAAGTCATTTGCTTCTTGTGACTATGTGCGATTATGGTATCACCTGGTGACGAGTTATAGAACTAATTTCGAAACTTTTTGGTACTATCTCGTATTATAAGAATAAGAGAGAGACTTAAACTTACTCTCTTATCCTATGTGAATGCTATGAAAGCGGTAAGCATATATTTTAGGTAATATCAGTAAATCATCATACTCCATTTCCCAGTCTCCTATTGTGCGCGTTTTTAGTATGAAGCGTGCGTTTGAACCGACGTAGATCTAGTCTGGCAATTCAAGTATTACGTAAACTAATAGGTATCACATTGCGGTTTTGAAGACAATGACGGACCATCCAGTTGAACTTGCTCCATCATTCTGACAAAAGTTCTTTACGCGTACTTTAAAACGCAACGGAGTTCGCCCTTCCTGCTGGTCTAGTGACTAGTGTACACTCATATGGTGTACGGGAGCCCTGGTTTGTTTCCCGATGAGCAAGCTTTGAAATTTGAACGGACTACGAGTATAACGTACGTTCTGGGAAAGGGACGCTAAACTGGAACCAAGCAGCCAAAGTAACGGAGTTTGCTAAGTCCAGTGACGTGAGGTCCGTAATTAAGCTATCGCGGAGGCGATATACTCTGGTGGGGAATGACGCATACTGTGAAATTTGATCTTACATAACGGTCTGTGCAGCCACTAACTGTTCCTGATTCGAACTTCGGTCGTGATTCGGGGACTATTAATAGTAAGACCTGCCTTTCTTAACCTCGTTGTTACATAAGAACGAAGAACACACGGATTCAAGTTGTCGGAGTTTCTACCGGATTTTAGGTTTACAATAATTTTCAGCTATACGCTTATTAATGATGTAGCTATTTATTCTTTTATTGGATACCAGTGGCGATTCGAGAAGGTAAAAACTGCATATTATGAGTTTACTATAATCTTTCAAAATTATGGAAATAATAGCTTTAATAATTTTTGTTACTCAAAAATTGGAGGGCCTAGCCCCCTGGCCCCGAGCTAGATCCGCCACTGTTTTGATACACCAATTAATTTAAAATGTTTGATTCGCTAGTTCACGCCATACTGAACTCGGCAACAATTAAATAAACTACTGCAGGATTTAGTATAATTTAATTTTTAATCGCGAAATTAACCACACCTAAACATTTCAATATATCTTTATTTATTTCGTTTTAAAGAAGTATGGTTTTTTTTTTTTTTTCGTCTCGTTCTGAGTCAGAATTACCTTATTTTTCCCCATTTCAGCGTAAAAAAGGAGGAAAATACGTCGTGTTTAAAATTACAAAACCATTTCGTTTCTCTTTTTATGAAAATTTATTTTCTCTCTCGTTCTTTCTTTTCCTTGATCTTGTTGTGGTTTACCTTCCTTTGTTCTGGATCAGGGCCAAACCAAAAAACTCGTTGGCCTCCGAATATAATTCTTTTCTTTTTCTTTTCTTTTTTTTCACTATTTTAAATGTCTTTTTTAACTCCTTGTTCGAAACGAAACTCAACAGTCAGAGATTTTTTAAATAAAAAAAAGTTATTTTTCTACCTTTAAAGAAAACACAGTTTTTGCAGTAATTTCATTTTAATGAATGTATCTGTTACAAGTTTCTGAACACCATAATGTATTTATAAGTGCTTAACTTCTCCTTAATGATTTTAAAAATACAAAGGGGAGTCAAATAGTTAATTTGTAATAGTGACTGCACTTGTTTTTTTAACGTTTTAAACCAGTAGCGATATTTAAGATTTTGCTCCTGCGGGAAGAGGAGGGGGATTATCCTCATTAGTATGATAGTATCTTGTTGATTAATGTATATGAAATTCATAGGGTAACTCCAAATAATTATCCTCTTTCAAATTGTCTTCAGTCAGTCTGCTAAAATTTTAGCTTCTGTTTTCGTTAGTAAGGTCTTCTAAAGTTTGTTCGTTTGTTACTGAAACTGTAACATACATAGCTCTATGAACTGAAGAAATCTAATGTTGCTCTCTAGTTCAACACATAGCTCTCTCGTGGCTAAAGCAGACACGCCTTTGGCGGGAGACTCAAGTTCCATTCCCGGTAAGAACTCACGTAGTTTGGTACCCACACTAACAAGGTACATTCTTGAAGTGTCCCCTCGGGATACGTGTAAAATTGATTCAAATACAAAATTATCAAATGCAAGCCCCAATGGAGTGTTGTATTAATTTTAGCGGCTCATACCGGTAACTTCCATATTTATGAACCTTCATATACCGGTATATACGGAATTCAAATATAAACTACTATAACGCACGGACACAAAATTACTTTTAGCTTCTTTAGATGTAACTGGACATGAATTTGGGCATATGCAAAGCAAATTGGATCAGGTACTGCTTCTCTAAGACGTGTTACACACCCTGGCCGCTATCTTGGATCTACCATATTGGATTCAACTTTCGGTTTTTCAAATGGCAATAGGTGCAAGTGATATATAAAATTCATGTACATTTTTTCTCGGAAATTTACTGGTATAGAGAGAAATTTACCTTATCTTCTACCGTTTGTAAGGTATAGCATATTAAATGTCAGGCAATGTCAAATTGCATGTTAACTCGTAGTGATAAACAGTCGTCAGCAATATTTGTATTTGAGACCAGTGCTATTCAACCTTTTTTCCTCGCGTGCCCCTAGACACAATTCTCCACATAATTGTGTACTCCTGAAGCTGATTAAAATAAATTAAATCGAAATTAACTTATTTAACTTAATACATATGTTCTATTGATTTAAAAAGGGAACAAATAGAGACCCAATAGAAGGACAATCAGTGTGCCAATCAAAAGACTATCTGCAGAAGGGAAAAGCGCACATCCGAAAACAATTAACATGGGAAATTTCAAAATATATGGGAGACATGCTGTTGTACTGAGGAGGATTTTCCCCTCATCCTCGCTGATAATTCGTACGAGGACAGTATTAAAAATTCAAAAACTAACAGTAAGTTCAGAACTAACCTGTTAATGAGATGACTGAGGTTGTTTCCCGAACACCAACTCCTCGATCCTTGGTCGAATCTTCGAGAGTGCGAGAATCAGATCTGATTCTGGAATCAAGCAGTTTTTGTACTTCATTTTTATTGATATTAATGGAGAGAAACCCTGTTCACACAAATATGTTGATGGAAATGGAAGAAGTTGTGAAATAGCACTACCACTAATTTCATTGTACTCTTTTCGAGCATAAATACAAAAGTCTCATATTGAAAAATTGTCGAATTACATTTGCAGTGAACTGTCAACTAATATCTCCAGCAGACCTCCAAAAGCAGCATTACGTACCCCCAAAAACATCTTCGCGTACCCCCGGTTGAATAGCACTGTTTTAGACGATGCAATGAAATGAAATGAAATGAAATCTTTGAGTTTAACGTCACATGGTTATGTTCATTAGGCTAAGAGAGATGGTGATTAAGACAAGTGAATGATGATGGAAGAATTGGTGGAATGAGAAAGTGGAAGGAAACGGAAAGAGAGTTAAGCGCTCTACCATTGAACCACTTTGCTCCCCTAAACGATGCAGTGATTGGCGCCAGAACGTACGGGAATAAAGTAACGGATGCCAGTATTTTGGTTTATTCCTTTTCACCAATCACCAAAAGTTTGTTTCTTTAAGTGTTTTTCCTCCAATCTTCGATTTAAGGAAATACGAAAAGAAAATCTGGTGTTGGTTCCTGCGAGTTACCACCCGCAATTTTTTTCTCATAGCTTATTTCATAATGCATTATTTTATGTGCGAGAATTTTGTGCTTCGCAATAAAAAAATACGTGCATCGCTGTTCTTTAAATTAACCGAGCAGAAAAGATATTGGCCGTAAAAGTCTCAGCCTAAACTTAAACGAAGGAGAAATTCTCTGTTTTACGATTTGTCCATTCGACTGTAAAGAAGGTAAAGCCAGATATAGCAATTACGCTGCAGACCATCAATTAGTCAAAAGAAAAATCAGGTTGATAGTCCTTGGTTCGTTTCATCTCACGTCACGTTCTGATGATCGTGTTCTCCATCGCAAAAGAAATCCAGTTCAGGATGATTGGTTTTCTGGAAGAATACCTTTTCTCCTCTGATGAAATCAGTCGTAAGAAATTCTGTCGAGATTGAACGCAGCAATTTCCCTCAATTTTCTTTCCCAGACTAACTTCTCTACGATTCTATCAATTCCGTCTCCAGTTACTGCAAGTAGTACGTACTACAAGAATACGGCAATTTAAAATTACCTCCATTTGGTATTGAAAACTAAATTATCGTTAGTATTTTATTTTCCACGATTTCTTAATAAAGAAGTTACTTCAGGTTCTCTGGCAGGTTGCTCTTTAAAAAAAAATCCGTTGATTAACGCCACTGTATACAAATCTGGATCAAGAGAAGTCTAACGCGAGTCGACCATGGATTGAACTTTTCTCAGTAAAAGAAGGAATTCAGTCTGCCAAAAAAATCAATAAAGAAATTATATCGTATACAAAATTGATATAGTAAATGTCTTCATTTACGTATATAAATGTCCAAAAGCAAGTACAGTAGAGCGTCGATTATCCGAAGTAATTGGGGGACATGGGTATTCGGAAAACTGATTTCTTCGGATAATCGAACTGTACATGTTTATTTGCCAAAAAGAAGACTGTACAGTAAATTTATTCATAGAAACAGGCATCTCTTTAAGTATTACAAAGTAACGTACAAAGGCAACTTTAGTAGGAATATATAGTATGTGGTACAGTTTATTAAACAAAAATACGTACATATTACATACGCATTTTGCATGAACAGTATACACAATACACAGAATTAACGTTTAAAAAAATCCAGCGGTGGCTCAGAGCGGCGACTACAGTGGGAAACTTGGTTTGGGAGTGAGGTGGATGATGGACGGTAGGGTGGGAGAGTAACAGGTGCGAGGGAGTACACAATTCGGTTAAGCGGTCGTTCGGTTGACCGACGTTCGGATAATCGACGCTCTACTGTACTATTTTTTAGATTTCCAAACTATATAATACATAAATATAGGATGAGTTTTTAAAACTCACGGATTTCATTTGGGTCTAGAATTTCTAACTGACGTCCAATTTTCATGCGGTTTCTGGCATATGATCAAGGAAGAGTGGGAGATTTAAGGGACTATGTTTACTAGTTTAAATTCATCCGGGGTAATGTCGATCACGCCTGAATATATATGTTTGCCAATATTTCGTAAAAACAGTGGTTGTTTGTTTTCTTGTCAAAAGATGTAGTTGAGTCGTCGTTACGAAAAAGTAGTCATATTACCTCAAAGCAAGGGCGCCGATCCTGGGATGCCAAGGGGGACCGGGCTCCCCCAAAGCTCATGTGGGCCCCCTATTGTATCTATGAATATAAAATATTTGGCATAATGTGAGTGCAATTTGTCTTAAAATCTACATACATATCTTCTGCATCTGAATGCCCCCCCCCCCCAAAAAAAATTACAGAGAAATCGGCGCCCTTGCCTCAAAGAAATATGAATATCATCTGCTACTGCTTTTTCGCCAAATGAGAAGCTTTCGTGCACTACATCTTCAGCTGGGCCACGGTGGCTCAGTGGTAGAGCATTCACCTCTGGTGCATGGGGTCTCGGGTTCAAACCCTGCTCCCGCCAAGTGAACTTTGTGGTGGACAAACACCGTGTGCGTGGGTTTTCTCGGGGTTCTCCCGTTTCCTCCCACTTTCTTCATTCCACCATTTCATTCATTTCTCATAATCACCGTCTCCTTTAGCCTAACCGGCATAAGCGTGGGACGTAAAACTAAAAGATTTCATTTTTTACATCTTCAGCTAATCTCGTCTTCTTGACGTAACAATTTTCTGGTTAAAAACCCTCCATCAGTTTGAGTTTGACTTTGTGTGTTTTGGGTCTCTGTGTAAGAGCAAAGTTATGTACACAGCTTGAATCTGGTTGTGTGTGGGTGCACATACCGTCATCTACAGTATAGCCGTTCCTCACCACACCATCTTGCTTCCAATATAAGTGAGTTACAGAGCATATTCACCGGCCTAGCCTCATCTATCAATTGTAACATCTTCCACAACTTTCTCTTTTTCCTTCTATCACATTCCTCAGGATAAAGTTTGTTCCTGTTTCTCTTCTTCTTTCAAAGGGGGCCGCGGTGGCTCAGTGCTGGAGCGTTCACCTCTGGTGCTTGGGTCCTGGGTTCGATCCCAGCCCCCGCCAAGTGAACTTTGTGGTGGACAAACACCGTGTGCGTGGGTTTTCTCGGGGTTCTCCCGTTTCCTCCCACTTTGTTCATTCCACCATTTCATTCATTACTCATCATCACCGTCTCCTTTAGCCTAACCGGCATAACCGTGGGACGTGGGTTTTAACACATTCATGTTTTTTCTTTGTTAGAAATATTTATTTCTTGTTTTTAAAGAATGGAACAAGAGGAAAAATGTGTTCAAACTTTATTCAGCCGTGGGGAACATGATGGATCAGTGGTAGAGTGCTTATCTCTGATGCATGACGTCCCTGGTTCGATCCCTGGATAAGTAAGTTTGTGGTGGACAACATCGTGTCCCTGGGTTTTCTCGTAGTACTCCCGTTTTTCATTCCACCAACTCTTCCCCTTGCCTGAATCATCCTCTCCTTTAGCCTAAATGGCATTTGTTAATCTTCGGACGTTAACTGAAATAGTCTACTTAATTCCATCTCATTCTTCGTTCACTCATGGTTCTTATTTGACTAGACTGGTGAAACAGTCTTCAAAAGAATATTAACATTTCTAGCGTGACATTTAAATCCGTAATCTCCGTTAATCGTTCGCTTATATTCCCTGGATTGATTTCGTTTACCAGTAATTGCTTCCGAATATTTTAAAATAAAAACTAATAATTTTAATGAACTTCATAGTGAAATTTTAATCGACAGAATTTTAAGCATTTTCCGCGCTTACTCAGAGGTATTGTAACTTCCCTTTCAGAAACTTGTATTCAGTCTGCTCCAATTATTTCCTGAGTCTAGAAGCAACCACCTGAAAAAGCCAATTCTAATTCGTAGCGTCTATGATTGATGAAGCACATTTCAATGGTTTTAAGTGAATAATTCTGTATCTCATGTGCAGCGGGGGTGATGGAGGGAAGACCGTTGTAAAACCCTGCTTTCCCTGTCTAGTAATAATTAATCATTTCTGTGTGGCTTTGTGTCGATATCAAAGACAAATATTAGCAGAGGCTTTCCTTCTGGCGTTGCAGGGTTGGAACTTTCGACCAATTTATCAGCTTCTCTGCTATGAATTACATCCCTATTCTACCACTCATCCCAACATATTTTGTGATTTTAATTAACTGCTTTTATTCGATAAAAACTGTCTAGGTATTCGTCGCTCTTGGCAGTTCATTTGTTTCAAACATTTTTTTTATGAAGGACGGTACTGATAATGTTTTATCTTTGTAAGAATTTAATCCTGTAAAACATGTTAACTTGGGCTCATTTTTATGGAATCTATTTCGTGATATGACATCCATTATTCATTAGTTTGTAAGTTAGTCAGCTGAGTATCGTAGAACGTGATCAGATTGAAGTAATGTTGTTCCAATACTGTCAACGATAAATTCATCTTTGTATCTTGTACACCTGGATCAGTGGCGTATCTAGAAGGTAGAACTGTGGGGCAGCCAGAATCCAGACTATGATAAGAATATCATGAGTTTACTATAAACATTCACATATATATATATAAATAATAGCTTAAATTATTTTTGTTACTCAAAAAACTGCCCCCCCCCCCGACCCCGAGCTAGATTCGCCACTGACCTACGTAATGTCATTTCTTAGAAATCCTATCACAACATCTTTTAATGTTGTATGTTTGGGGCAGGGACGTAACTTGTGGAGGGCAAGGGGCAACTGCCCCTCCAAGGAAGCTCCCCGCGGCTCGAGAGGGGCCTATTTTAAGACAAAATTTTCTTACTCCATATACGATACGAACATGAAATTATAAATGAAGCATCAAATAGGTTCACTATATTATATAAACAAAACAGCATACAAGAGGTAAATAAAACAAAAATGAGTAGTGGGCCCATTTCAGTAAAAAAAAATCTACTATTAGGGGCCCTAGAAATAATATTTATTCGTATGGCTTTGAGATTTGTCAATATTGCCCCTTTAATTAATTTGTCATGTATGAAACGGGTCTAGAGGCTAAGGCCCCGCAGACCTTGGCGTGGGGGGAGGGCCCACAGGCTCCGGGGGTCCCATAGAGAGTAAGAAAAAGATGTGAAGAGGGAGCCCAAACATTAGAAAAACAACTTTTCTAGGGGGCCCAAATACGCGTATTAATGCTTCCCCCCCCCCAGAAAAACTATAAGTTACGTCGCTGGTTTGGTTGAAGGAGAAAGGAGCCCAAACTTTTCCAAATTTGGCAGAAATCCTATTCGTGTATGATAAAAGCAACCTTTTCTTCATATGAATTCAATAAAACGACTGCTACGCCCGTATTATGCTCCGGAAACGGAAATCAAAAATGAAATATTTTAGTTTAACGTCCCGCGATTATGTCCTTTAGACTAAGGGAGAGGATAATTAAGGTAAGTGAATGATGATGGAATGAGAATGTGGAAAGAAAACGGGAGCACCCCGAGAGAACCCACGGACAGGAAACACCACAAACTTACTTGACCGGGGATCAAACGAGGGACCCCACGCACCAAAGGTAAGCGCCCTAGCACTGAGCCACCGTGTACCCAATACTATAAACAGGGTCACATCCACAAGAGAAGGGGTCCACTGGATTCGGACCTCCCAATACTTTTTAACATATATTGGTTCACTTTCTAAATAAAACTATACTTGTTTAACAGGGAAATGGTTGATGCAGCATAAAAATTTGATCTTACAGTTCATCTGTACCGTTTCTCTTATAAAACAATCTAGTTCTCTCATTTTTTTCTGAAAATATAGGAGGAAGTATTTTTATAATTACTTATCGTCTTTCCGGGTGTAGAATAATACCCGTTCAATACTACATAGACGTAGTGACAAGTAGTATTGGATCCCTTCCCAACAAAAGTTTCTGTGTGCGATACTGACTGCAAAATATACTGCAGTTGAGGTATTTTTTCTCGCAACTGTATTTACATGTCATCCCATTCTAGAAATCTCTTAGTTTGTGTACTGACGGTACTAAAAAGCAAAAGTAACTCATTCGAATGTTTTAAGTATTCCTAAGTAGTATGCAATTTATTGTGGACAAAGAAAAGTATTTCAAGTTTAACGGCAGATGATCTGCGTGGTGTTTCACCAAGTTTGCAAATTATAGAAAGTATTTTCTGTGTAAAATATGTACGAAGCGTGTCCGAAAAGTAAGTATCATTTTTTAAAAAAATTACTAAAACACATTTGTTCAAGCCAAATTCATTTTTAACCTTCAAAGTACGGGATATTTTGTTTTCAAAATACCCTGTTTCTTGTTTTAACTACGGATATTTTGATTTCGAAATGGTACTACAATAACTTTTGTAACACGTTTTCTTTCATGTGTCTTCGATAAATAGGAGTGAAGAAATGGACTTCTTTATAAACCCTTACGAAAACGCTTTAAATATAGTTTAAAGGTTAAAGGTAAATTATCTCCGTAGTTTAAAGGTTAAAGATTTACCTCCGTAATTTAAGGGTTAAATGAAAAAGCACACACCTTAAACTATTTTTCGGCATAATTTCCCCAATGTTCAAACACTTGTCATAGTTGGTGACCAACTTGTTCAAACCTTCCTCGTAAAAACATCTCGCCACTGAAGACAACCATAACCCCATAGCAATTTTTCCACTCCATACAAGATAAACCCACAACTCAACCGTACTGTCGTCAGTGAAGAGGCAATCAACCAATGAAACTTGCGTGCACACGCGGAACGCGGAACGTGGCGTTCAAACGAAACGGTGCGTACTTGCCGGACACTGGCGGGATGTTTCGTTGAGGAAGGTTTGCAAAAGTTGGTCACCCGCTCTGATAAGTGTTTGAACATTGGTAGAAACTATGTCGAAAAATAGTTTAAGGTGTGCTCTTTCATGTAAAAATAAATTTGGCTTGAACAAACGTGTTTTAGTATATATTTTTTCGAAGCGGTACTTAGTATGAACTGAAATAATTTCTATCCGTTATGAAGAGGTTATTAAATCGTTATGTATGAGGGAGAACAATACTATCGGTCCGTATCTGATAGTATTCGTTACCGTTATATGATAGCGAGGTAGAAACGATTTTAGCTAGGAAAGTATCCTTGCTTGGGAAGTTTCTTTAAGGCAGATTTCGCCGTGCTTCCACTTAGGCACTAATTGCATTTAATCCCTGGTTACTTGTAGTAACAAAGACAAAAAATATCGCCAGTGGAATTGATTTTCAGATTAAGTTCTTTTTTGTTAGATTTAGATTTGTTTCTTTGATAAACGACGAAGTGTCCTTGACATTATATCATGAAAAAGACCGTTTTTTGTCATATTTTATTGTTCATAAAAGAACTGCAAAGACCATATTTTATTAACTGATGTTCGACGATAAGTGGCTTCAGATTGCTACTACTAACTGACGCAGAGTTGGAACGTATTTTTGAATCTATAAAGTAATAAATTTCCGCATTCATTTTGTTAGCACGTTAATAATTTGTCGATTAAATCAATGCATGACCCCCTTTTCTCTCTTAAATGTCAATTTCCAAATTTAGCCCACTCTACCTACATATATTATATATTACATAGCCCAATTAAGTTGAACAAATTTGAAAGTAATTGTTGTGTCTTTTTGCTGCAATTGCGAACTGAGTGAATATGCTTTTCCATTAATTCACAAAATGAAGGACCAGGAAAACATCGCAGCCATAAAACTGTCATGGACTGAATAGATAAGACACCAACAGCCATAATAAAAACAGCAAATAAATTACGAGAGACATTCAACACCTCGATAAGGATATATAATGAAAAATTGTCTATATGAGTTCTCAAAATACAATAATGAGCGTTTTGTACAGAGCTGGTGACCTCAGCGTAAGTATCAGAACCATATTCGTACATTTTTTAGCCATATATCAAACAAACGACGATGACCGAGAAAGCTTAATTAAAGTAGGGAATATTTATAATAATAGTACTATTAGTATTATATTATTAGTGTTATTATTAGTAATATTATTAGCATTTATAATAATACTATTATTAGATATAATAATTGTATTATTATAATCGGTTGATTTCGATTTACGTCATTTGTCAGCAGAGTATGTAAGTTCGCAAGGTATAGAATTTTAGCGTCTCTTTCAGTGCCAACGCTATAAAAGACGTGGATCTATAGCTTAAAGTATTAATCGAGCTACATGAGCTCCCAGCGGGAATAGAACCTGGATCTCTAACTCCGAACTATACGCTAGTTATAGCCAAGGGGAAGCTTTGAAGTTATATACACAATGAAATCTAAAATTTAAATTGGATCTGAATCACAATACTTCGTTTTATGCTTTCCCAGCGGAAATCAAACTCAGGATTTCTTGAATAAAAGGCATGTGTACTGTCTTCTAGACCCGGAATAATAATAATAACAAATAATCAGTACGAAAATAATCGAATATAAAGACTTGGCTGACGTTATCAAAAAGTTATGGAAATGTCAGAAAGTTACAGTAAGACCAATCTTTATTTCAACTACTGAAATTGTCTCTAAGAGTACTGTGACACAACTTGAACAAATAAACGCAAAACATCTCCTAAGAAATCTCTAAAAATCAGTAATACTAGACACCTGTCATATGGTCAGAAAGTTTTTGGAGAAAAATTCTCTAAACTGTCAGCACTTACCAGAGACGGCCGTCAAATACTACAAATATCTAAGGCATATACTCATTGATTGCCAATTGGTAGGTATGATTGCCAAGTGAAAGGCATAATTGCCAATTGTAGATATGCTTGCCAATTTGTAGGCATAATTGCCAACTGGTGAGCAAGATAGCCAATTGGTAGGTATGATTGCCAATTGAAATGCATGATTGCCAATTGAAATGCACGATTGCCAATTACAGGTATGCTTGCCAATTTGTAGGCATAATTGCCAATTGGTAAGCAAGATAGCCAATTGGTAGGTATGATTGCCAATTGAAAGGCATGATTGCCAATTGTAGGTATGCTTGCCAATTTGTAGGCATAATTGCCAATTGGTAAGCAAGATAGCCAATTGGTAGGTATGATTGCCAATTCAAATGCATGATTGCCAATTGTAGATATGCTTGCCAATTTGTAGGCATAATTGCCAATTGGTAAGCAAGATAGCCAATTGGTAGGTATGATTGCCAATTCAAATGCATGATTGCCAATTGTAGATATGCTTGCCAATTTGTAGGCATAATTGCCAATTGGTAAGCAAGATAGCCAATTGGTAGGTATGATTGCCAATTGAAAGGCATGATTGCCAATTGTAGGTATGCTTGCCAATTTGTAGGCATAATTGCCAATTGGTAAGCAAGATAGCCAATTGGTAGGTATGATTGCCAATTGGTAATTGTAAAAATAACCCTGAAAAGTACTGCGGCTCAACGTAGCTTAAATTGTATGTTGGCTAACCAATCACATGCTGTCATTTATTCAACAGTTTCAATCTTGTACTGCCAAGCACAATTTTACTTCTTTCATAGGAGCTAACGTTGGCAATTTGATTGGTTGATAAAAGCGCGATAAACTGGGCAATTGCAACGAAAGGGCAACATAGGCTAGTTTAGCACTTCCCAAAGTTCGGCCTACTTCTGTCTACGTTGCTAGTTACTTCCTAATTCAAGTACCGTAAGACGGAGTTACTTTGCACAAGACTTAAAGAATTTTAAAGAAAATCGCATGTAACTTACAAACGTAATGATTTAGAACACTGCATTTTAAACATATAATAGCTAAATATATAAGATAAACATTAGTGCAAATTCATTAGTAAACATTCAGTATGACTATAGTTATTGAAATGTAAACTTTGGTGCAAAGTAACCCCATAGGTGGGGTTACTTTGCACAACATACGAAAAAGTATGTTTAACATACGAACAACGTTTATGTGCAATGTTTCCCGTTCAGTATTTATACATTTCAATTGCATTTTAACTGCATGCAGTGTACAAATATTGATATTAGAATGAGGCACCGGTATCAATACTTAGTATGAATTACCAATATTTGTAAAGAAAGTTATGTATCTTCTGGTACCGGCACAGGAGCCACATTCTAATAGTTTAGCATATGCCCCACAAAAATGTCAACTCAGGAACAGAACAAATCCCCGTTAACTGATTTGCCTTGATTACCGGTATTCCTTATGTCCAAGAATATCATCCCAACCATAATTAGTGGAAGATACGGGGTTTGAGACTTTCAAGCTGAAGCCCACCCAAATTCCAAGATTTATTTTTTAAAAAATCTAATTTTAGTCATTCTTATGAGTAATAGCTTCAAACCCCCTAAAAATCTAGTGATTTAAAAAAAAACTGACTTTGTGAGTGAAGAACCCCTCAAACTGGTTTACTGGATCCGCCACTGTTCATAATTTATTTTCCAACAAGAATTGTATTCCAGCATCTACCTAAATAGGAAATTAACCTAAATTTAGAATGCAGGAGGATCCAGTAGTAATAATTTCCTATCTAAGCGATATTTTGGACCAGTGCAAAGTAACTCCGAGTAGAGGCTGAAACTGCCTTCTCCCAGTTTTACTTTTTTTATGGCTTTAAAACGTTTCACATTTCAATTTCAACTATTGCATCGCAGTCCAATTATACACAGTAGCATTCTACGAAACTGAGTTAACTTTGACGGAAATTCTTGTACGGGATTCTTTGAAATATCTCAAATTTTGACTGCCTTTACAGTGACTGCTTTACATACCTCTATAACAACAAACCCTCCGGGTAATTAGAACTGATGTTAACCCCGAACAATATAGTTGAAACCGAAATACAGTTAGATGTTCTACCTTATGGTGGCAGTTGGAACTTTCTCTTTACAGTTCATGGTTTTACCGACAGAGGACTATGAAACTCTTTTCATATTTTGTGCAAAGTATGAGTACCCTGTCTTACGGTAACTCTAGTTGCCTCACTATTCTGAGTTAAAAGAAAAAGTTTCCTAGCCTCCCGAGCGCGAACATTAGCACGAGCATTAATTAGTGTACTACAAGGTAGCTCAAATTAATCAATTATGGTGTGGCAAATATAATTCGCCATTTCGTTAACGTTTACTTTTTAATCTCTTTGATATATGATCAAATTAGCTCGACATTTCAAATCGCAAGACACAAAACGTATTTTGAAGATTAATTTTAGCGCTTGATTGCTATTGTTTTTGTTCCGCGGTGCAAGAAGTCCTCTAGAATGGATATATGTAATCTCGTATTTTCCCAAACGTAAGCGCATGCTCAGCTTTCTCAATCTGTCCCTGCAGAAAGTTTTAGAAGAATCTCCTTAACCAAGTCCGTGCGAGAGATTCTAATCTTTCAAAAAAAAAAAAAAAAAACTTAGGACCGAGAGTAGAAGACCACTCGCTAAGAAAGATTGCTCTATTGAACAAGTAAGCCTGACGCTTGTTGTTATCTAATGAAAGTTGAAGAAGGGTTTGCGGGAACTCTAGTATGGGGTGAATAAGGGTTTAGGGGAAGAGAGGGAGGAGGTAGTTAAAGTGCTAGATTCGATTCTATCCTCTCGAGGACCGTGTGTCGTTCCTTCGCCCAAGAACTAATTCCTTTTCCTGTCAAAGCGGTAATAGGTCGAAGGAAATAAAGGAACAGAACGGCAACGCTCCTTCTGTTTTTTTTTTATTCTCTCTTCGATTATTCTTTCTTCTTCAGCCCTTTCCTTCCTTTGGAATTTCCTGCCTCCTCCTGCATATCCTTCATCCCCCCTCTCTCTCTTATGCCCCCCCTTTTGAATTTCCCCTGTGACAGGAAAGAGATTTTAAAAAACGGATACAATTGAGTAACTACTTTTTCACATTCGCTTCGCTTCATCTCCTGTGTTTTTTGTTACATCATCCATCTGAGTCTACGCATATCTAGTAAATAACTAATATAAAAAGATAGTAAATTTTTTTTAAAAAAATGTCATCTGAAGATGTTGTTACTGCTGTTCTATTTTGGACAAATAAAAATATCAAACAAGAATTTTAGGAATGATCAAAAATGGAACAAAAAATTGAGAGTTTGGCCAATAATTGGTTTTTGGAGCAGAGGGCAAAATTTTTTGAATGACCCCTAAATCGAGTTACTTAATAAACACATCATACTCAGTGGAGCTATTCAGCCGGTTCGCACCAGTTCACTAGAACCGGTTGTTAAAATATTTCTAGTTCACAAAACCGTTTTTTATAGGCCTACCCAAATATAATAGTAAATTTTACCCAGTTATACCCAGAAACAGTAAATTTTAGTTTAACTATCTTTGTTTCTAGAAGTTCTTACAGCTACAGGGTTAAACATGTGATCTCTCAAAACAATATATTAACGTTTATTTATTAACCTCAAATGCTCAGATATCAAGAATGAAAACTGGGATCGTATGAATGTAGTGGAGAGGGTTATTATTTATATTAGAAACGCATAGATACCATTATCAACAATTGTCGATAACCATCCAGTGCTGAATGAAGGTCTTTCCAATACTTTTTGACAAGCATTTTTCCTTGGACAATTCCAAGATATTTGCAATACTATATAATTTCGTCACACCATCTTGTATTAGGATGCTGGGTAGGTCTCTACTTGTCACTTGAGGTATCCAGTAAAAAAAATTTGCTTTTGTCTACCTTGTCTGGTTTGTTTGCTAACTGATGCAAGAAACCATTAACCCTTTGAATCCCAGCCCTGTATTAGAATGCAAAACCTCACGACCTTGCTAAGCAGAGAGCATTAGGCAACAAATAGTGCAAACAAGTCATCAACCACATTGGTTACTAAACAGGGTGGCAAACTTCTTGGCATTTGAAGGCGGCGCTCCAAGTTCCCTTTAAATGCTGCTAGCAAATGAGAGGCCAGCGGTATTGCCACATTTATTTTGTACACATCCACGTCTATCCCCTGTCACCTGATCGTGCTGTAGTTTGTCTGCTTAGCCATAGCCACACCCCTTTACCACTTGGCAACGTCGCGCCAGAGCTTGCGTTTTATTCGTTTATCTGAAATGCGAAGATGTTTGTCACAGGCTTTAATTCATACTCCTCTTCCTCCGGAACATAATCTAACGAATTATAACCCTCCTCTTCCTCTATATCCTACTGCTTTTGCGATACAAAGCACACAAAAACTAAAACACATGTCTCATAAATAGCAGAGGTTTGTACTCTCAGTAACAGATGGCATAATTACAGTGCTTTCAAAGATCACGTGCTCTAATGATGTCACAGCAACACGTAGACTTCGGTCTTCCATGACCAGAATCAGTCGTACATTTTCGTGGTCATTACGTGGTCATGCAGGAATATTTCCTCTTCAACAACCGTTGGAACCAACTACGTACGTAGTAGTAGGGAAGAATGAAGGTTCGACTACGCACAGGCCGTATGTCGTTATAATCAAGCGATTAAGGAAGGATTTTGTTTAATCGACATGGAAAGGCGGATTGGGGTTTCAATTACTATTATAATGTCCATATTAGCGAATCCTTAAAATTGAATATATGAAATTTGGAATTTGGACTTTTCATTTGAAACAATTAAAGGCGTGTTTGTACCGTTTCTGATATTTGACCTAGAGGGAAAAAAAGAAGTTTGGGATGGTTTACTAAAAATGCCCATATCTCGGGGAATTCTATAGGTTTAGAGAAACGGCATTTGGTGTTTGAATTTTTCATTTAAAATAATTTAACATGTGTTTTGAGCTTTCTTAAATATTTAACCTAGAAAGGAAGATAAACGGCGGGAGGTACACTAAAATGTCCATACGAACAGGGCCGGCTCTACCATATTGCATGGGGAGACAAGCTTCGAGAGAGGGCAAAATCTGTCAACACTATATTATTTAAAATAAATATTTGTTGTTGGAAACAGCCTTCATGATGATGATAGTTAAGTTTACTAAGCTGACCTTCTATTTGAATACTACATTCATAAATCACGTTAAGATCGCATGAGTTTAAGATCACATGGACAGTGCTAAAGCAAATAGGCAAATAAATCCCAGCATGAATTTCTTGATTGTTGCCAAATACAAGAACTCAATTCACGAAGAGTAGCGAACACCTGTTCCATTTAGTTAGTTATCACAGGTTTGATATGAAAAGTGTCTTGTCTTTGTCACAAACAAGTTCCTCATCATTGAAGGTGGGAACAAGTTTTAAAAAATAACTGATGTAGAAGGAAAATCAAGGAATAAAGATAAAAGAGCTGCACTGGTATTGCAAACTGATATATTGAGATTGCAGCTCGATATTGAATTCTATAAGAGGATGGCCATCTTTCCTCTGCAGGCGTCTTTACTTTATCTTTCACTAACATAATAGATTATTATTTAAAGAAAAAACAGACACAACGAGATTGTATTTGTAGTGTTTAGGTCTTTCTGAGTGCAAGTGCCCTTTCTCTTCCTTTCATTGTTCATGATGAAGTAGCATAGCATACTTAAAATCGTGGCTTTTAACATTTGTTCTTTGTGAAGAAAGGGGGCGGCAAATGATGCAATTGCACGGGGAGGCAAATTTCCTAGAGCCGCCCTGCATACGAGCATGGTTGCACGCAGCGATAGGAGGGAAGACCCCTTTGAACTCCTCCCTTGAACTCTTCCCTCAAGATGTATATTTAGATCTAAATGAAATGATAAATCCCCAGCCCCATTCAAGTGCTAAATATGCTGAAAAATTCGTTTCAAACGGTGCAGCTATTATTCTTTGTAAAAAAAAAAAAAATATATACCCCTCTCCATTTTGTATAATACTTCAAATAAGTTGTAATGGTAAAGACCCGTGTGAACCCAGGTACTAACTATTTCAAAAATCCATTCTAAACTTTTGACCCATTCCCTTTCATTTATCACTTTATGAACACAAAAACGAAAATTACATTATTTTCCATTTCGCCCTTTAGAAACGGAATTTTCGAGAACACGAGGCACTTGTTCAATTGTTTTGAATGAGTAATTTTTATACGCCTAGTTTTGTCCTCCCTTGGAATGTATCTTTTGTCTCCCTTGGAAAAAATCCTGCGGGCGTCTCTGCATACGAAGTGTTCGAATTTCATTGGCTATTTTAGTTTTGCTTTCAACAGCGAGGCCTTGTAAGACGTAGACCTACAGGTTAACGTGGGATCTGAATCACGTGAGATTTTCCACCGAGAAACGAATTGGGTTCTCCAGTGCCAAAACTAGTGCACTAACCGTATCAGTTTCCGTGTCCATATGCAAGACTTCAACTTCAGATGAACTGTATTTTGAAAATTGTTGAAGGAGAATCGCAAAATATTGCTGCAGTAGCACGTAGTAGCATTTGCTAGTATTATTACATAGTTTTCTTTTTGTAAATGTATCTACCAATCAGTGGCTAATTTCGACTCCAAATAATATGACTACAAGATAAAGAAACCATAGATTGATACATGTTTCACTATTACTTACCTTTCTTATGTTAAAAATTAATTTATTTTTCAGCGTTTGTTCTTTCAGAAATTTAACACAAGTTGCAGTTCTTTCTTTCGTTATAATGTTTACAGGTCACACACATTTTAAATATTCGTTATTCGCAGGGAAAAGTACACAGCAAAAAATGAGATGTTGACTACCACTTTGGCGTATTACTTGTGTGTTAACGCCAAGGACATAGCTTTTCGACCATATCAGAAGTAAATAGACCTACTGGTCATGGGAATTTGCATTGTTTTTTATTATTTGGTATAAGCGTAGCTTTACGCTGTATATTTGGCATTTATACCAAACAACAAATAATGTTCTATTTTTTTCTGTAATCGGTCACAATAATAGCTTTCCAAACTTGAGAATTGTCTGACAGCAGTTACATGAGTAGCAGTCCTGCCATTTTTGTTCTTATGCACTAAGACATAAGAATAACATATAAGGAAAACAGATGGCAGTACTTGGTATAAATGCTAAATATACTGAGTAAAGCTTTCTTCATATTAAATAATAAACACTAATGCAAATACTCACAGCCAGCAACTACTTATTTCTGATATGCTCGCAAGGTGATAGCCTTGGTGTTAAATTAAAACCCAAGTAACACACTAAAGTGGTAGTCATTTTGAGTTGTTTCAACGCTTCATTTTTTGCTGTGTACGTTTATTAACCATATTTGGAAAGTATATTTGAAGCAACTTTCTTCCCTTAAGGTGTATATTGAAACCTAAATGAAATAATAAATCCCCAGCACCATCCAAGTGCTAAATATGCTGAAAAATTCGTTTCAAACGGTGCAGCTATTATTCTTTGTCAAAAAATTATACTTCAAATCAAGTTGTAATGATAAAGACCCATGTGAACCCAAGTACTAACTATTTCAAAAATCCATTCTAAAGTTTTGACCCATTTCCTTTCATTTATCATTTTATGAACACAAAATGAAAAATTAAATTATTTTCCATTTCGCCTTTAGAAACGAAATTTTCGAGAAAACAAGGCACTTGTTCAATTGTTTTGAATGAGCAATTTATATATTGTGTTTCATATCCTAAACTTGATACTTGATTTTTGGAATAAATTTTGACTCATAACCCCATTTAGGAAACGCATTTCAACAAAATTGACATAATTATAATAAAACAGTTTGAGATAGGTATTAATTATCTTCAAAAATCCACTTGAAATAGTTCAAATACCTGAATTTCTATGGAGACAAATTATATATATAAGACTAGCAGAAGTGCCCGACTTCGCATGGGAAGAAGAATGTCTACGCACATTATTTGAAAATGAATAATGAAGTAAAATAAATAACGGCGAGCAACCCCTCTAAATAAAGCCCTTGTCAATTTCCAGACCAGACCAGCTGGCATGCATATTCTTGACTAAACTTGAACTTAAATTCCATCAGGAATGTCACAATCAGTATAACGACCCTGAAAACTATGGATTCGATACTAATTTCGATCATATTGGACATTTTATTTTTTCAACTCTTCACACCCACCATGTTGATGATGGCTGAACTTTGACTTAGATGGTATCGAGAGTGTCACTATTCATCTTAACGACCCCGAAAATTATGGATTTGACACTAATATCGACCGTTTTCGATCATTTTTACATGTCACACCCTTCCTACTCCCATAGGGATGTCTTATCCCCACAGATTTTTTAAATTTTATTTTATTTATTTATTTATTTATTTATTTTGAGATTGTAAATCATGTGTGTAGGTAAATTTCGTTTTACAAATAAGTTTACATACCGAAATGAAATATTTCAGTTTAACGTCCCACGCATATCCCCATTAGGCTAAGGGAGACGACGATTAAAGCAAATGATGATAGAGGAATTGGTGGACTAAGGGAGGAAACGGGAGTACCCCCAAGGAAATCCACGGACATGATGTTGCCAACCCTAAGCTTACTTGGCCGGGAAACGAACCAGGGACCCCACGCACCAGAGGTAAGCGCTCTGCCACTGAGCCACCATACCCCGTTTACATACCGAGTTCTCTACCTAAAATGAGAAGGTCGTGAGATACTCTGTTTTTGACAAATTTTAAACCACGTCTTCCCTTTTGAATTCCCTTCTGCCACTTAGTATACGTATAAAAAAGTCAAAATAGCTTACTATCTCTTCCGGATTTTGGTTTTCTCGATACAGTTACTTAGAAGTAAATGGGGATTTGCATACCGGACAAAAACAGGGGCGTCATTTATGGAGGCAGGGAGGGGCATTTGCCTCCCCCTGAGTTTGAGATTTATATAGATTTTATCAATAGAATAGTAGTAAGACAGTGAAAAACGCGAAATTTTACTTATATCAAGAGGTCTTGCCCTCCACACCCTGCCCCAAGTCAAATCTGAAATAACGCTACTGGTATATATGCAAACAAAGAAACGAACATTTTTACATATATATATATATATATATAATATCGACATCCGATTACTATATGTTAAAATTTTCTTGTATATCTTTACCAGACCATAAGCTACAATAGCATGCTTTGAGGCTACATGCAAGAAAACCAACCATCCCATTTTCGTACCCTAATATAATCAATGTACCGCACAAACACACACAACGGTTACCTTGGTAACCCGAAAAGAATTTCCTTGATGTCTATTATCTGAAACTCCTCCCATCTTCAAATGCTTAACTCTTTTCACGTCAAACCAGTTTTTTCGATAACATGTGATAACCCAACCGTCGCTCAAATAATTTTCTGCTACTACTTTTACCAATACTACTAGTACTACTAGTGCCACTACTAGTACTAAGAAACCAAAAGACTACTTTCTCTTATTCGCAAAAGCAAAAGAGATGCGGACACATTACTTTTTTTATCTTTTTTTTTTTGTTTTTTTTGTTTACCAAAATCGATAGAAGTTCTTTGTTACATTTTTTTCCTTTCTACTGGAAGATTACTCTTCATTTCTCTTCCTTTGATAAATTTTAAGATGAGACTGTTATAAAATCAATATCAATTTATCACCATTGTGATAGAAGAAACGGTTACTGTCAAGGAAAGACGAGATTACACGAAACAAAACCGTTTCAAAGTTTGTGTTTGCCAAGTCTAAGCCTTAATTAGTACGCCAAACTGTATAGAATATAGTTGTTTGGCGTAACACAAAGCTTTAAGTCTTCTTGAAGACTTTTAATACAAGGCTGATTATAGTGTGAGATCTAAGCACACTAGAAGAGAGCTCAGGGGCGCTGTCTGCAACAAGACGCTTAGTGGGTGAAGAAGATTGGCAAATCAATCGAAAATCTAATTAACCCTATGACATGAATTTCGTATTGTAAAGATAAGACTTTTAAAGAGTTTATCTTATTTAATGTTTTGTTGGTGTCGTTATTATTATTATTATTATTATTATTATTATTATTATTATTATTATTATTATTATTATTATTATTATTATTATTATTATTATTATTTCATTCAGGGACGGATCCAGGACGACTTCTGGGGGGCGGTGGGTTGTCATAATGCTACTTTTAAGGGCTACAAACTCTGGGATGGATTTTATATACATACATATATATAACAATAAAGTTTCTACTTCTGGGAGGGCGATCGCCCCCCTGGATTCGCCCCTGATTTCATTTGTATAAAAGGTGCTATATATGGCTCATAAAAAAACTTACAAAAGCAAAATTATAAGATAATGCCTGATAAAGGTCGTAAAAATTGCTGAAATTATAACAAAAGGTTATTAGTATTAGTTTTTGGTTTGTTCAGGTTCTGATATCTTTCTTTACTAACGAAACCTACTGTTACTGTAAAGAGATTAAAGCACATACCTACTAAGAAGAGAACGTCACAAATTGCAGGGAAAGCTGTTTTTGTTCTTGTGTGAATAAATAATCCTACGTAACACTGTGAATAACGATGTATATTTTCCTCGGCGCTGGTTTAATGGGTGACACGTGTGCCTTTCGTGAACGGGGTCTTGGGTTCGGTTTCCGGTGGGATTCCACTTTAAATTGTAGATACACTTCTCATATAGCCTCGTTGTTGAAAAAGGACGCTAAACTCCAACCAGCTAATCTGTATAAAATTAAATTAAGCTTTTAAGTTTTGTGTTTGAGGCAAAGAGCTCCGAACTGTGATCAGAGTTGGCATGTGCCAGACCATCAAACAAAATCAATCTCACAATATTTGACATTCCCCACCACACTATTTCGTCTTCAAGGTAGCTGGGTTACGGATCATTCTACCAATCCCGGTTACTTGTATGTAGGTCTTTTTGGACTGTATACATATAAACAGACCAAGGAAGGAAACTTTCTCTGGCCTTAGTCTAACTTCAGTGGGGATACTAAGACCTGCAGGTAAACGTTGAGCGTGTCCCAGATCCATTTTTAAAAGTGGGTCCTGTGTAATGCTATGCTGTCTTAACTTATACAAGGTGACCACAAAGCCCCGTTATCTCTTTATAAATGCTAATGTATACTTTCCCGTTACCCTTTGATAAATGCTAGTAAGGTTTTCCATTGTTCGTCACAATGCCAAAAGGCAGCAAAGTGATCTCTACCGATGATTGTGCAATTTACAGGAGTTCTCGCAGACGTAATGTGGTCTTTTGGTCCAAGGACAATCCACATATGTTGGAACAAAATCCCCCACATGCCACATGTGATGATATATGCAGGCGTAGACAGCAGACGCGTGTTTGGGCCGTTCTTTTTTGACGATGTTGTGAATCATCAGCGATACTTGCACATGTTGCAGAACTGGTTTGTTTCTCTGTTGGAGAAGAAGAGAATCAAAACACATGTTGTTTTCAGCCTGATGGGGCGCCTGCTCATTGTGCCCTTACCGTACGAAAATATCTTACGGAAGTCTTTCCTGGGCATTGGATTGGTCGTCGTAGTCCGGATCTTCACACATCACTTGCCTGGATATCACGAAGTCCAAACCTCGCCACCTGTGATAATGCGCTGTGGGAGGTTCATAAGGGCATCGTTGCACAAAACCGTTACGATATCACTGCAACTGACAGAAGCCGTGAAACAAGGTATCATTCAAGTTACACCTGCAATGCTCCGCAAAATGTCGCACAGAACCTAGCGGTGTATTATTCTTTGTCATGAGAATGACGGTCGACAGACTAATCCTTTGGATACTTAACGTTTTCTATCTCAATAAAACTTCTCGAAAGCTTGTTGTTCGTGTCATTCAGTTCTTTCCGTGTAGTTATTTACGTACGTTTAATGGTTTATGTTATTTATTTTCAGGGGACTTGGTGGACACCCTGTAATATTCATATTGAAAAAGGATTTGAAATCCAATAAATCAATGAACAAATAAAATGGACTTTGTAGTTTACCATTTCCATTGTCATTAGAACATTTTCAAATCATAGAGATAACAAAAATAACGATAATACTGAAGTCTACCCTATTATATTATATGTTAATCCAATATAACCGATATAAACTAGCCACCCAGGAAAATGAAATATTGATAAAATGTCTCGTATTTATTTATGATTCCTTGTGCCTTGTACGCTAAAGAAGGAGAGTGATAATTGAACGTGACTGGTTATGGAAGAATTAGTGGGATGAGAATATGCCAAAAGAAACAAAAGAATGCCAACAAGCCAACTGACACGATGCATGAATAGGAATCAAACCAGGGACCTCATGTACCAAAAGGTTGCCGTTCTATTACTAAATCACCGTTCCCCCAACTTCTAACAAAAGGGAGCGTACTGAAATACTAAGGAAGTTAAAGACCTTCAAGATGATATTTTTAAACCAATTATTGAAAAAGAGTCTACAGTAGGCTTCCGAGTATCCGGCCTAGTCTGGCAGAAGGACAGGCCGGATAACAAAAAAGCCGGATAGGCCGGAGTTCTATGAACTCATTTCTTTATGAACATTAAGCATACCTCAGGAACAATTTACGAATACAGTTCTAATCAGGAACAGCGGCAAGCGTACTGTATTGAGGTCCGTTATACACTGACGAAACAATGAACAAGGAGCTGAACGTTGCTATTTTCCTATCACAACTTGTATTTTGCACACGACACGTAGAAGGATCGTAGCAGACGCCTGCTTACATTTCTTTGGCAATGTTGCCAATGCAACGTCCTGCCTTTTTCATTTAATTGCGATAAAAAGAAAACTAGGCCGAATAGTCGCGAACCGGATACTCGGGAGTCCACTGTATCTAACCGTTATCAGATAAGATGTAAAACTCAGAGTAGATCAGTTTAAGAAGACATTTGAAGATTGCATGTAATTGTAAAACATACTCCGTCAATTGTTTTCATTTTACGTATAAATAGGAACCAAATGTCTGTATACCAAAATACTTCACAAGTTTGTATAGCAATGAAGATCCAACTCCGTGCCAAGTTTGATCCAGATCGGATGAGTTCGGTTGAACTCGTACCAAACTCAAATGAAGGAGGAATACTAGAAGAAAAAAAAAACAAGAAAAGTTTGAAAATGTTTATTGTAACACTTTCAAATAAATAAATCTAATTTTAATTTGAAGTTTTAAAAATAAATAATATTTCAACATCTAATGCAATAGTAATACTAGTAGAAGGAAGCAAAATCAATAGGGATACTTCAAGTTAACCAAACATGACTTTCCCTCCTTGGAAAGAGGCATATATATAAGACAACCAATCAGGGCTTGCTAACCAATCCAGTCAACCAGCTAATCAGAATTGAAGTCACAGACTGACGCTGATTGGACGTCGCCATTGACCAATCTAACTTCGCTCCCTTCCTCCAAGCACCTACATAAAAGTAAATTAAATCTTTCATTTTACGTCCCACGATTATGCCGGCTAGGCTAAAGGAGACGATGATGAATGTAATGGTGGAATGAATGAAGCAGGAGGAAACGGGAGAACCCCGAGAAAACCCACACACACGGTGTTTGTCTACCACAAAGCTCACTTTGCGCGAGCTGGGATCAAACCAAGGACCCCACGCACCAGTGGTGAAGGTTCTACCATTGAGCCACCGCAAACCCTTACCAGCACCTATCTAATAAAGGATTCTGTCGTTAGTCCCTCATACTTTATCCTGAAGACAAGAACTATGTTATCAGTTTTCGAAACGTTGGACGATGTGGAATTCACCTAGCTGATTGCCCGAAAACAATTATATTCATTTCTACATCTGTACCAAAAATTCTACTTTTATTATTTATTCAGTTTAAAAATTTGATCTATGTGTTAAAAATAAAAATGAATATGAAATCTTTCAGTTTAAGATCCCAACGTTATGACTGTAGGCCAAAGAAGACGGGTAGATGAGAATGAATGTAATGTTTGAATGAAGAAAGTGGGAGGAAATGGGAGAACCCTAAAAAAAACCTACGCATATGCGGTGTTTGTGCACAAAGTACATTTGACGTGAGCTGGGATCGAACCACGGACCACCATTCACCAGAAGTGAGAACCGTTGTACCTTTGAGTCACCTGTGTGAAAAATAGAATGTGCATGTGTATATGCACGGATTTTAAAATCGTTTTTATTTTTTTTTTCTCAAACTCTGTAAAATCAATTACAATTAATAAAGAGTCAATATTTTCCATAATAGAATCGAGCAAATATTTATCTTTCAATATATATAACATGTGTGTGTGTATGTGTGCGACAACTCTGATGCGCATTGTTTGTTCTCATTTATCTGTTACATTCATACCAAATGAACAAATATCGTAAATATTAATTGTGATGATGAATTACTCAATATGTTACAAATACGTTCCAATTATCTAACAAAACCTTCAAATATCAGCATTGAAAGCGAGAAGATTTTATGGAAAAATCAGCTTGGATTATTACACGGTACATAGAACATGATGTGTGGCACCTTCCTCCAATATGAAATGAAGGATGATCTCCAACTAATGATTCATGGTTTTATTTGCTTATATTACAGTTGTATATTGTAAACATATATAATCTTTAGGCTTGTTTCTCCTCTACGTTTACTCTCATTTTTTTGTGTGAATAAATTAAAGATACTGAAGAACATCGAAAATTTATAAAGTGAGCAAGATTGTGTCTATAGAATGCTATTAAATTGGCTAATAGTTGTTTTCAAGATTGTGTTTATAGAATGTTATTAAATTAGCTAATAGTTGTTTTCAAGATTGTGTCTATAGAATGCTATTAAATTAGCTAATAGTTGTTTTCAAGATTGTGTCTATAGAATGCTATTAAATTAGCTAATAGTTGTTTTCAAGATTGTGTCTATAGAATGCTATTAAATTGGCTAATAGTTGTTTTCAAGATTGTGTTTATAGAATGTTATTAAATTAGCTAATAGTTGTTTTCAAGATTGTGTCTATAGAATGCTATTAAATTAGCTAATAGTTGTTTTCAAGATTGTGTCTATAGAATGCTATTAAATTAGCTAATAGTTGTTTTCAAGATAGTGTCTATAGAATGCTATTAAATTAGCTAATAGTTGTTTTCAAGATAGTGTCTATAGAATGCTATTAAATTAGCTAATAGCTATTTTCAAGATTGTGTCTATAGAATGCTATTAAATTAGCTAATACTTATTTTCAAGATTGTGTTTATAGAATGCTATTAAATTAGCTAATAGTTGTTTTCAAGATCTTACGTATAGTATAGAAATTTGAGTGCACTGCAGTTTTAATGTTACAAAATACGCATCCAGATTTTTGGCCAAATAAGATAAGGTGGCAAAATAATTATTACTTTGTTTAATAGCATTTTGCAGGCACTACCGTGCCGTGAGGGGGCGAACGAGACGACGACGCCGGGAGCCAAAGTAAGAGGGCGCAAGATTCAGCAGGAAAAAAGAAGAAAAGGAAAAGAGAGGAAAAATTATTTGAAATATTTTAGATCAACAGCAGTATTTTTCAATCTAATATTTAGTTTTACCAGGGTCAGATTTGTATTTTTTGCTTCCCTAGACACTTACTAAAAGCGTCCCATCCTTCTACTTACACCCGAATAAAACGCAAGGAAAACAGTAATAGAAAGTACTCAAAATCAAAGAAAGCAGGTTTTATTTTTGAAAATTTTCTTACACTTCGTGCCAACCATGGCTTTGTGGCTAGTCTGTCGACCTTACCCATATGTAAGGGAGCGCCGTTGTATACCCTCCGCCCCGGTCGCTCATTTTCCATGGTACGGCACTGTTTGCAGGTACCATTTCGCTTACTTTCTAAATTTTTGATGATCTTCATTGTCCTTAAGAATCTCATTAATTATTTTTTTAAAGAAACATAACGGGTAAACTTAGCGGAGATCCTTTAAGAGATACGGCTCTAAATCCTAACAGTCCCATACAATGACAGTAATTTATAAATACACATATTTCTTTCTTAGTAAAAACATACGTTAATTTATTAGTAAAGCATTTTGTTGTGTTTTGTTTTAAAAATCTGTTAATTAGATATTGAAATCAAAAACACAGATATAACTGTTAAATCAATCATAAGAAACGTAAATTAGCACAATTTGCATAGATTTTTTTTAACACGTTCGTTCTCAGTAGAATCCGTCAAGTGTGTAACAAGATTAGTGTGACAGGTAATTACGATACAAGTTGAGTACTAAAAATATATGAATAGAAAGGAGAACTCGAAATTGACTGATATTGCGAATATTGTGTTAAAAGAATAATTTTGACATTAATTTTAAAGTTGAATTGTTTTAATAATCTTCCTTTTCTTTCTAATTAGGCCTAAAGATGAAATAATCTTCTCTCATTATTATATTGTATATTCAAAATGATACGACAAAAGTATCCAACAATAATTTATATGAGTTTACTAATGTAGATGAAGGCCTAAGTTGCCTTTGAAACGTTATCATTTCAATAAAAAATAACCAAACGTAAATAGAAAACCAAAAGTTTTACTCCTTTCACTATAAATATTCACACCAAGGCAACATGAATTATGATAGTTAAAGTAGCATTAACAAGTACTCCTCTACCTTTCTTTAAAACATTTTAAAAGACAGTATTCTCGTTATTCTTTTTTTAAAATAATTTCTTCACATAATTTTTTAAAAAATCTAAAAGCTTATATATTTTTATTGTTTTTCTTGTCTGTTCAAAATTTTTGCTGTATTAGTATCATTTTTCCAGAAACGCTATTGTAATCTTATTTACTTCGTCATATTAAAACACGCATAACATCATCATAAATGAGAATATTTTTCGTAAAATATTTGTGAAAATACGAGGGTAAGTCAAAACTTATCAACAATTTTAACGTAACTCTTCTTATATTGTTCATACGGACCTCTGTCCTCGTTTATTTTATTGTTATGCTGTTGTGATCATGCTATGAAAGTTTGATCCTAATTCCTCCATTTGTCTTCCTTTTGTTGCAGATAGATCATGGCCGCTCCATTAGAAGTTTGTACCAAAGAGGAACAACGAGGAACAACGAGGTTTTTGTGGTGTGAAGGTATATCAGGAATCATGACTAATTTCCAGACGATGTGCCATTTCATCAATAGTCACTCATCTGTCTAAAAGAACCATGTGACGTGCACGCTCAATGTTGTCATCATTTGTGATCGTAGATGGTCGTCCGCTTCCTCGTGCGACCATTTTTGAAATTTTCGATCCACTCATAGACACTCGTTGCGGCAAAACACTGTTTCCGTATTGTGCCGAAAGTCTTTGATGGATTGCGGCTCCTGTTTTTATCACTAAAACCGGATCACCACTCGTTGTTCCTCTTTGATACAAACTTCTAATGAAGCGGCCATGATCTATCTCCAGCAAAAGGAAGACAAATGGAGGAATTAGCTTCATACTTTCATAGCATGACTACAGCAGCATAATAATAAAACAAACGAGGACAGAGGTCAGTATGTAAGAAGAGTTTTGTCAAATTTACTGATAAGTTTTGAATTGCCCTTGTACATTTTAGTAAATATTTTCTAAACGGAAGAATATTTTGTCAAATATTTTTCAATAAGATTCCGTATTTCCTGTTATACTCTGTAATCTTGTTCACATCTTACGGTTTCAATCATTTATTACTGTATGAGAACAAAAATTAATTTTAAGAAAATTGATATTTTCAATAAATATTTTAAAATTATGTAACTCGGATAATCTTTGGTTATTGTGGACCACAGAAAAACACACACTTAAATTATTTACACATAAAAAGTACTGATCAGAGATTAAAAACACGCTGTATTTTGAAAGTATGATGTGTTAAAGTTTCGGATATCTACCATATCCTTCATTGGACACTAATATATATAGTGTATATGATAGTGCAGCCCTGAAACCAGCTACAGAGGTTCGGGAGGCCATGAATATGTGGGGGGGGGGGGGAGTCATTAAGAAATTCTCTTACAATTATCTAAATTGTGCATTTTGTATTAAGGTCTGGTTGGGCGACCAAAAACCAGAGGGATCTAGCCCCCCTCTGGTTGCGGGCCTGTTATAGTGTCTGACGAAGGATATGGTTGATATCCGAAACTGTGTAACATATCATAGTTTTAAAATACAGTGTGTTCTTAAGCTTTGATCAGTATTTGTTTTGTTAAAATAAATAAATAAATAAGTAAAAAGTAAATTGGCGGAAAATGTTGGTGTTATAAAAAAAAAATTGTTCAATCCATGAAAAACAAGCTTTTCAGGCCACTTAGCTTTACGACCTACTAAAGAAAGCAAATTGCTATGAAAAATAGGAAACTAAATAGTGTTCATTCAATTATAAATTTAAATTACCCTATACAGAAATACCTTTGCGTAACGTGCTTATTTAGTTCAAAGAAACGTTAACGCTATTGCAAAACAGCGTTGTCCGAGATCTACTTAGAATGGCTCTTCATTGAATTTGTTAATCTAAAAATTTAGAATAAGGTACAAGTTTAAAAATTGAAACAAATTATAAAATAATTAACATCGAAAATCCTTTTAAGCATCATACGAAACAGTTCTTTAAAAATGTATTCTTCAATTTAGAATTTAGGATTTAGATTTTTGGGCTTTCGGCATCTATGGCCATGTTAGATCGTCACATTTGAGGGATGACGTCTCTGGTCAATCACACTATCCGGGGAAAGGGAAGGAAGGAAGGAAGCGGCCTGAGACCTATAGGTTATGTACCACCTCGGCATTTGCCTGGTGTGAATGAGGAAAACCCAGGAAAACTTCATTTAGGGTTGCTGGCTTGAAAAATCTTTTTACACTTTTTCCACCGAGTGCCTCCACAAGGAATCGAACCCGGGACCGCTTTCACCGAAGGCGAGAGCGTTAGCGAAGTATTCTTCAATTGTGAATGAGAAAATGGAATCTTTCCCTTTTACATCCCACTGTTATACCTTGTAGGATTATTAATGAGGGAGAAATGATGGAATGATAAGGTAGGAGGAAAAGGGAGAATCTCGAGAAAGCTCACGGATACGATGATCTTCACCACAAACTAACATGATTTGGAATCAAACTAGGAAACCCACACGCTAGATATAAGCACACTAGAACTAAACAAACATGCCCTCATGCTTCAATTGTAGTTAATACCACAAAATACAAACCAATATCTCGACTCGACTTATGCAGTACTTCAGTCTGTATATACATACATAATATTTATTGCTTTTATTTTTTTTATTTGACTTTGTAATTCGTAAATATTATAATAATGTAAACCGCGTTGGAGCAAAACTCTTGTTTTCCAAGGTATTCCTGTATACTGTGACCGAATGAAATATTATACCGCAACAGTTTAATGTAATACTAGTAAAAACAACCATGAATTAGATATAACGTTGTGAGATCATCCTTCCACAATCTAAGTGTTATTTTTAGTTACAATTTTCTTGAATAGCTGTTGAATCCTTTTTGCAGGATTGGAGAACAATCATCTGTGTCAGTGATAATGGAAGAGAGCTGAAACGCGGATAAGAAGCTGCAGACGAATCCAATCAACGGGGAAGAAACGTAACATGAAGGATGAGGTCAAAGAACGTGGTGACCGGCGAAGTATACGTCACCACGGTTTCAACCCTCGACCGCCTGACAACGAGTGATCTCCTTGCAACACCAAGATAAGAGATTTCCAAAGAAAATTTTAATACAAAAACTTAAGTACCAGAAAATGGAATATGAGAAAAATCTTCCCGTATCGTGATTTCTTTTTCAAAAAATGAAAAACAAGTAAAAAAAAAACATTTTGGAACTAAATTTATTCAACGGGAAGGAAAAAAAAAAGAACCGTAATTAGTTGAAAAGAAAGAACAAAAGATAGTTTCTTCGTGAAAATTTCCGTTGTTCTGAATCCAAAATTATCGCCGTCGTGTTCCCGTGTTCTCTCTCTACTTCCTCGTGTTCGTGTGTTTTATGAAAAGAACATTGTTCGCTTTTCTTAACATATGATGATGGTGGTGGTGGTGTTTTGTTGTCGTGCGTGTATGTTTTGAGTGTTTTTTTCTTGTACGTAGAGTTTTTTAAAAAACAAAAAGATAATGAACAAATGCTCCCCATCGTTTCGTCTTTCATCCTAAGTCAATAGCCATTTTTACGTATAAATATTTCTTAATACAAGAAACTGTGTAAAAAGAAACTTTTTTGTACAAAATGGAGTCGTTAAAGAGCTGTTCAGCTTCTGTACAGCAGAACTATGTTCAAAGCATAGATTATTTAATAGGAGATTACATGGAAAGATTAGGTACAAGGTTAAATATCTTAGAAACAGAATTACGTTATGCTTGGAGAGCGTTAGATCTACTATCGCAGGAATATATAAAGATGTGGGAAAGATTAGAAAAACTGGAAATTCTTCTTTACGAGCAGCAAACTGTTATAGCACAGCTTCTAGAATTTTATACCTCAATGGAGAGTGGCGGGGGTACTAGTGAAACTGGTGCCGATGCTACAGAGGAGTCTTCTAAAGTAATTGGAGCGACCTCACAAGAGCAGAAAACGCCTAGCTCGTCTGTGCCAACCATTTCAGTTTCCCCTGGGGCCACAGAGGAAACCACACAAGAGACCACTCCACCAGTGTCAACAACAGCTCCTTCAAAAGTTGACATTGAAGCAACTTTAGACAATCTGGGCAAAACGCCCGACACTACTCTTGGCGCTCACGTGCCTGATGAAGCTTTCTACCGAAGCTTAAATAATGCTCACAGAGATGACCTTTCGCAAACATCAACCGGTACTGATCAGCAGCTTGGGATGATCTGGGAGACAGAAGAACCCGATCCTCGAGCAGAAGAAGAAGAAAAGAAAGATGATGATGAAACACAAGAAGTATTTAGTGCGCTTGATTATAAAGATTATCGTGGGAATTCTCCCTGTATAAGTGACCAAGATCTGGCACAACTGACACGACTAAGTGTCATCGACAAAGTAGCTCTTGAGAAGCTTCAAGAGCTTGACCGTCTCACTACTAAACTACAGAAAGATTCACAAAATCTTAAAGAGCTGCAAAATCGACTTTTGGAACCTTCGCAGCAGCAGCAACAACAACAACAAACTCAGAAAACACCTGTGAAAACAGCTGAAGAAATTGAAGAGGAAAAGCATAACAATTTACTTGACAGTCTTTTGTCTGGTACTAAAACAACTGATAGCGTTATAGATGAGCAATTACGACAAATATACATAGAGTCTGAACTAGAAAACTGGACATTTAGTCCTCGAACACTTAACGACTTTCTGGGCACTGGGCTGAGTTCAGGATCTGGAAAATCACGACCAAGTTCTCGTTTGTCTTCTGATAGTGGAGCAACAGATTCCGAAGTAGCGTCAACATTAGGATACAAATCGTCAATTTCTCCTACTCCAAGTTCTCCAACAACTGCTAGGCATAGATTAGATTCAAACTTACGAATATCTTCACCAATCGGTATCGCGAGTCGATTGGACGTTACTGCCTCATCCAGTATTAGAGATGCTGCATCTGCCCTCCTTGAAGCTGAAGAGACGGAGATTACTACTACTTCTAATACAGACTTAGATAAGTATGATTTGGACCAATTAGCATCGTACACAGATTTTCCTGAGTCAAATATCGGTCTGGTAGCTGCTCCGTACAAATCTGTTTCATGTACATCCCCAACGATATATTCAGCATCCAGTGAAAAGGTTGGTTCATCATTGTCATTAGCAAGCATCAGAACCCGTCAGGATGGCTACATCGGATCTCCAAGGGCTGCAAGCCCTCGAGCAGAATCTTCGAAAGCTGAATCTCCTGAAAGTTCTCCTCCTCCTCCCCCTCCTGCGCCAAGGGATAGCAATGATACTTATGCTCTCAACTTAGAACCAGCTTCAGTTTCAAGTATGCTATCCAGTCCCTCCGGCTCCGTAATCCTATCCAATGCTGCCAATTTGACGTCAGCCATTACAACAAGTTCGTCAACAATATCTCTTCTGAATGAGCATGAAGCGCATAGCCCCAAGTCTCCTCGTTCTCCCAAGTCTCCTCGACTGTCTCCAAAAAGCTTCCTTAACTCTGAAGCTGCTGCTAAGAGCGGCAGCGGAGGAGCAAAGTCTGATTCTGGTCTTTCTTCGATGAGTGGCTGGTCAAGTTTCGAAAAGTCTCCAGGTTCTCCAAAGAGTGTTATTAGTAATAAAACCCCTACGTCTCACTTCCCAGACTCACTTCTTGGAGGATCCGGACGACTCCAAATGTCAACCTCACCTGTAATGCAATATGGAGCAATGTCTTCCGTTTTGACGCCTGAGGGACGTCTTTCACCGAGACCAATGACAACGAAGTCAGAACCGTCTCTATATGGATATAATACGATATCACCGAGACCAACTCCTACACGTACAGAAGCAACCGGTTATCCATACAGTCCGTCAAGATCTGGGCTTCCTCCGTTACCGCCTGCCCTCTCAGGTTCCTTTGGAAATATTTCGTCAACGTCTGCGAGTTTTACAACTGGATATACAAGTAGTACAAGTCATGCCAATACAGCAAGTCTTCAGGGACACACTTCAGCTTTTGCAAGTTTAAAGTCTCCAATTCTGGAAACCACGGTTGCATCTAGTATAGGTCTTTTACCTTCGCCAGCGCCAAGTTCCGAAAGAAGCGTGAGTCCGAAGCGGCGCTCACATCGTCTCCATGATTATCCAGCAACTTCACCATCGTCTGCAAGCAGTGGTGGAATTCCTTTGACGACGTACGGAGAATTTCTATACTTGAGCGAGCAACCAACGATTTATTCCGTAGCCGGAAGTCATAGACAAGGTTTCACATCTGTATACACGAGCACAACATCTAGTTATATTCCCGTGTCAAGTGGTGCGAATATGCCGGAAACCACTGTGTACTCTTATCCAATTAGTAGCACGCGATATAGAGAAGAATATGAAGCAGCAGCAAGAGGCTACGCGATGATGCCGGCAGCTACCTTGGTCTCTACAACATATGCTCCTCATCCATCTTATGCTGCACCTCAGTCAACTAAAACTTTAGCGAGAGGTTCATCGGGTGCAGCAACCTCTCATCCAGGAGTAGCAAATCTTGAAAGCTACCAGAAGGCAATGTATCGTACAATGTTTCCAACAGGTAATATAACAGACGCTTTATCATACTATCCAACGAGTACACGTTACGAAGCAACGTCATTATACCTACAACAAGGAAACACGTCAAGATCAACAGCAGAATATAATGTTCACAAAAGCTCAAAGTCACATCGTTCTCCCAGCCCAATTGACGGCGGTCAATCTAAACACGACAATGTAGCGGCCATGAAGTCAATGGAACCCATGCTAGTTTCAGCCCAAAATATTGGGCATGGCATGGTAGAAGGAACGACTCATTTTGTACCTGGTTCATATCCTGACCCTCGTCGCTACACTCAGCCTGTGATCATTAGTCTGTCGGAAGAAGGTTATCCTAGAGAGTATGCGTGGAGTCAGCGAACTGATCGACCATATCTTGAATTAGATCTCAGGAAGAAGCATGTCCCACATGGAACACATATCAGCCATCCTCAGCATGTTATGGTAGCAGCTGAGCATCGGCACTTACAACAAGATGGTGCACCTCCTCCTTATTATGATTCAAGTAATGTAATTGTCTCCCAATCAGGATACATATCGATTGCTGCCGACATCAAAGACGAAAATTATGCGGAAGAAAAAAGTAAAAAACCTAAACGTGGTGGGAGCTTAAAATCTGCAATGAGCTCAGTTAGTTCCTGGCTGCCAGAACTTAATTTGAATATTCGTGGCTTAGGTGGTAAAAGACATCGTTCACATTCTCTTCCCTCTGGAGTCCGAAGAGAAGATCTAACACTTTCCAAAGAACAGGGTCGAGCTTCTCGAGGTAGAGCTCGTACGCACACTCTTCCTCGCAAGAAGAAGAAAAATGCAATTGTCTCCACCGTCTCAGGGATCTTACAGAAAGCAAAACGCCGAAGCCAGCATTCCCTATCTGATCCAGAGCAATCCGAATCTGAATGGACTTTGCCGTCTGGTCGCCAAAGCGCTATGTCTGAAGACAGTGAAGATAGCGTGTTCTCGGACGCTCCGTCGGAGAATTTATTCCAGAAGGTCAAACCAACGAGACCACGAAGGGCAAGCCAGCAGCAGCCTCAACAACAAATTCCCCAACAACAATTACAAATGCCACCACAACAGCAGCAGCAACAGCAACAGCAGCAGCAACTGCAATATCAGCAGCAGCAACAACTGCAATATCAGCAGCAGCAGCAACAACAACAACAGCAGCAGCAGCAAATGCAATATCAACAGCAGCAACAACAAATGCAATATCAACAGCAGCAGCAAATCCAGTATCAACAGCCTATGGCACCTCAATCAGACACAGGAACCGGTACAGAAACTGAGGCTGAAATGGACCAATTTTCTGACTTACCTGACGAAGAAGGTAAATTAACATCCATGTTTGCTACAGTTGGAGATATTAAACGAGGATCAGGTGACGAACAAGCTGGAGTTACTCCAGAGAGTCTTCAGTTCCCTCCTGTTACATTAGGAGGTGCATCTAGAGAGTTCGCTGTATCACGTGCTCTAGGAAAATATAGACAACGCCATTCTTCCACCGTATCTGAAGAACAGACGGGCCAGGAAGACATTTGGCAGTCTGCGGTTACAACGGCCGAAGCAATAATAACCACAATAGCAGCGGGAGTTCCAGTCATCACTACGAAACCAGAAGATGGTATCATTGTGGAGGATGATAAGGACCAAACAGAAGCTCAGAGTGCTTCTGTCTTCGTGTCTGAAGAAGCAGATCTAGAGAACGATGCTGGACGAACTGACATGGATTTGGTAATAGAACCTATGGAACCGATTGAATCTGTTGAACCTAAAGAAGCTAAAGAGCCTACTGCTTATATAGCTGCTGCAACTCTCCGATACGGAAAATATCAATCTCGACAGCAGAGTCTTGATATACCAACTCAGAGAACTTTTTCCGAAGATGACGATAATCGAAGTACCCATTCTTATCGAAGTACTTCCAGAGTTTCTTCACGAAGACAGAGCACTGAAGAAAGCATAGACAGTGAAGATGAGTGGTATAAGTATGAGCTTCGTAAATTGGAAGAAATGGAACGTCAATCAGAAATGGCTTTGGAAATGCAAGAAACTAATTTCGAGCCAGACGAAGAAGTGAAAGAACGAATGTCATTTGTTTTACAAGAACTACGACTGAAAGCCAAGCACAAAGATGGAGAAGAAGAGAAAAAACTCCGATCTAAAAGTGGATCAAAAATGAAATGGGAGGACTCACAAGAGTCTGTAGATGGAACTCTCAAACGTCAACAAGAGGAAGTAGTGGAACGCACAGGCGGAAAGAAACGACTGTCGTCATCAACGCCATTAGAGACAAGTACAACAGACGGAGAAGATGAAATGGCATCTAGCATACAGTCTGCTGAGTCAGCGTTCTTTTCTGGGGGTAGTGATAGTCAAACTGCATCTCTACGAGGATCTGATTGGCAGGATTATCCTCCTGACGAATACGAAATAGGAGGTGCTCAAGATAGTATGTCATATTACCCACAGACGCCAGTTTCCCAACAACAATCCATCCTTTCACAATCGGGAGGAATGCCGCCACAATCATATCCAACTTTTGATCGGCACGACTATCCACCTTATTCGTTTGAACCAGATGACGGCAGTGTTAGAAGCTCGGAGTCGGCTTTCCAATCGGTTGACAGTGAGCTTAAGTCCAGAGAAGGAGCTGGTGATCAAATTTTTCTTAGTACATCTTCTTCTGTTGGTTCAAGTGAGAAATCACAAATCACAACGAAATCTCAAGAAATAAAACAAGAGGTATATGAAGAGCCTGTGGAGGTAGAAACTGAACACTCATCTGGGGAAACAAGTGGACCAGATAGTCCTCACCAAAGTATGGATGAAATTGAGGATGAGGAAACTGAAAAGTTGTGCACAGAAATGTCCCAATCTAGAAGAAGTTCCAGTGAATCCACAATGCGCCAGTCAGACATAAATCGCCAAAATAGTGTTAAAGATAGTCCGAAAAGACCAGGTTCTTCACAGGGTGGTGATGATTCTAGAGCAGGTAGTGCAGTTGGCTGGAGCCGGGAAGGTTCTGTGACTATGACCGAGAAGAGTTGGGAGGGATCTTTAAGTGTGGCAGGTACGGATCGTAGCAGCAGGGAAGGGTCTATTAGTTTTGCTCCAAGTGAAATGGGCGAAGGGGAAGACGGACGATCCTCTCAGGGAGCCGAGTCTCGAACTGAGTCCCGCGAAGGCAGCGCCATGTCCCGAGGTGATTCTCTTCTATCGAAATTCAAACAAGACAACGAAAGCAAAGATGACACATCGAAAGAAGGGGCGCTGGGGAGCAAGTGGAAGCTGTTAAAGGCCCTGAAGGAACGCAAGGCTGAAGAAAAGGAGGCGGCATCAGCCGCCGCTGCAACTGTCGGTGTAAGTACAGCACCACCACCCCATGTCCCCATGTAATGTCTCATATCATGTTATATACCATTGCATAAATATATTACTGTCCCCTAAATATTAAGGTGTTGTTTGTGTAGGTTATCTAGTTGCTATTGTCTACCCCATTTGCTTACTTTCTCTTGTAAATTCACCAGCAATAGTTCATACGTACCTCTATGCATGTTCTATCGTCAATAACTTCGGAATGAGCTGACAAATTTGAGTATGATTCTCGACAACTTTCAGAGACACTTTTTTCACTTATATCCTGCCTCATTTCCGGTCTCTGTGTAAGTTCCGCTCAATCAATGCTTACAGACATAGTAAACAAGTGTTATTGTAACATTTTTACACCGTAAGAATGTCTTCGTCAGGCCGTCCTTCCTTCTCAAGATGTAATGATGGCGTTTTCCCTATATATATCTTCTGGAGATATTTTTAGTTTTCTGTGTTTCGTTTTATTTTATTTTTTCTTCTACTCGTGTGCTAATCTGCATTCCCTCTTTTACTTAGCATTTTTCTTCCCATTTCTCTTTCTTTTTTCTTTCTTCTCCATCTTTCTTCTCCTTCTTCTCCATCTCATGTCATTTCTTGCTTGTTCTTTACCCATCTTTCCACTTCAAAATTATTTCTTTGTGTTGACTTTTATTCTTCTTGCTTTCTGTGGTACGACCTAACCTTGTGTAACCTAACCTTAGCCACTTTGACCTAACTTCACTCAACCTCACATTCACGCCATGAAACTGACGATATGCTCACTCGACCTCACACTCACATTATTTCGAACCCATGAACACATAAATAACCTAACATCATATTCACTACAACAACCGGACGCCATTGCGCTTAGTCAATCTCACACTTACAATATCATCTCGACTCCATGCTCAGTGCCGTGCCGTGAGGGGGAGGGCGAGTGGGTCGACGGCCCCGAGTGCGGAAGTAAGGGGACGCAAAATTCGGGAGGAAAAAAGAAAAGAAAGGAAGGAAAGAAAAAGAGAGGTAAAATTACTTGAAATATTTTAGATCAACAGCAGTATTTATCAATATAATATGTATTTTGACCAGGGTCAAATTTATTGTTGTGTACATATGTGAAATGGGAGAAAAAAGTAATAAAAAGTGCTCAAAATCAAGGAAAAGCAGGGTCTATTTTTGGAAATTTTCTTACACTTCGCGCCAACCATGGTGGCGTTTCGCGGCTGGTCTGTTGACCTCACTCATATGTATGTGAGCGCCGTCTTATACTCTCACCCCGGGCGCTGATTTTTCCCAGCACGGCACTGACCATGCTCACCCAATCTTACATCAACATTATTTCGACATCACTCCACCATACTCACCTCACAATTGGGATCTGTTACACATTTAACTTCATGCTTACTTCGTAAATTTGAGATCAAGTCAACATGAATTCTTGTCTCGTAAGTTCCGACCTCAAGATTTTGGATACCTATGCCTATGGATGAGTAGCTGAACAAAGAAAGGAAATCGAGGTAGAGAGGAAAATTTTACAAAGTCTCTGAAACGTACATAAATCAAGGGCGATCCTTGAGTTTTCAGAAGGAACGGTCTGAAGATGACATTGTTACGGTGACGAAACGTTAAAGTAATTGATTATTGTGTGTATAAACTTTCACTCAAAGAGACAGAATATTTGTCTCTTCTCGTCACAGGAAACCGCGCTAATATTGGCTCATTCCTTCCTAAGTCATTGACACAGGAACATATCGTGTGCTGAGTAGGTGTGCACTTTTGTTGGCGATTGCACTAAAGAAGAAAACTTCTATATTCTTTATCCTTTTAATGCTTCTTCTTAGTTGTGCTTCTTGTGGCGTGTGCTTTTATTCCATGACTTCTACACACATGACAGTAGCCTAAGGATAAGAAGAAGACAAAGACGAATAGAGGATATTCACTTGTTTCTTGTAACTTTGAATTACAATGTTGAAGAACACAAAACACAATTTTTCAATATATATGTGAATACCTGGTATAACATGATTAATTGATCCCAAGAAATGTTCGCGTTCTTCGAGGTTTTACTTGCAGATTAATTGAATCTGAATTTATTTATCAGAAAAGTTAGGATAATAAGCAAGTTTAAAAATGTAAACAAAACAAATTATATCAGTGGCGTAGCAGCTGCCCCCGCAACCCCCGCAGTGCGGGGGGAGACCCGAGGTATAGGAGGCCCCGAAGTCTTGCGATGAATAAAGATTTAAAGAAGTAGAACTTCAACCTTACTTCTGTCGGCTTTACAACTAGGGCCCCTTCTCTATACTTTGCGGGGGGCTCCGCAAAAGTGTGCTACGCCACTGAATTATATAATACAGAAAATTAAAAAGATGAACTCAGTTATGCATCATTAAAAAAATCTTGCCCTTATACCTTTCAACGACGGTTTCTTGTCATCTTCAGTATGAATTCTGTAACGAACTTTTACTTTGCTTTATGGACTCACTTTTGTACAGTGCAGGAATGTTACCGGTAATGTGAGTCCACAAAGAAAACTAAAAATTTTCCAAAGGATTCGTACTTAAGATGACAAGAAGCCATCTTTGAAACTTATACGAACCTTTTTTATTTAATGGTACATAGCTGAGTTCAATCTTTGTAATATAGAATATGCATCATAAAGTTTATTAAGTAATACAGAAAATCCTTTCGAACACAAAAGTTATAGAAATAGTTCTTTAATTGTAAATAAAAAATGAAATGAAATTAACAAAAAAATAGTTACTTACCAATAATTCGTCCAGGGGAGAAAACCAACTATTCCCCAATCGTATCGGAACAACAAGCTAGTTCTGTCTTCAGTGATAAGATAACAAAGATAAAAATTAATGAGAGAAATATGGTACGGAAAAAGAAACCCATACCACCAATTAAATATAACGTGAGAGATGGGTAATAAAACCACGAGCAGAGCTCAGTGAGCGAAACAAAGAGTTGAGTTGAAGGAATCGCGGTGTCTGTGTTACGTCACTATTGCCAGATCCAAAATATACATCAAAAGTAGGTAACTAGATTTTATCAATGTTGTCAAAATCCAGATTTAAAGTCGATTTATATTTATGAATAAAGAATGATTCGGGTATCACCTTTTCGGGTATCAAGATTGTCACTTCACTTCAAACAACGTATACACAATGCAAAGCAGGATCATGTAACAGATTCACAAAAAAGGTGATTAAAGAATCATTCTTTACTTAAAAATAAAAACTCGCTTTAAATCTGGATTTTGACAATATTGATAAAATCTGGTTACCTATCTTTGACGTATATTTTGGATCTGGCAATAGTGACGTAACATAGACACCGCCATTCCATCAACACAACTCTCTTTTTCGCTCACTGTGATTTGCTCGTGCTTTTAGTACCTACTTCACATGTTATATTTATTTGGTGGTATGTATTCCTTTTTCCGTGCATTAGGTTTGGCTTTAACTTAAAGAAATCGGAACATACCCTACCAGTGCTAAATAGAAACGATATTTTAACAATGTCGAGAAGAAGATACCTGCGCTATAGTTGTCTGATATATAAAATCCTTAACACTCAATCCCCACAATATTTATATTGTAAATTTACAAAGCGGTCACAAATTCACTCTCACGTTACGCGTAACAGTGAGAAATTTAATGTACAAAGACTTAAACTGAAGATAGTGCAAGGATCATTTTCTAGAGCAGGTCTGAGAGTATGGAATGCGATACCAAGAGCTCTCACGGAAATAGAGTCATTTAATTCATTTCGAAATTCATTAAAATCACATTTGATAAAATCTCAGCGACTGGCCTCTGGCACTTACGACATGTACAGTTTTATGTAACAATTTAGCTAAATCCAAGAATATCGATACTTTTTATTGCATATGTGACTTGTTTATTTTCTGATTTATTCTTTTACTTGCATTTTTTTTTTTATTTTTTTCCGTTTCTTTTGATGTGTTATGTATAATATTGTATTATTTTGATAAGGGTTAGGTGGTAGAGCAGCCATGGCTGAACCTCGCCCGCTTCAATAAAGACATTTTCATTTCATTTCCCTCATCCATTTTTATCCTTATTATTTGATCACTGAAGACAGAAGTACCTTGTTGTTCCAATACATTTGGAGAATATTTAGTTTATCTCACAGGAGGATATATTGCTAAGTAACCAATTTTTGTTAATCATTCTGTCGTGAGCCTACATAATTCTAATTTTAAAAATAAAATGATTCAGTTTTATGTTCCACGAGTATGCATTGCAGGCTAAAGGGGCCGGATGATTATGATGTGTTACGATGCAATGCAAAAACGTGACAGGAAACGGAAAAGCTCTGATGAAACTCACAGACACGATATTGTCGTCCTCAAACTCACGTAGCCGGAGATCAAACCCGGAACCCTTTACACAAGATGTGAGCACCCTACTACTTAGCCATCGTGCTTTTATTCTCCAATTATAGTTAATATTGTCATATCACAAGTTAATACTCGACTCGACTCTTACAGTGTGTTTCCATCTATACATGTAGAAGCTATGTGCTGTACACTTTATTACTCTTATTTGGTTAGTTAAAAAAAAAAAATGACGAGTCTATTGGCAATAGAGCACGTTAGTGCAACCTGCAAATTGTTCAAAACCACTTATGCAGAAAAGGAAGAACTATATTTTAGTATTATACTAATTATGTTTCTCGATTTTTGCAATAGATAGTGATGAATTACAAAATGCTTTTAAAATGAGCCGACAGAACAAGTGAATATTCTTACACGAAATATAAATCCAATTTTCATGCATTTTAAATATATATATTTCAAATTAGAGGTAACTTTTAAAGGTTTTGACTTTAGTGATTTTGATACGATTATATTGGAATTTGAACATATTTTGTTGTTTTGTAAAATAAAGCAAAACAAAAAAAAAAAAAACTTCTCTATGTAAATGTAAATTAAGTATAAATTAATAATTAATTTACTCATTATATATATATATATATATATATATATATATATATATGTACAGAATGTTGCGAAAATCTGTCGCAATATTTTAAGAACTGATTCCTTACATCAAAATAAGAAAAAACAGTTCAGGAAGTGCACAGTTTCGTAGTTATACGGTGCAGAAATGAACTTTAGGACCGATCGTAGTCGGATTAACATCACTGAGGAACTAGTATGTGAACTATCCAAATATCCATCTTTCAGAATCTCCGGTACTTGCATTTTTAGAGAGGCTGTTTGGGAGTACTTGATCACTCTGCACCTACCTCTCTAAAAATTGGTGTGGAAGTGCCGGAGCATTCTTAAACATGGGATATTTGGATAGTTCATATACCAGTTCCTCAGTAATGTCTTGACCTGACTACGATAGGTCCCATAGTAGTGGAGCTATGAAATTTTAAAGTTCACATGTTTCAATTTTTCTTCACCCTATAACTCCGACACGACACTAGCTACTTGAGCACAGGTCCATTTGAACTTTTTTTTTCTTATTTTGACGTGAGAAATCTGTTCTCAAAATATTTTGACACATTTATGCATTTATGTAACACTCTGTATATATGAAATAAGTTGGTTTTACGAAACGAAATATTCCAATAACATTGAAGAAAAAATCAGTAAAGTCAAAAACCTTTTTTTAAATTCTTCTACAATTAACACAAAATTCTTCTTCAATGTTTGCTAAAAAAAAATTCTAGTGTCAATACAATGTTCGGCAAAATAGTGCGGTAGACGGTAAATCTACCGGATTTAAGTCATGTGATCGGACTCATTGCTCTGCTTCCCTGCAACCAATCCAGTGTTTTGGGAAATTCTAACCAATCCAATCTTTTGGGAAATTGTAACCCGGCCAATGGCATGTCACAATATGGCTGCTCCCTCCTAAATATATCACTATGTCTGTGAAACAATGCTGTCTAAATTCAGCATTAGCAAATCATCCACGGTTGACAGATATGTTTCACCAGTGAAAGTTTGTTCAAAAATATTAAGAGGTTGACAATTTCGTCCTTCCACAGCCCATATGACTTATTATTCGATGTTTCAAAATTAGTAAAGATTCTATGCTCTCCTGTAGCGTATATTTTGTCAGTTTTCCTCACCGTTTATATAAAAATTTGCTTTGTCTAAGAACATGGCAGTAGAGAACAATTTCCCTGTAATCCCTAAATTCATCTCGATGATGGAGACGCAGGAAAGCGTTAGAAGCAAAATCACAGACCTGGATGTAGTCTTCAGGTCTGCAAAGGTGAATGAGTTGTACATGATTGTTTGTAGTTGCGTAGTTTAATTGCTATGGAAAAAAGCAAGAAACAAAAAGTGTTCTCAATTGATGAGAAATATCCATCTCATTATTTTTTTTACAGAACATGTTCTATCATTTCAGCAATTTGCCCATATTTATGTCTTGGCAATGGTTGAGCCTACATTGAATAAGTCTCCTAATGCATCCATTGGTACAAAACTTTCGGCACACTTGTATATCAAACGTAAACAATAGACATACAAGCAAATCGATAAATATTTTTCAGTACTCTTCTTGTAGTTCGGTTATTTCATAGCTCGCCGATTGGCACATTCTACGTGTATAAATTTCTGAGGCTGAATTTAAGTTGAACTCACAGTATTTTGTAAATATTGACACTTTCCAAAGTTCTAACATTGAAAATTGACTTTCATATTATTTACGAGGCACATCCAGAAAATAAGTGTACTAGATTTTTGTAGGTTTCAAAAGATATATTTAAAACAAAACTTTCACATGGTTACATCAGTACTTATGTGAATTATTTTTCCGCGTAGTCGCCATCCCTCTCGATGCACTTAGTGAGACGAGGGATCAGTTATTTATACTTTGGTCAAAGAAGTCTTCCGCCACCTCTTTTGCCCAATTCTTCATCTCCACCTTCAGTTCTTCTTTGTCAGTTGAAATTTTTTTCCTACCCATGTGCATCTTTCGGGAGGTGAACAGATGATGGATGGCCTGAAGGCGCCAAGTCAGGGAAATGAGCGGGGTGAATTAATTCCAAAAGATGCTTTGTTGCATTGACCGTATGTGGTCTGGCATTGTCGTGCAGAAAGCAGACTTCCTTCATCAGCAGTCCCCTCCTCTTGTTCTGAATTACTTACCCTTCTCACTTATTTTGATCTCGTTAAAAACTTCAGACGAAGATTTTCCGTTCACAACGAGATAACGGATAACGCTGCGAATCTTGCACTTACCGGAAAATTTCATCGACATCTTTCACGGGAGATGTTACTGTGGCCACAATTTTGGTCGTACTGACGCGTGATTGGTCTCGCTGGAAAGGGTAGGAGCTAAGCTACACGGCAGTGTGTTCAACATAGCAGTAACAAATTTCCTCTGCCTGTTAGAGCCCTAGTACGCGTTTTTTGTGGACGTTCCTCGTATTCCTCGTATTAAGAAAATAGTCGTACGACATAAGATACTGAAAGGGGATAAAAATTTCTAAAGCAAGTACTTTAACATTTGAAAGCTAAACAGACATAAGGAATCTCATATTCATGCAAACTAAAGAAATATTATCCAAAAACTCGATAAAGGCTAAAAAGCATCGCAAATTTCCAAGTCATCAGACGCTTTTATTAAAGATACTAAAATAGATAAAATAGATTTAGGTAACACAACGTATATAACACAAACAAACATAATTTATAAACTATATCAAGAACTCGTTACGAACAGAGATCACATAGCGGAAACTTCATAACAAGGAACTACACAATTTATACGGTTTACCAAACATTGTTAGGGTCATTAAGTCCAGGAGGCTCCGGTGGGCAGGTTCGGTAGCCAGAATGAAAGAAAGTAGGAACGCTTGCAAAGTTCTAACTGGAAATCCAGTCTTAAAACGACCATTAGGAAGACCTAGGCACAGATGGAAGAACAATATGAAGATGGAGCTCGTAGAATTAGCAATAAAAAGTAGAAACTGGATCCAGTTGGCCATGGACAGAAGTCAGTGGAGAGCTTTTGTGAACGCGGCATTGAACCTCCGTGTTCCATAGGCCATGGAGTTAATTAGTTAGAACTCATTATTTTTATCAATCACAACTAAAATAGCATAATTTTATTGTAAAATTAATATTATAATTTAAACCGTAAACAAATTTTCTATACGTGTAGAATTTTCATTTTAACAATTGGTTGATATTCTTATACATCATAAAAGGTTTCTAATACATCATAAAAGCAATTTGACAGTGAGACTTAAAAGCAGTATCTTACTTTTGTTTGGTTATAGAAACTAGTGTCACATTGTTCCACTTCTCTAACCAATACTCTTCATCAGCAATACTCTGCCATCATATAAGAACTGATTTTATCTAAAGTTGCTGAGAAGCGCAATAATGTATACGTTTTCATTTAGTGGATTTTCGTATGTATTTTCTCTAGCTTAATTTCGTTTAATACCTACGAGATTCGATAGCGCAATTAAGCTATATTGCACCAGTTTACTTGAAAGATACTTCTAATATAAAATATTTGATGTGATAAAAATGTAAATCTTGTCCATCCGAATTTCAGAAACTTCGAAATGCGAAAAGGTAGGCAAATATCAAAGTTATCAAGAGTAGACGTTATTTTTTCCTGTTTAAGTATTCAATTTCTTTTCTAATAACGAGACTAAACCGATTATTTATGACGATAATCCATGTCACATATAGTACATGTCCGAAAAAAAAATGCAGTTGCTGTCTGTTTTGTTTATATTTTAATACATTGTGCGATTGAGTAGACTTTGTGTCTTTTCTAAAGTAAACTAATATGAGCTGAAACCTATTATTTAAAGGGGAGCTGAAACCTATTATTTAAAAGGGAACCGAAACCTCACAGAAGTCTGAACGTAGGATCACAGTTCGGCAAGCGTGTACGTAAGCCATTTAATATTTTAATAGTATTTTCCCTAGTTTCTTGACAAGACATAATTTATACTTATATAAAATATGTGAGATTCGAAAATAAATGATTTCTTATTTTACACTAAATTTCATAAAGCCTGCATGAGGACATGCGTAGGGTTTTCAAACAGTAAAATGAGGACTACTATATTTTTGGACGTGATTGTTCACATGACGGAGCGAAGTAGCTCAAGTGCTAGAGGGTTAGCTTGCATTCGAGAGGTCGTGGGTTCGATTCCAGATGCCGAACATCCTGACTAAGGTTTTCTATAGTTTTCCTCAGTCCTACCAGGCAAATGCCGGGATGGTACCTACTAAACAGGCCCTGGTCGTTACTTTCCCAAATCCTTTCCATTGTTATTGTTGTTGATAGATATCCACTATAAAATGGCCTCTGAGTTGTATCTGGTGATTATTAAATAAATGAAAAATACGTTTCATTCTGCAAATGCTTTTCAATTAATATAAAATAGTTAATCATTTCTGTGTTCATTACTTTCTTTATCTGCACGAGAGATTTTTTTCCCTTCTTTCAACGAGTATGAAATAACTGGAAAGCTCTGCCTATATCGTGGCTATATGGTTACGGTACATGCCTTCGATGTAGAAGACCAGGATTCGTTTCCTTGTGGAAGCTCATGTGGTTCGGATCCCGCCTTAGGCTGTAGATCCGCGTCTTATCCCAAGTAGCAAGAAAGCTTTCGGCAAGTTGGCACGTGCTTGGTTTTCGACTTTCTACGCTTGCACTTTTAAAGCGTGCTTTCATACAATCTGTCTTTTTTTATACTTGCAAGCAATGCTTTAGACCCTTCGCAGAGCGTCATAGCATCACTGGTCGTTCATTGGCTATTGACTTGCTGCCAACGTAAAACGCTTGCGTCAAGCTTGAATGGAACACTCAATGCAAGCCCTTGTAACTTGGTTACTGGAATCCAGATTGCGGCATGCTTGCACGCTTTCCAATCAAGCTGGATGCAAGCTTGACTAACTTGCAATTCAAGCTTACAGCAAGTGGTTTGCAAGCTGTCTCTGCTACTTGGGATGTATCATCAGTGCAGAAAAGGAAGTCTAAACTCCACTCCTACCAACCAACCAACTAGAAAGTCCACTTGTTCTTTAGCAAATAGATCTTAAAACGAGAGGTCTGTTAATAATAAAATAAACAAATGTTGAACTCGCTTAAGCACCACTATTGTTCACTTTCTCGTGTACGTTTCAACAAGTCCTTGTTGTCATCCTCGGTACGCGTCGTCATCCTCGAATTTTACCATTATCTATGCATTTTGTTAGTTCGTTACGTGATTTGAACAGATTCCTTGATTTTATTTAGCTTGCATTTGTATTCAGCTGCCTATTAAACTTAAATAGTATCAGACGAATACTACATTAGCTAACACACACTTTCAAAAAAATAGATGTTAGGATTAAATGCTCTGAAGGACATTAGAAGTGAACGATTCACTTGTATTTTGGGATTCACTTGGTCTTTATTTACAAGGTTCAACTTTGATTTACTTCTATGAATACGTGGATTCAAACAAAGAACCTCTCCCAACTAATTCCATAGGCTACACAAGCAATGACTATCTGATAACAAACCGCCACTAAGGGCTATGAATGTTTACATGATACAATGACCTCGCTTTCAAGTCTAAACATGATATTTTACCATTTTATAACTTGCTAGAGTGTTACGCGAAATTTTATTAAAGTATCTGTAGTTGCAATTGGGTACTCACGTTCTAGATTAGGATAAGGAATTAGATTTCTAGGCTGCCGACATCTATGGCCATTTAGCCTATCACGTATATGAGGGAACGTCCCTCGGCGAGCACACTATCCGGGGTAAGGGGAGGAAGGAAGCGGCCTGGGACCTGTATGTTAGGTATTATCCCGGTATTTGCCTAGTGTGATTGAGGAAAACTCAGGAAAACGTCACTCAAGATGAGTGGTCTGAAAAAGCTGTTACACTTTTTCAACCGAGTGTCCCCAGCAGGAAACGAACCCGAGACCGCTTCCACAAAAGGCGAGAGCGTTAGCAACTACGCCACGCAGGGCCACTTCACGTTCTAGACTTGTTGTGTGCCTTACATCTTAAAATTCAGACAGCTTGAATAGTAGATTATGAAAGAACACGTTGCATTTAAGCATACAACATTCAGGTGATTCAATTGCATGCCATAATTATTATCAGATCATTGTAGGTAATGCATGCACCAATCAGCTACATTAAGACAAAATACATATCGTGCTTAAAGACCGCGTACGTGATCAGGAAGTCTGTTCTGTACTAAATATAGTATGTGTACTTTTGGGTTAATCCAATGTAGGGCAGATAAAAACTTAAGAACGAAAGATGATAAGAATATTCGACATAAAGCCATTGTCTAGCGCATGACTGGACTTAAAAAGAAAAAAACTTTAAAATATAACAGCAATAAAAAAATATATCCCAATATTAGTTATTTATATGATATTCCAGTATTGTCGAGCACATGTCTGAATTTAAAAAGAGAGAAACTTATAACAACAATAAATAATATATCTCACTATTAGTTATTCATTTGTTATGTCAGAATTGTCTACCACATGTCTAGACTTAAAGGATAGAAACTTTAGAATATAACAATAATAAAGAATATATCCTACTCTTAGTTTTTCAACCATTATGTAGAACACCATGAATTTAAGGTGAACCTTACAACAAAATCTTATTCCATTGGTCATCATCAATATAGATGTTCTACCACTATTGGCAGGTCATTTACTGCAAGTGAGAAACTTCTACGCTCACGGTTTTTCGCTAACCTCCTCGTCTTCACGCACGATTTTTCCGTTTGTAGTCTCCTTCACCCCATCCCTCTCTTTCCTGCCTCCATTTCCTCTAGCACGTTACTCATGATACAATTCCTTCTTAGCCAATGTCCCAACCAGTTTCTCTTCCTCCTCTTAATAATATCTAAAATCGTTCTCTTTTCCCTTCACCATTTCTAACACCCTTTCATTCATTTTCCGCTCGGCCCAGTTAATTCTCACAATTCTTCTCCACATCCACATTTCGAAAGCTTCCAGTCGTTTCTCATCATTTTTCGGTGATGTCCATGTTTCTGAACCATACAATACAATACTCTACACGAAGCATTTTATGAGTCTTTTTCTCAACTCTTTGTTCAAGGTCCTACAAAATAGTCTTTTCTCCTTCCTAAAAGCTTCTTTCGCCATTCCTATTCTTGCTTTTATTTCACTTTCACACTTCATATCATCACTAACAATACTCCCCAGGTATCAAAAACTAGACATCTACTCTATTTTCTCCCTTACTACTTCTATATTTGACATCGATCTCTTCGTTCCAATCACCATGGCTTTTGTCTTTCTAACATTTATTTTCATCTCATATTCTTCACAGCTGTTCCTCACGTTTTCTAACATCTTATTGATTTTCTCCTCATATTCTGCAACAAGCGCGATATCATCTGCAAACCGCCGTATACATCTAATCATTCTACCCCCTACTGAAATGTCGTCTTCATTTTGTAGACCCTTTTTCACTGTTTTATAAGTAAACATCTTTACCCAAATGTTATTACTTTCATTATTATGTACTATTACTATGTCATCAAATCACTGAAATATTTTTAATATCACGTATCAATCACTGAAGTAGCAGATATAGTGTGAAGTTAACTACTACACTGAGATAAAATTTAGGTGGCGTACTTAAAAAGATAGATTATATGCGTAATTCCTGTAGTTTCTGGACTTAACGTATAGGAGACATATAACTGAAAATGCGTTTTATAATACTTTCTGTATAAGTGTTCCATCTATACGTACTTTCCGTATGAAACAATGTAGGCAGTCAGGATCTCACATACAAATGGACGTATATAGTATAACATATAGCTGACGAAGGTAACATAAGTATACGCATGTGATATACGGAAAACTGTTAGATGTCAGAGATCTTGCAACGGCATAATGTAACATCTAAGGGCAGTGCCTATGTAGCATACGGATAACGTATGTTCCGTGCTGATTTCTATAGTAAGCAAGAGGATACCGTATATTTGTACAATTTACCGCTGTCCGAAGAACGGAGTTTTCTCTGTGTTCAACTGATAGTAATAAATGGGATAAAGTTAGCAGACATCCGTGTTTCTTAGGGCATTTCCCAGCTTAAGATTTTAACCCGAAATCCCCAGATCTTCTCAAAATGTACTCATAATTTTTCCGGTTTCCTCATTTAACTCTTAAAGTTTTTTTTAATTAGAAACGTGTATATTAATGTTCGCAAATTTGTAAGTTAACTCATGAGAATTTTTCATTTTTTTTTTCGTGAAAAAGATAGATGCGAAATCCGTGATTTTTTTTTTCACATCAAAGTATTTGCGCTCACTCGGACATACATTCAGCTTCGAAGCAAACATCTGGAGCTTAAAAAGGTAGTCGTAAAACAAAGCCATGAATTTTACAGGTTTTCAAAAGACCGATTCTCAGAACATTGTACAATGTATCAGTAGTATCATAGTTAATGCACTTTTAACATTTCGTTTTCCTTCTATATTTTTTGAATCAAAAGATCCAACACATTTCTATCAAAAATTTTCTTGTATGCCTTATATCTGGAGAACTACAAACAGTGTAGATAAATCCAAACTATCACTTAACTCAGTATGATATGATTATTCCGTAGAAAATACAAAAACTCGATTAGGGGCCGTTCAAAAATTTTGTGGCCCCTGATCCAAAAACTAATTATTTGCCAAGATCGCAATCTTTTGATCCATTTTTGAATCATTTCTAAAATTCTTGTTTCTAAATGAATAAATCAAAAGGAAGTTTATTATATCGTAGGAAATGTACAGAATTCGTCTGATTTTGATCAAACTTGGCATAGAGTAGACCTTGAACTCCTTAGTATATATATGAAATATTTTTTTCTGTGTAGACGTTAATTTCTGAGTTATTGGCAAGCAGTCGTTCTTTCAGAACAAATGTTCTGGGTGGGCACACGTAGCATTCCGGGGGGCACTGTTGGTACTATTTTATTTATTATTATATTATAGACGTATTATTTTAGTCTCGTCCCGGGGGGGGGGGGGGGCGGTGCGCTCCAAAAAAACATGTCTGGAAGAAACACTGTTGGCAAGTTCGAGTTTGTTCTTGTTCAAAATCTCTCACAAAACATCAATAATTACTATTTAGAAAAAGAACTAGAAGCAAAAGCGGAACAAACCTGTTAAGTGTTATAATTACTAATAGAAGCTACAGGTCATAGGCAATAGATGTAGTTGCACTCACATTAACCCCTGTCTTCAATTTTCCTACAACAATTATTCAGTTTTGAATATCCATTATTCTCTGTGTTTGGCTATGTTGCTTCATCATATTGCTTTGTGTTGAAAAGTCACTTTCTATGAGCATAAATCTGGAAGATATCATTGAATAATTTAAGGTCATGGTTTCGTTCAACAGAAAAATGTCATTTTTAAATATCTTATACAGAGTGCCCCAAAAGAAATGCAACCCAAACTTCGATCGAGTATATTTTTTGAAGTAAGAATGATAGAGGAAAGACATGATTTTTCTGAGAAAACTTGGCGTTGTCTACGGAGATATTTTGAGAATAAAACCAATGGCTTACCTAAAACTACCGCTCACCGAGCCAGGCCAAGTTGAAAATGCATCCATACAGAATTCGTGCCGTACAAGAACTGAAGGAAACTGATAATGCAGCACGAGTGAGGTACTGTCATTGATCCAATTCCTTAATTAGAGATAATGGTGTAGATATATTGGATAACGTCTTTTATACCGACGAGGCGTGGTTTCATTTAAATGGCATGTAAATAGCCAGAACTCTCTTTATTGGTCCACCGAGAATCCACATGTGTTCAACAATGAAGTGTGAAATAACGCAATGACGTATCGCAGGTCCTGTCTTTTTCAATACGGTTGTGGATGGTGTTATCTGTTGAGATTTAATTATACTATTTATTTCCTTAATAAAAGACAATGAGCGAGGCTGCTGGTTTCAGGAAGATGGGGCCACGTGTCATACCTCTAATGAAACATTAGAAATATTACAAGAGTTCTTTGGTGATCGCATAGTTTCCAAAAACTTGTGGCCTGCCCGCTCTCCAGACTTACATCGCCTGACTCTTTTTCTGTGAGATTTCTTAAAGGGAAGGTGTACGAAAACAATCCCAGAAAGATAGAACAATTGAAAAGAAACATTGAAACAAAAGTGGAAGCAATTACCATGGACACACTTCGGAAAGTTTCACGAAACACGATAAGGCGCGTAAAATTGTCCGAAAGAACTTGGGAGCCACTTTGAACACTTACCTTTCTTCAAGCTAGTGCCGGCTGGCAACTGTAAATGAGTAATTATTTTTATCGCATTTTTTGAAAAAAAAATCAATTTATTATTTTATTGATAAATCACATTGCCCAATATGTGCGAGAATGAGTTACACTTACGGTAGTATTTTTGCTGAAACATTGTTGCCAGAATGCGCTATTGTATTTTAAAAATGTGTTTTTCCTGAATACGTATAAAAATAGCTTTTACAACTGTCGACACTGCAAAACAACATGCAGTTTTTGTCCCATCTAATAAATATTAATGCGTACTAAACATTTACTTTAAGAATTACCGTTATTAACTCTTTTTTTTCTGTTCCTTACAACTGATTATAAAGAATTTGTATTTTTTTAAAAAATTACACTTCTGATCATTTAAGCAATTACTAAAATTCAGCGTTACGATTTGTCTCATTAATTTTATTCTCAAAATATCTCTATAGACAACGTTAACTTTTGTCACAAAAATCATGTCTGTATCATTCTTATTTCAAAAAATATACTCGATCAAATTTTGGGTTGCGTTTTTTTATTAATACTCTGTACTTGTTGCACTTAAATAGCTTACATTGTGAAACATGTAAATTATTAGCGTTATTTTAGGTTTTACTGACGGGGGGAGAGGCAAAAATGTCCACCTACATAAGAAGTTCATGTTTTTATTAGGATATTAGTATATGATCTTTTAAAAAGTTTGTATTTCTTAAACTAAAAGAGCAATTGCTCCCTCTGTCTTTCCGAACGCCCCTGGCTAAAATCAGTAGAGGACGAGGTATTTCCATCAGCAGGAAATTCACTACTAACAGCGAAAGACTAAACTCCTGGCGTAACAGCCCTTAGGGGACCAGGGTTTACCAGTCGACTTAAACAAGCTTTTGGGGTGACGTGTGGTCAGGATATCGTCTCCCATTGCCGATAATGCTTGCTTTCAATTTTGGAGTTAGATACTCCTTCCTTTCGAGTTGCTTCCCAATTGTCCTCACGACGCTGCAACATCAGCACCCTCTGGTGAGTAGCAACGTCTGCCCATCTTTCTTCTGACCAGAGCAGCACTGTTTGGCTTATCTGATCTCGTTTCCATTTAGTTACTGTTTCATTAATACATTTTCCTTAAATTTCTAAGTGATAATTATTCCTGTATTTGCAGTATTTTTAAAAACGAAAAATACAGAGCATGTTGTTTGAGTGTTTACATTAAATAACGAAATAGTCGAAAGCAAACTTCATGTTTGACTTATAAAGTTGAGAACAAGTACAACGCAAAGTAGAGTTTTGACCTAAACATTAGGTAATGAATTCATTATAAGTAATTATAATTATTATCATTTCCTTTTTAGCGTCAAGTTCTTCTGAATTAATTTGTATGATATCTCCACCTGTAACATAGTACTGGATATATATATAGATATAAGGCTTTTTAAGTGTCACAGTTTCTCATACTCCATAACATTAATTATTGTAATGGCAGCTCACAGCATATCCCTCAGCCATTTCACGGAAACCACGAAAGTATGGGAATTGAGAACATCAAACGAAATGTTTATTTGCGCAGCGGTTCAAGTGTGTTGCATTTTCAGTGTTGTTTGTTCGCTGAGTTGTAAATTTCCGCTGCCACGCTTTCGTTTCACATACGAAATCAGAAACCTCGAGTCTTCTTCTTTTTCTGAGTTTTGTGTTATTCAAAGAAGATGGTAATCGGAGAGTGTTACTCTCAAAAGCTAGCAATTCTTAACGTAACACAACATGGAAAATTCCAAAAACAAATAAACAAAACTAATTGTAATAACTACTTTGAGTAATATAGACCAGAATTCTACTGGAAGTGTTAATTTCGTCCTTAACAGTTGAATTTCTTACATCAAAGTGAAAGAAAAGATTAACCGTAACGACGAATTAACTTTCCTAGAAAGAAGCTCGTAATCTGAACGTTTATGCGTCAAACTTAAATTCTTAATTGCAGATAATATTACATGGTAGATCTATCAGTTTCCACGTACAAATATATTTTGCTTTCTGCGAATTTTCTACTGGAGAAATCGTATTTAGGATAACTGAAGTATATAATACTCAAAATCATTCTAGTCATTTGGATTTTTCAAAAATGAAATCCTGTGAATAGAGAACTAAAATAAGCCTAAAAGTTTCTTTATACAAAAGCTACCATCTTATACTAATCATAAATCGTGTCGAGGCTAAAAGTTCCATTATACAAAAATTATCATCTTACACTAAATATAAATCATCTCGAATAAACATTGAGAAGCCTTAACATAATTCTGTACGCTAACCTTAAATTAAGTTTTTAGGCACGAAGCATCCAGCGGTTAAAACTCATTATAGCCGGTGGTTTGAAAATAGGGTCAATATCGTGAGTTTTCTCGATATATTCCCGTTTCCTCCTACACTCTGATTCCACCATTTTTTCATAGTAATTTGCTTTCAATGATCTCCGTTCCTATGTTAGCTCACCAGGTATGACTACGGGGAATAAAACTACAGATTCCATTTTCTTTTCATTTCTGAAATTAGGGAATTTGTCGTCAGTAAATCATGAGTTCCATTTCCACTGTTGTAGGCTTTCTTGGCTGGCGTGCAACTACATTTTAAAAATAGTATTACGTCACTCTTAGGAATCGAATTCAGAAGCAATCGAATAGAGTCTGCTAGTTAATACTGTATTTCTTGATGAATGGTCTCCGAGAAAATCGACAGAAACGAGTTATTTTGCCACTAAAAATATGTCATTCGTGATCAAATTCAATTATACACCACCTTTGAGAGTGATACTAATATTAAAACTTGTCCCTTCACGTCTTTCATTATAACTAGCAAGAGTGCACACTATAATTAATGAGATACAGGGTGGAGCAGAGGAAACGCTTGTTTTTTAAACCGCTAGTACTCGGCGACGAGTAGCGGTATTGATTTTGAGCGGCTGTTGGTAGACAGCTCACACAATGCAGTTTCAGTCATTATGGAGAGTTGGAGTGTAAAGCATCGTGTGTTCACGGTCAAGCAGTTCTTTAGAAACAATGATTCTGTGATCACAGTTTTACGTCTTTTCCGTCGAAAGTTCAATGTCGAACATCGAGGTACAGTTCCAGATGGAAACACTGTACTCCGATAGCTTGCAGCATTCAAGGGTATTAGATCTGTGATGAGAAAGAAACCACCTGGTCTTCCCCGTTCAGTTCGAACTCCGGGAAACGTAGACAGAGTGAAAAGGATAGTTCTTACTAGTCCGAAATGATCCACTAGGCGACAAGCTGTATCGCTGGGTATGTCGTGTCGTTATTTTCGTCACATCTTACGTGATGATCTCAAATTCTCTTTCTCATCATAGATCCAGTATTTCTGAACTCTGCAACCCATCGGAGTATACTGTTTCGATCTGGGACTGTACTTCGACCGCGAACACACGATGCTCTACGCTCCAACGCTCCATAGTCACTGAAACAGCATTGTCTGAGCTGTCTGCCAACGGTCGCTCAAAATCAATACCCCTATTCGTCGCCGAGTACTAGCGGTTTAAAGAAACAAGCGTTTCCTCTGATCCAATCTGTATAATAACGTAAAATTATCATAACCTCTTAAACTTTAATTTTAAATATCTTTCAAATAATATTTTCAGAGTAGTGCATATTTCTTGTCACTTATTTCGTATATATGAGTTTTCAAATTAACATGAAGAAAAAGAAGAGATTCATGTCAGGAGAGAAAGGTCATTTAACAAATTGAAATATACTATACGAACTGAAATCTTGATGATAACATACATAAAAAGAACGAAAATGTATTAGGACTATCTTCTGTCAAGAAGTACAAAACAATTGGATCTGAAAGTGGTCTTTTGAAGCTTAAGAACAGAAACTACTTCCCTGTCGTGACTTTTGTTTTCGTGACAAAGCATCGACCATGAATACAGATCGTTCCTTCATTCAATGACCCCAACTCTTTCCTTGTTTTTTATCAGTCTGCGAAACAACATTGCGAAATAGCTTCGTTTTTTTTCTATTCTGATAATATAATAAGAACAAGAAACTTATATTTCAGTCAGAAAAGATTAGTTTAAGTATTTCTATACAAAGAAGTATTACTTTGAACATTTTTTTTTATTTTTTGGTTAACTTTTCAAACTCATATATATATATATATATATATATATATATAAAACAAAATATCTGCAATTTTATTCTCAAATACTGTAGAAGTATGTTTACCTAATAGAGTTTATGTCAAACCTTCAATTTAACTACCATTAAAATCTTTCCACTTGAAATTTCTTGCTTTATTTGATATATATATATATATATATATATATATATTAGTATGTTCTTTCATGTTATAGAAAGAAGCTATTATAATACATTATGTTATTTCAGTGGATAAATTACTATTTCTTTAATGAAAAGGTTTAAATAAACGTCCAAATTTAAATAAATATTGTTTTGAAACATGGCGTAATACTTGTGAAAAAAAGGTCATGTTGTTTCTCTTTCCAAAATGCAATGTGACACACTGTAATATAAATAGTGCGTCATGATTTTTCCTCTGGAAACTGGAAATAGAATAATAACCAATGATTGTCGAATATATCGTTTTGTATTTTTGAATTAGAAATCGGTTAGGTTAGTTTAGGTTCAATTAGTCGATTCCTTAGGTATGAATCTTCAAATTTGTGAATATCAGTAATTACAGCTGATTTCCGATAATAATTTTTTCGCGTAGATATTTCCCCTTATACAGATGGCCTGATTCGTGAAACCGAATTTAAGATTGTCATGTAGAATGCACTGAAGTTACTTAGTACTAAAGTATCGCTAATCCAATCTAACGGATTTTGCTTAGTTAAATTCAGGAGGCCTATGTTTAGCAGAAGGGGTCCAGCTCTTTTCTCTAAAAAATGTTACAATTTTGGCAATTTCTGTTCACATTCGGTCAGTTCAGGGTAGGGTTGGTTAGTTTAAGTTAGGTTAGGCTAGTTTAGGTTACGTCAGGTTAGTTTAGGGTAATAGTTAAGAACAGCTACTTCTCATCTCCCGTGCACGAGGATACATCTTACTGTTGCACTACCTAAACACCCTAAGTACAAGGGCAAGAACTCAGTCTATTACCTACTTTTTAACATCCTAGATAGTCATTGAATAATTCCTAAAGTATGGCGTTTCTCGTCCTTCCCTAAATGGGAAGTACGGCTCCTTAACTATAACCTAGTTTAGTTTGTGTTATATTAGTGTAGGAGTCCCGCATAATTTTCCAAAAAATGATAGAATTTCGCTTATTTCTACTAATATTACGTGAGGTTAGGTTAGTTCAGGTTAGCTTACGTTAGTTTATATTAGGTTAGGTTAGATTTGGTTACGTTATATTACGTCTAAGTACTTGCATCACTCATTTCTCCTGTAAATTTTGTGCTTTTTACGTGCTTTTGGACCCCTTGTACTAAACATACCCCATTCAGGATACAAAGTGCCTTTGTAGTATCATTTGCTGTCATTTTTACTATTAGCAGGTGTTGAACCAACTATATATTATGAACCCTATGCACAACGAAACTTAGATAGAACGAAGTTTGTTTTTAGTAGATTTCAATTGAAGCGACAGTAGAAATAATTTTCTTTTCAAGTCCCGACAATTCTTCAGGATAGTTGTTACTTTTAAAGCACACGAAGTCTTTAGGTTCTTACACAGTCATATAAAGAATGAACTACGTATAGGCTATATATATACATCACCTGTTTGTTTGAAGAGTGGCATAACTCAAAATTCCTGACTTTTCAGGAGAAGCATTTGAAGTTTCGAAACACAGGAAAACAACTTGACGCAAGAACGATATAAGAGCTCTCTGGCGCCTAGTTTTGGAAGCACATCTGTGAAATTTTTACTAGAGGTAGATATCAAAATTGGCTTCCATTTTCTGTCCATAAATCAATAAGGGCGATTTTTGAGTTACGTCACTCTCGAAATAAACAGGCTATATATATATATATATATATATATATATATATATATATATACAGTGGTGGATCCAGGATATGATCAAGGGAGGGGCTATAAACCATAGTTTGCCGTTTTATTCAGTGTAAAGCAGGATTTAAGCCCATTTTTTCCAGTGTATACCTGAGCGTCAAGGAAGGGGCTATATCCCCTATAGCCTCCTTTGGATCCGCCACTATATATATATATAATTGTTGAGCTATTCTTTCAGAATTTTTATTTTTATTGATATTCTTTCTTACATATTTTATATTTATTAAATGAGAAGGTTTTGGGAAAGATATGTATGTGGATATCGTCTTGACATTCTTTTATAATTTAATAAATAAAAGAAAAAAATTACTGAGGGCAGATATCCCCAGCAAGGCTCAAACCAACTTAATACATCAATACTTGTACTTACAAGGAGCTGCAATTGGTCCTCTACGGTACACAATTTTCCTGAATATTATATTTATAAACATTAAAGGCAAAGAAAGAAACCAAATATAAAACACAAACATATTTATGTGTTCAATGATTTTAAATATTCTATTTTTGTTTTCGCTTAGGAACACGGAATCCATAATTATGAAAATGAAAAAATTCACTTGATTCTGCAGATTTATCATATATATTTGTGTATCTTATTGACTTTTCATTGTGGGTATTTTTACAAGTACTAGGAAAAAGAAACGCACATAATATAATTAAGACAAAGAAAGAAATAGATATTTACTGATCTAAACGCACAAATAAAACGATACTAGTTGAAGATATCTTATTTTGTGTTGCTGGATCAGTGTAGCATGTCCCACTTTTTGATATAATTAGTCAGATAAGATCCTTCCTATCCTACTACTGTGCTTTTGAAAGATTCCAACATAAAATCAGGTGATTTTTTTTTCATTTTCATATCATAATTTTTTCAAATTAATAATGATATTTAATTTAAAAATAAAAATAATTTATATAGAGAGCTTGAGTTACATCAACGGTTTGATTGAATATTTTCATGTTAAATAATATTTAAGTTTTCTTTTTCGAACTTAAGAAAATTCCACAGAGTTACGCTACCTCAACATACTTAATTATATTGATATATACAACATTCATGCTACCTTTTACACACTTTATTGACATAGATAATTGATACCCAGCTGACATATCTGAATACAGTGAAATTTGTCTATGTGGGCCACCATTGGTTCAATTGAAAAGTTTTCAACTTATAAAAGTCTGATTGGGGTATTTTTCTTTGTCTCCATGCTTCTTTGTCTCCAGTCACAAATACAGAACATCTGTCTCTCATATGGGAATACGAAAGAGTTAAGAAAAATTTTTAAAAAAAACTGTATTTTGCGTGGTCAAGATATGCAAGTAAATTTATCATTATCATCATAGGATAAACATCACTTCAAAGCGGCCAACTTCCAAGATAGACAGATGGCCAACTCACAGAGTAATAAGTAACGAATGTCTTATAGGAAAATGCAAGTTCAAGATGAATCAGGTCAATATGAGCAGGTGGCCAACTTAGAGAGGTGGCCAAGTTGACAGGTTTTATTGTACTTCTGTTTTAAAATATAGCAGAAAATGGAGTTTTTTGTGCTTCCTATTCAAATCAATTTATTATATATATATAATAAATGTAGACTATGGATTCCCTGGGTAATAATCTTTATTTTCGTACATAATCAACCCAACTATTCAGATATTAAGTTCAGAATCTTACAAGTTTTAATATGCCTTTGCCAAAGAACTCCTAATGAAGTTCTTTGGACCTACACAAAACTATCGTTTTGAATTCGTTCATTTATGAATTTCTTGCCTCAAAAGTTCTTAATTGGACCGAATATATGAAAACCTAATGGAAGAAGACCAGAACTACACGGCATATTTTCAATAGTGGAACAGATCATTGTTTTTTTTTTTTTTTTTTCTTTTCTATTGCTGTCGATTTTATTCATTCAACGAAGTTTGTCCATGTCTAAATTTATCACTCTGCACACTTAGTGACTCAAACATTTAGACTGGAAATCTTCAGTAATATTTTATAAATCTACTTCTTATCAGCTTCTATTCTAACAAAAATCTGTAATAAAATTATTTTCATTTACACAGGTCATGTCACTCATTTATTAACCACAGACTAGTAAAGTGCAGTCATCGAAACTTGCATACAGACTGGTTAAATAACGTACTCGTTACTTATGTACAAAAGTAGATAACGCTGAAATTATACATCTTAGTGAGTTGTAACCTATAATACTAAACTGCCCTCGTACTTCAATAGCATAATATTTGGACAGCAGCTAGTAATATACATAAACAGTAGAAGATAATAATCATTCTTGCAGAAAAATGAAACCATATTATCTAACATTCTCTATAGCTATATGAAGAGTACTGCCGTCGGGGGGCGAGCGGGGCGACGACTCCGAGCGCCGTAGTAAGGGGGCGCAAAATTTGGGAGGAAAAAAGAAAAGGAAAGAAAGACAGAGAGAGAAATGTTACTCATGTTTTAAAAAAAAGGCATGTGCACATATATAAAATGGAAGGAAAAAAATAATAAAAAAGTGCTCAAAATCAAGGAAAAGCAGGGTTTATTTCTGAAAGTTTTATTACGCTTTGCGCCAACCATGGTGGCGCTTCGCCGGTGGTCTGTCGACCTCACTCATATGCACTGGGGAGCCGTTGTATACTTTCGCCCCGGGCGCTGATTTTCCATGGCATGGCACTGTATACGAAGGTGGTATCTCAATATCTTAATTAAAGGATATTCAGAGTTCTTTCAAGTTCTCTTAATGTAAACCTCGGAGTGGCAATAAACTTCATTACATCACTATAACTACTGTTATTGTATCGAACTTAATCAGGTGTAATCATTTTCGTCCTTCTTTCTGATCATCCCAAACTTTTTAACATAAAATAATGACATATACTTTGATTCGATTTACACTTTAAATTTATAAATTTCATGTTCAATTATATCATGCAGGCATAGTGTATTGAACATGCTAAAATAAATAATAAACAATTTTTACAATAATTAACTAAATGCACAGGGTGTTTAAAAAACACCGACAACGTTTGGGAGGTGATTCCTGACACCAAGATAAGACGAAAAGTATAGACCAAATTGAGAGCAAAAATGCTTCCTTTCGGAGTTATAGGCTGCCGAAAACATGAAAAAAAATGAACTTTAAATATCCATAGCTACAATACTATGAGACCTACTGTAGTCGGGTAAAGACTTTATTTAGGAACTAGTATGTGCCCTATCCAAGTATCCATGTTTCAGAATCCTGCGGTACTTCCGCAACAATTTTTATAGAGGTAGTTGGTGAGTACTGCAAATTATATGCCTGTATCCAAACTGCTTCTACAAAAATTGTTGCGTGAGTACATTAAGATTCTGAAACCTGTATTTTTGGATAGCGGATATATTGGTTCCTAAGTGAAGTCTTGACCCGACTAGGTAGATCCCATAGTTTTGGATCTATGGACCTTTAAAGTTCAGTTTTTCATGTTTTCGGCAGCTTATAGCTCCGAAAGGAAGCATTTATGCACGCACGTTGGTCTATACTTGGTGTCAATAATCACTTCCTAAACGTTGTCGGTCTTGTTTTGAGTCACCCTGTATAATTACATCATAGTTGTGAACAAAATACCTTTAGGAGACTCAATGTAATTACTTAGTTTTCGAGGCTGAATCGTTCGTCATCTGACAGTAGAAAGAAGTGAAAAAATAAAATAAAACTAGAGGAAGAAGATGTATAATTATGCCTGAAACATTATAAGGTTTCAGTTCTGTTATTGTTTAGTTTTCTTGTATAACTCTTAGATGATGATTTATTCAGGCTCGAAAGCTAAGTGTACCTATTGAGTTTTCTAATGTATTTTGATTGTAACTATTGTGTAATAACTAATATATATTTAATAAATTGTAAAAGAATTAACCTCAAATTCATTATTCCAATTACAAACTAATAAATAAAGTTATTAGAATAAAATAAATTAGTTCTTACCAGCTTAGTGACAAAATACTGAATAAATATAAACATATTAATCTGAAGTGCCTTCCTTCTATCTTCAACCATCAAAAAGATACAAATACTGCTAGTATTACACTACTTTCATTGCTTTTACAAATAAAACTATGCTTTAACACTTTAAGGGGCTTATACATCCTTGTTTCACATATATATTTCTAACTGAACTTGTCACACCATAATTTTAATTACTAAAATCATTACGTATATGAAGATTAGGAAAATTATTATCATTAGCCTTACCATAACAAATGTAACTACAAAAAAGTTGGAAAAGTTTAAAATAATAAACCGTTATTAATTTCAATAAAAACTTGTTACTAAAAAAGTATGCAGTCACAGTACAAAATACTTACGACAAATTGCTAAATTTCACAATCTAATAATAAAACATTCGTATAAAACCAATTATAATTGCCTAGACAAGTATTTTTTGTTTATTAGTTTGGTTTCCAAGATACAATTTGCTCTTCACACACACACACCGCTCTCATCATCACACCATAGCAAAGTCCATTAACTCATCATCATTTCGACGTCATCGATGGAGAAACTCCTGATATCTCTTCTTGGATTCTTCGCAACTGAAATTCTCATCTTCATCTTTACAAACAGAGGAAGGATTACTCGCTGATCGAGATCTGTATTCCAGAGATAGCTGCTGGGTGGCGGAGTTGAAAATGATCTTCTTTCTAAGTCTCCATCTTCTGTATTACTGCTGAATTCTTGTTAGTTCAGCAGCGGTAAGTACTGTAGGCTGGACACACAGCATCTTCAGATAAACTTTGCATGCAGGAATGCTGACGTAGTGTTCGTTCTATTATAGTTCTTCAAGTATCAAATGGGTTGCATGGATTCGTAGTCTTCAATATGTTATTTGTAGATGCTTCCATGGTTTGCTTTCGGATGGGAGACATTGTTTCATTCGTTACCAAACTGTTGCAATCCTCATTTGTCTTTTGTAAGCCCTTCTATACACTCATATGATCCAACAGCGTTTCTTCTTTCTGTATGTCCTACGTCATTTTAAATATTTGAAATGCAATGATTATAAGGCATATTCTGCAGTAGCTCATATGCGCTGCTTTGTATTTGGAAATGTTGGAAGTCATTCACGGGGAAATTGATAATTGTAACCTGTGAATTTTGGGGAAATATAATAACGCCAATCTAATATGGACCCCAAACAGTTTTGACATAAGACCATCAGATTACGTGGATACCGTTAGTTCACCCTTTAATTGATACTATTGACCTAATACTGAAAAGTAAGATTAATTGAGGTTCGTTAATGTATCTTAATTAAGATGATACACCTTTAATTGATACTATTGACCTAATACTGAAAAGTAAGATTAATTGAGGTTCGTTAATGTATCTTAATTAAGATGATACACCTTTAATTGATACTATTGACCTAATACTGAAAAGTAAGATTAATTGAGGTTCGTTAATGTATCTTAATTAAGATGATACACCTTTGATTGATACTATTGACCTAATACTGAAAAGTAAGATTAGTTGAGGTTCGTTAATGTATCTTAATTAAGATGATACACCTTTAATTGATACTATTGACCTAATACTGAAAAGTAAGATTAATTGAGGTTCGTTAATGTATCTTAATTAAGATGATACACCTTTAATTGATACTATTGACCTAATACTGAAAAGTAAGATTAATTGAGGTTCGTTAATGTATCTTAATTAAGATGATACACCTTTAATTGATACTATTGACCTAATACTGAAAAGTAAGATTAATTGAGGTTCGTTAATGTATCTTAATTAAGATGATACACCTTTAATTGATACTATTGACCTAATACTGAAAAGTAAGATTAGTTGAGGTTCGTTAATGTATCTTAATTAAGATGATACACCTTTAATTGATACTATTGATCTAATACTGAAAAGTAAGATTAATTGAGGTTCGTTAATGTATCTTAATTAAGATGATACCCGTTTAATTGATAGTCTTGACCTAATACTGAAAAGTAAGATTAGTTGATGTTCGTTAATGTATCTTAATTAAGACGATACTGTATACAATAGAGTCCCTAAAACTCGGTATTCCATAACCCGGCAGTCCGGATAACTCGGTCACACTCTGGCAGGGCGGGAAAAAACCCGCGCGCTTACCTCTTCAAGTGGAGTTTATGACTTCATAAAGTATTTTTCTGAAGTCTGTCTTATCAGTAAATTACTGTACAGTGTGTATTCATTAAATGTCGACTAAAAACAGGGAATTCGTGTTACTATTCGGTTCAAAATCTCTTGTCGTCGCGGATTCTGTCGAGAAATTTGAAGCTTAAAATATATAAATCGATAATCATGCCTGTTGTTCTATATAGATGCGAAACATGGTCGCTTACTCTGAGGGAAGAACATAGACTGAAAGTATTTGAGAACAAGATCCTGAGAAGAATATTCGGACCCAAGAGGAACGGGAATGGGGAATGGCGGAAACTTCATAACGAGGAACTACATAATTTATACGGTTTACCCAACATTGTTAGGGTCGTCAAGTCTAGGAGGCTTAGGTCGGCAGGTCATGTAGCTAGAATGGAAGAAAGTAGAAACGCTTTCAAAGTCTTGACTGGAAGACCAATCAGAAAACGACCATTAGGAAGACCTAGGCGCAGATGTGAGGACAATATTAAGATGGATCTCGCAGAGATAGGAATATAAAGTAGAAACTGGATCCAACTGGCTAAGGATAGAAGCTTTTGTGAACTCAGTGGAGAGCTTTTGTGAACGCGGCGTTGAACCTCCGGGTTCCATAGGCCATAGAGTTAGTTAGTTAGTGTATTCATTAATTTTCATTTTCATGTATATGAAATAAAATGAAATCTTTGAGTTTACGTCTCACAGTTATACCTGGCTAGGCTAAAGGAGATGGTGGTGATGAGAAATAATGAAATGGTGGAATAAATAAAGTGGGAGAAAACGGTAGAACCCGGAGGAAACCCCGTACATGGTTTTTGTCCATCACAAAGTTTACTTGGCACGAACTGAGATCGAACCAGGGACCCCATGCACCAGAGGTGAATGCTCTATCACTGAGCCATCGCGGCCCCTATTTTCATGTATAGTATAGGCTCTGTGCCTTTATAAAGTACGTACTTTTCCTTTGTTAAATGGCAATTGGACAGCTTATTCTCTGTTGTATTCCCAAGCAACTAATATATAAAAGTACAATACTGCATTTTCTAAGGAAACATTTGTAATTATTCTATTTTAACCCCATTCCCGATAATCCGGCATTTTCACAAACTCGGCCACTCTTCGGTTCACATTACGCCGAGTTTCCGGAACTCTACTATATTAACCTTTCCAGACGCGTCTATTGGAAATACAAATAATGAAGCTTTTCCCAGTATGATATCTAGTCATCAGTAGCGTATTTACGATTGTTTCGGGGGGCCTTGCTAACTTTCGGGGGGGGGGGGCTTTGCCTGAAAATGTGACAATTCTGCAAGATATTTCAAATACTTTACTACAGTAAGTAAGATTTCGAGGGGGAGTTTAAGCCCGGAAGCCCCCCCTAAATACGCCACTGTTAGTTATAGATATTCAGAAATTTATTTTCGAATATTCCCAAATACAAAGCGGTGAACACCGTTAATTGCAGTGCAGTTTACTGGTACATTGAATTTCCAGCTTTTAGCCATATCACACTTATTTCGTCTTTGGATATAGGGCTTAATAGGATGTGTGATGGTTGCAACTGTTAAAGATGTAGTTATACCATACAAGTTTTTTTTTTTTTTTTTTTTTTTTTTTGTTCTTAATTTTATGAAAGGAAAATCGGTTTGGTTGAGAGATGTACATTTTGGTTTAACAGTGTCAAGTACAATGCGCCATCCTTGTTTGTTTGTTTTTTTTTAACTCATTGCTTTATATAGGAAACCATTTTTCTTTGAAATGAACAAGGATTTTACTGAATCTTTTATCAAGTATGCAACTGGTTCATACTAACTTTGTCATCTTAAATAAGTAAACTAGAAATACAAATAACTGAACAAAACAACGTTTATTTAAAAATAACAAATGTGTAACAGTTTCGCCGACTAACTGACCAACTAACAGTTTCGCCAACTAACAGAACAAAGCAACGTTTATTTTAACATAATAACTGTGTAACAATTTCGCCAACTAACTGAACAAAGCAACGTTTATTTTAACATAATAACTGTGTAACAGTTTCGCCAACTAACTGAACAAAGCAACGTTTATTTTAACATAATAACTGTGTAACAGTTCCGCCAACTAACTGAACAAAGCAACGTTTATTTTAACAATAACAAATGTGTAACAGTTTCGCCAACTAACTGAACATATTGGCTTCATCAGACATTGTAACCTTGATGATGAAGCCAATATGTTCAGTTAGTTGGCGAAACTGTTACACAATGGTTATTTTTAAATAAACGTTGCTTTGTTCAGTTATTTGTATTTATAGTTTAAATTAAAAATATGCATTTGCAGTATTAGTATATCTGAAATTATATGAAGGTGGGAGTTTGAAGCCTACTCTTAAACTTCTGCGTGCACTAATGGTTATAGATAAATTTGATAGTACTTAAACTCTTCTCAACTTAATAAATATTTAAATTATGCAACACAGAATTTAACATCCACAAACCAAGGAATATTTTAGGAGATATTTACCAAAAAAGATCAGTAAAATCAATTCATTTCAAAGACAGCAAGGTATTTAAAATTAACACCATTAACCCTTTCGGACCTAGGTCATTTTTGGCTTTTGCCTACATTTTCAGTTAGTGACTTATTGTTCAAGCACTATTTGCCCGATTGATATGGTTAAGGCCCTTTTTTTTTTTTTTTTTTTTTTTTTTTTAGATGGATGTGGCAATTTTTTGTGTAAGTTACATTGCAATTGCAGTGTCGTCAACAGATGGAAATTATTGAGAGAAATGTAGTGGTGAAAATTTACAAAAAAAAAAAAAAAATCCTAACAGAATTTCAAGATTTTTGTGGCTGGCACCACTGTTGTCACATGGGTCCAAGTCACCTAAAAATTCTTTGATGTGTTGACAAGGTACAATGAAAACATAAAGTCGTTCGCTGCCATACAAAGACAGAAATAAAAATTATCTCTCATCATACACACGAAATTTTACACTTTTCCCGCCTCAGAAGCAAAAATCAAAAATTATGCAGGGTCGGCAGCTTCCCTAATTATCCTATTGAAACTTTTATGGTGCGCTGTGTAGGCCAAAGACGAGGCTTTCAGATATTGGTACGTTTGTTCCAATGTAGCCAACAAGAGGGAAAATACAGAGGCAAAAGTGGGATATTTTCCGAATTTTTCACCTAAAATCGGGAATTAAAATTTTCTGTAACTGGAATCACTGCTACCAGACAGACGCAAATATCTTAAACTTTGGTACACTTCTAATATATCCTACAAGTATCATGGCGATATTTAAGAAACAAAATTTCTAATTACAAAATTAGATTACTGTAAACAGAAAAGTAGAGAAAAACTAGAAAAATCAAGGGTTAGAACCTAAATACGAATTTTTTGTGCGCCCCCTAATTACCCCATTGTAACGACCTGTACCCACTTTTGTTCAGTAAGGACCAATGTTCGACTGGCGTAAGTTGACTTGAGCTCGAACGTATAGGTACGGATTTATAAACAAAAATTTCGAATTTTTTTGCCCAAATTTAGAAAATTTTAATTTTCTTAGTTGGCAACACTGCGTGCGGGCCGGTCCAATTGATGTCAACAATTAGAAGGTATCCATTCGAGGTATCTATCTGACAAGTGTTAAGGAGATCTCTCTTCAACGAAGGAAGCTACAAGGATTTAAAAAAAAAAGAAAATTTGAAATTCGAAAATTCTCGAACTTTTGACTTTGAGCTGAACTTGGAGAAGCAAGTTCGACACCCAGAAGAAAAAGAAACTAATATGATAAACTATGGCCCAATCATATTTGGCCAAAAAATATCCCGATATCTTTATTGGTGTCCACGCAGGAACATGTGTGCCACTTTGGCCACCTGGACCCGAAAGAGTTAATCCTATTACCGTACATGTGCAGGGCCGCATTTAACATTTTTGCTGTCCCGGGTCATTAAAAATGCCGTCTACTCAATACCAACAAATACCGGTGTAGGAAATTTAAAAACAGTCGAATTCGAATAATCAATGTTTAATTGGACGTGAAGAAAAAAATGTGCAATAAATAAAACAATATTTAACAATATAAAACTATCATGAGAAATTTTCTCTCTCCGAGGAATGACTCGTATTGGCGCATGCATAGTATTGTAATAAGTAATGAAGTTATGTCTTCATGGAAACAAGGTTTCTTTTCAAAGCGAGGCAAATGATCAAGTTCAGTGGTTGTATCACTGGCGCAAATCCCGGGAGGATGGGGAGGGACATGTCCCTCCAATCTTGGAACTGGAGGGAACTGTTCCCCTCAATAATTCAATTTGAAACATGTTTTTTTGGGGAGAAATGTGATGATTTGTGTCCGATTGTTACAAAGGAAAATGAGATGAAATTGATGTCCCCCCAAAATAAGCCTCAAATCTGCCCGCTTCCCAATGTTGAAGCAACACTACTGCCCTCATCCTTCACAGCATTCTTTTTCATGCAACTTCATAAATATTTTGAACATGAATATGATAATATAAATATTTTAACATATTTTGAACAATATTTTGAACTTGCTAATATATATATATATATATATATGGGAAAAGTCTTACTCGTCCCCCCCCCTCTCCAATGTTGAAGACAGATTTGCGCCTCTGGGTTGTATTATACATATTTGGAATTGTCACTTTGAGTTGAAAAGTATTTTGAGTTTGAAAAACTCTGCTGCATTGAGCGTGCATTCACTGAAATATGTTAAGTGTATTTTCTTCTTTCTGAAACAACATTCATTCCGTAAGCATAAGAATGCCAAGAGTAACTCCACAGACCTTTTATAGCAAATATAAGGCTTTCCGAAATCGGCACTTTCTTTAGGATAAACTTCGATAATCACAGCCGCACAAAATAAATAAATAAATAAATAAAGAAAGAAAGAAAGTTTTGTGCACCGAGCCCCAGGGTATGAATTCGATCGGTGTATTTTGTTACACAGAATCCAAATTTCAAAACCCCAGGACGATTGACCGTCAATTTTGTTTAATAGGCGAAAAACCTGTGTCTCCCTATCCAAAATCGCTCAAATTTGAACAGAGACCCAGAAAAAGAAAACTTGACATGGTAGTTGGATTCTGTATAACAAAGTACATCGAATCCATACACTGTAAAAATGAGGTGTTGAAACAACACAAAATGACTACCACTTTAGCGTGTTACTTGGATGTTAATTCAGCACCAACATCGCCTTGCGAGCATATCAGAAATAACTAGTTACTACCTGAGAGAATTTATATTGGTATTTATAGTTTAATATGAGCAAAGCTTTGCGAAATATATTTGGCACTTATGCCAAGTAACGAATAATGTTCTATGTTTTCTGTAATCTGTTACAGTAATATTGTTGTAAACATGTGAATCGTCTGACAACAGTTACGTAGGCAACAGTCCTGCCATTTTCTCTTCATAAGTGCTAAGACACAAGAATGGCAGATAAAGAAACTAGATGGAAGCACAGCTCTTTGTGTAACTGTTGTCAGATGATTCACAGGTTTACAACAATATTGTTGTGACCGATTACAGGAAACATAGAATGTTATTAGTTACTTGCCACGAAAGCAAGATATATTTCGCAAAGCTTTGCTTATATCAAACAATAAAAAACAATGCAAATACTCACAGTCAGTAACGAGGTATTTCTGATGTGCTCTGAAGGCGATGTGCTTGGTGTTGACTCAAACCTAATGTCACAGCTCGCATCAAGGGTTATCACCTTCACCGACATGATTACATGAGACCAGCCGCCAGAGCTCAAGGTGGAGTTGCAGTAGGTTTTTCACCAAAATTACCATTCCGACAATATCATCCACAGGCTTTTGGCAATCATCCAGAACATCTTCTGTTGTCCGTTTACTATCCATCCATTGTTATCAACGTTGCTACAATCTATATCCGGCCGAGACACCAAATACCATTTGATTTTTTCAATTACATTGCCCAGAATTTTCGGAATATTATCATTATGGCTGATATCAATATTCACAGTCGCAACGACCGAGAAAAACAGCAATTTATCGACTACGTAACGCAACAACTACATTTACATTTCCATGACTTACCTAGTCATACCAGACCAAGCAGTCAAACAACGCCAGATGTTGTAATTACGTCACTTAATCTGGTCGGCGACTGTAATGTCCAGGTACTTGACACCATAGGCAGCGACCACTGCCCAGTAAAACTAACGATCAATAAAGGCCGTTACTGCAACAACACTCCGGTGTTCCGTACCGTCAAACGTTACGATAAAGCAGATTGGAATACGTATAGGACAACCATTGAAAAAGATATTACTGATCTTACAGCACCAACTACTGAATCTGAATTGCATAACACTATCTCACGACTCACAGATACCTTAACCTCTAATGCTGAAGCATCTATTCCTACGGACAAAATCTGTCCCTCTAAACCAAAGTTACCGCCTCACTATCTGGCCATTGTAAAACGTGCACGGCAGCACATTCGTGAATACTATCGTACTGGAAACGAGGCACATCTTCATTGCTATAGACAATGGCAACGAGCAGTGAAAAACTATCTCATTGCATATAAACGGAGACATTGGATTAGTGCTTGCAATAAGTTGAGAGACGAAGCACATCCTACCCGCTACTGGAAGAAATTCCATCAATTAACGGGAAAGAATACTGTTACATCATATCCGCTCCATCTCAATAGTGTTCCACTACTTTCAGACACAGACAAAGCAAATGCTTTTGCAGATCAACTACAAGCAGTATTCACTCCAACTGAGTCTCCATGCCAGAGCGAACGTGTTGATATTTCCAGTGTACCTGCTCTACAACCCTCTGTAACACATCAAATCGACTTAAATCATCCTCTTACCAGACCAATTACTGTTCCCGAATTACATTGCGCTCTCCGAGGAAAACGAAACACAGCTCCAGGAATAGATGGCATCTCTTATAGGATGCTAAAAGAATCCCCGCCTCTCTTTATTTCTTTATTAATTTCTATTTATAATTTCATTCTCAGCACTGGATATTATCCGTTACATTGGAAAGTCTCAAAAGTCTGCATGTTTCATAAACCGCACAAGTCCGTTCATGATGTTAGTTCTTACAGGCCCATTCAGCTAACTTCTGTCTTCAGTAAGCTATTTGAAAAGATTCTTGTCAACAGACTACATATTCATCTTAAAGAATACGATCTATTACCAATACATCAAGCAAGTTTTAGGCCTGCCTTTTCTATTAGCGATCAACTGCTACGTCTCACGACTGTTCTCACCAATCAATACAACAAAGGCTTTCCATCATGTTTAGTCCTTATGGACCTAGAAAAAGCTTTTGATAAAGTATGGCACTATGGCTTGCTGCGGAAACTACAATCACTCCGTTTACCAACTTGCTACATTCGTCTCATTTACTCTTTTTTAAGTAATCGAATAGCGTATGTTTCAATAGGAAATGTCCTATCTAGACCTATTTTTCCGCACACAGGCGTACCTCAGGGATCTGCACTTAGTCCATTATTATATATCTTATATGCCTCAGATATGCCTCGACCACCGCCTAATGTCTATGTTTTCCAATATGCTGACGACACAGCATTTTTATCGCTTGGGAAAACTATATATCAGATCAGTAGAAGCCTACAACTAACACTCGATAATTTTCTCATCTGGTGCAGGAAGTGGAAATTAACTGTCAATTCAGAGAAAACACAAGCTCTTGTATTTCTTCCACCTAAGCGTAGAACTAAAGTGCGCCGAAATCCTGCTAATCTTACTATATCAGTTGACGGGCATTTTCTTCGACCAAGCGCCTCTGCTACGTATCTGGGTGTGGTATTCGATACCAAACTCACCTGGAAACCTCACTTTCAAAAACTTGCGCAAAAAGCATCTACTAGATTAAATCTTCTACGCCGCCTTACGGGCACAACTTGGGGACTAAGTGCGGATGTCTTACTAAAGACATACAAAGTTTTTCTCCGACCTCTTCTCACTTTTGGTCACATTGCCTGGTGTCACGCTTCACCTAAACTCTACGAGAAGTTAACAGTTATGGAACGCCATGTTATTTGCCTGGCATATAGAATTCGCTTGCCATATCCAAATTACATGACCTACGAACACATCGACTTTCCAGCCATTTTCGACCATCTTGCTACACTCCGGACAAGATACATTCAGTCACGCATTACAAATGCTCATCCACTCTATCTGGACACTTTAAGACTTGATGCTCTTACGGATGCTCCGTATCGATACCAGCACTCACCGCTCAACATACTCACCACACTATATGTTAAGACAACAAATTTGGACGCCGCAGAGAGAGCAATATTTGATATTTACGTCATCAGAGATCATATACCTCATATTTTTCCATTTTAGCACATGTTTCGCACTCATCACTAACATTGGGCTATCGCCCCGAGACAGAAGATCTAACGCTCATGTGTCTCAACTAATGTTCCCCAATGTGTTTATGACGTCAATTGCACTTCATATCATTATCATACCTGCTTATATATATTTATCATATACCTAGTTACATTTATCCTTTAACTATATTTGTATATTTGCACCATTAGTATGATATCTTGCACTACATTATATTGTTTTGTTTTTCAAGACTAATTTACGTCGTTTTTTTCTTTTCTCAATCTATTGTTATTTTGCATTGCACTTAGACCATCTATTGTACCTGTTCTAGCACCATCAACATGTATGAAAACCTATGCCAAAGAGAGGGCGTAACCCTCTAGTGGCTGGGGTTAGTTTGTTTGATATGAAACAAAGTATACTGAAATAAACAAAATAGATGATTAAAGAAATCTTCCAAACCTAATCCCTTACCTTAAAAAAAAAAAAAAAAAAAAAAGCTTGGTGTTGAATCGCCATGCCATCCGACTTGCATATCGTATAAAGTTACCATATCCGCACTTCCTGACATGTGAACATATCAATTTCCCTCACCTTATTCAACATGTTGCCGACCTTCATTTGAAATACATACTATCCTACCTATCAGCCTCCCATCCATTAATTCTTGATACTTTACAAGCTGATGCGGAAACTGACTCACGGTATAAATATTTACATTCAGCATTAAACATTCTTCTCACGTTATATCTAAAAACCACACATCCTACAGCTGAAGAACACGACATCTTTAATATATATCATATACCCGATCATCTTCCTCATTTGTTTCCATTGTAGCACAATGTCTGACTTCAATATTAACCTTGGGCTGCCCCGTTGTTTCCATCAGTCTCGAGTCGCCCCGAGACAGAAGAACTAACCTGCATTCGTATACCTAACTGTGTTTGTGACTGTGGCGTGTATGCACTGCATTTCATTTTACATCATGATCTTTATTTCATAAAAGCACAACACTTTGTTTATATACCAAAGTTTTCTTCTGTTTATACATGCACCATTTAGATATTTGTTACTTTCTTGTATGCACATTTCTATTTATTCAGTCATCTAATATTTTGTTTATTGTAATTTTTCAGCACTGTTTGTTTATAAAACTACTCTTAGACCATCCTACATGATTTAATCCGTCAATGTCGTAAATACTGTGCCAAAGAAAGGGCGTAACCCTCTAATGGCTAGGGTTAGGAGACATACTCCAAAGGCATTTATTCTTTTGGAACTACAAATTGATGAATAAAGTAGAACCTACCAATCCCTAACCCTATTACACTATTACATTAAAAAAAAAAAAAAAAAAAAAGCTTGGTGTTGAATTGACACACAAGTAACACGCCAAAGTGGTAGTCATTTTGTGTTGTTTCAACACTCTTTTTTTTTTTTTTTTTTTTTTTGCTGTGTACCCTGAGGCTCGGTATACAGAACTTTTATTTATTTATTTATTTATTTCTGTGTGTGTGTGCGCGCGCGTGGTTGTGTAATATTTCAGAGTTCACTCTAACTCTGAAGAAATATCAATATTGATTTTGAAACGACAGATGACAACTGTGCTAATACATAATTTATCCTATAATTATGCGTTCAAAAATGGATTACTTCTATTCTCGCATCTTTTTTCCTCTATGAATTCTCTCAATCAATAAAGTATTAAATTATTTGTTATTCTCAGAAATATGTCTTGAATTCTGTCGGGGAATATTGTCAGAAAGAGCGCAGTTCATAACTTTGGCTTCAGAAAGTTATATAAAGCATTGGACAATATTAAGATACGAAAGGTCATACTGTGAAGGCTATTTAAGATTCATCTTTTTGCATCAAAAACTTTTGGAATTTCGTATAATCGAGGAACTTAAACTGAAGATATGAAAGCACCAAGTTACTGAAATCAATTACCACATTATTGTAAAGAGGCAAAGCGATTAATCTGCAAAGGGAAATTGAGAAATTTGGTTTTCTCTGATCTTTTCAGTACGTACTTTCTCCTCCTTACGCTTCAGTACTTTGCTTTTTCCAAATTAATGAAGGAAAAAAAAACATTTTGCCTCCAGAGCGTATAATATCTTCTTTGATTGAGTTTGATTTTCTCATAGAAACTCGGGGTTAAGGTTTTTTTTTCAAAAGGAAATTTGAGTTCCGCAAGGTTTATTCAGTTCGAACAGGATTTCTATCTTCCATCTTCAAATTTCAATCCGTATTCTACAAAGCTACATGAACTTTCTGCCACTAGTATTAGTGATTTTTAACGAGATTTAACCCATTTCACTGCTTGCTTCTGTAAATACGTTCATTTCTGAATTAAGCAAACAAGATATCGCTCGTTAAGTAAATATATAAATAATAAAATACACTCAAAGCATGAAAGAGAAAGTTCAACACAGAAATGTAAAATCATGGATTCGGGGTGTGGGAAGACATAATAATAAGAGAAAGTAGGTCGCAGTTGAGGAAAATGATCAAATAGCTTACGTGCATGGTTTCTGTGTAAGGGTTGTGGCTCGATGCCCACTCTAGCAGCACAGTTCGTAGGCCCTACTAGGCTAATGGTCGGTATAGCTGAGCATTTAGAATTGTGAAAATGAAGTTCAAAATCCGTTAGTTCAATGTAGTTTAAAGTGCCTGTTGGCCAACCAACCACGAGCCATCATTTATCCAATACTTTATTAACCAACTATTTCCAGTCATTTATCCAATACTTTATGTTGGCCAATCATTCGCCATCACATTTTATAATATTATGACATTTTATAATATTACGAGAAAATTTGTGTAATTAAACAATATAGAAAGTCATCATACAGGATAGTACCCGCATTCAGTTTTTCTATGGTTACATGTGATTAAGAATGGAAAATCGCTAATGAAACAAACATTTTTAAGGTACGATAGGAAATGGTTTCTGTAGAGAAACAATAAAACTTTGCATTCATTACGTGGTGGCCAAAAGATTGTTCAATTTCATGTGAAACTTAAGATCGAAAGACGAAAAGGCATACTAGAATCTATCACATCGTTTCCAATGACCTTTACTATTCGCAATCGTCTAATGGTTCTCTGTTTACCAGTACACTATGGGAGATTTAACACAATTCTAGTTCTTTAATATTTCAAAGCATAAAGACCTGTCTTTGTAACCAACACAGTCACTGCGCCGAAACAAACAAGATCTCTTTAAATTCGAAACTCGAGCGTAATGTGAGGCTGGAAAACGAGCATATATTGTCTTTTGAACTGGTCAATCGGAATTTACTAGCAACGAGACCCGTTCATTTCTCATTATTTACAGACTGAACATCTATGTTATTACCGCTAACTATTTGAGACAGCTACTCTTCCATTGTTTGAATTCAACAGGACATTTATTTTTTTCAGTCCTGAGATGGGAGTCTCTATTTAATCAACGCTCTGGCTGTTTTGATTACCTTATTTTCCGTTTCGTTGGTCATCATCTGACCACAACATCTGAGAATCCATCTTGTGGGTAACATTTCAAACACAATTCACAAACAACTTTTGGGAACAGTAGTCATCAAATCAAGTTATTACATATAGAAATAGACATGTAGAAATGATTTAACAGTCACAAGATGGCTCACTATGTGTTATAAATTGTGTTCAGAGTACGTTAGTTAGTAATTAAAAATATTAAATAACGCGTGTAAGCTTTATGGTAATCATACTAACGTATTAAATTAAGTTACTAAATTTTGAGATACTAAATTCTCTTTATGAATCAATAATGTATTGTCCCATTTACCGAAATTTCTTAAACGTTTGTTCTAATAATAATAATAAAAAAGCACATTCATCACTTCACATTGCTATTTCATTTGTTGATGGTGTATTAATTACGTAAAAACATTTATTTAAAAGATGAAAGCTTTGTATTAAAGTTAACATATACGTGCTATGATGATAGTTGAATTAAGGGAGGGAGAAAGTGTATAGGCTTACTTGGCAGCATACTTTGTATTATGAAGATTCCTGTATATGCCCCTCAAGAGCTTTTTTTTTTCACTCCTTGTTTTTGAGTGATTTAGTGTCTGTCCTTTGGAAAATGCTATTAGTTGCGTTACATTTGGGTTGGCTGCGCAATCTATAGGTCTACTCCTATCTTTTACAAAAACTTTTGAGTTTTGCGTCCCACGGTTATGCCGGATAGGCTAAAAGAGACGGTGATGATAAGAAATTAATGAAATGCTGGAATGAGGAAAGTGGGACAAAACGGGAGATCCCCGAGAAAACTCACGCACACGGTGTTTGTTCACCACAAACCCCACTTGGCGCGAGCTGGGATCAAACCAGGAACTTTTATCTTTTAAGAATAGTATTTGTCAAATTAAGATGCGAGTCGCGTAGTACATTTTTACTTCAGTAAATTAATTATATAAAATAATTATATCTTAGAAAGCAGAGACTGGACCATAAATTACAGACTGCACAGTAATTGTTTTCTAATGTACTGAATGAGAGTCAAAAATTAGACTATTGGAGACGGAACCAGTACTATACACAATTTTAACGAGCGAAGTAGCTCAAATGGTGGACCGTTAGCTTCACATTCGGGAGGTCGTGGGTTCGATTCCCGCTGCCGACCATCCTGACAGGTTTTCCAGGGTTTTCCTGTCCTATCAGGCAAATGTCGGGATGGTATCTACTAAACAGGCCCTGGCCGATACTTTTCCAAATCCTTTCAATTGTTATCTTTGTTGTTAGATATCCAGTATAAAATAGCCTCTGAGTTGTATCTGGTGATTGTTAAATAAATAAATAAATAAATAAATGACTCAGTGAGAATGTTAATAATCATATATTGCTATACAAATCTTCTAAAAGATCAAAGCAGTTCCGCTTTCACACAGAAAGAGATGCTTATGCATAGAATTGTTTTTCGCGAATTCTCTGTCGCCTTTTTTCAGCCATAATAGTCCCATAATGATTCATTCGATATAAACAAGTTCCAACCCTATCAAGGTGAGTGAGCTTCAAAATCTCTGAATAATCACTATATGCCTTTCCCAGTTTTAAAACAACACAACTTATAGCATCCAAATTAAAGTAGGGAGTCCAGAAAATAGTTTTCTAAAAGTTATTTTGTGACGAATGATAGGGGTGAAAATCGAAAACTCTTATGCCAATAGTAGAAAATAGTATTGATATTGATGGGTTTGATAGGGCGTCCTTCTGTCTTATGAGCTGGAGATGTAAAGTTCCTATATAATACATTCGGAACTCTATATACTAAATATATTAGTGCAGTAGTTTCCCACCTATGTGTTCCCGATAGGGTGACACGAAACATATAATTTGAAAATCATGGAACTGGTTCTAAATTGAGATAGGCTTCTGCTAGTCAACAGCTTCAGCGACAGGAAACAATGCTCAATACTACACAGTCACTACTTACAGAAATTCATATTCTTATAGTAATACAGTTTATTTTATTATTAATAAAAATGTCGTCTGAGTACAGTAAAATCTGTCAGTAAAAAAAAATTGGGAACCACTACATTAGTAGATGACTAGTATCGTCGGTTACACTATTCTAGTTTACACTGTTTTCATATGAAGAAAGAATAAAATGTGTTATCAGTAAACAAAGGTTGAGAACCATTATTTATAAGAATCACTGAAAAGAATACAAAACCTGGCGGATTTTAAGTCAAAAGTAGCAACTCTTATTAATGAAAGTAGTGTTGCGTGATGTTATTAGAAAATGAAATTTCCTTAAAAGAAACTATTTTGACATATTTTATTCAAGTTCTGGACGGAGTACTACTTGTGAAATGAAGAGCTTTTGTGTGTTTGAACCTACCTTTTTTTCTCTCGTGGAATGGAAGATTAGACATCGCTCAGACTCGATATGACATGCAGTTGGCAGTTGGCCAGCAATTGATGGCACGTCAGGGGGCCAATGGACTGAGATTTGATAGTTAGCAACTACAAAGTAATAAACCAGGGAAAGAATTGCTGACAAGTTGAAACCCAAACGGTGAAAACAAATTCTTGCTATCATTTAAGAGCAAATCTATTTCCTGTACTAATTTCTATCACGAAACTAATCTATGAATAATGATAATGATTTTGTGTTGGATGTTAAGTACGGAAAAATTATGATATCAATATCTCATTTCTTTTCAACTAATTACACTTATGCCAATGGTAAAAGTGAGAACCATTGTTGGGCTTTTTATACTAGTTTGAAGTCATGGAATCTAACTGAACTATTATTGAACATGGTCATAGGGTCCCTGGAGTCACAATGAGGATTAGGATTAGGATTAGGAATTAGATTTCTGGGCTTTCAGCATCTATGGCCATGTTAGCCCTTCACTAGGATTAGGATTAGGAATTAGATTTCTGTTCTTTCGGCATCTATGGCCATATTAGCTCGTCACTAGGATTAGGATTAGGAATTAGATTTCTGTTCTTTCGGCATCTATGGCCATATTAGCTCGTCACTAGGATTAGGATTAGGAATTAGATTTCTGTTCTTTCGGCATCTATGGTCATATTAGCTCGTCACTAGGATTAGGATTAGGAATTCGATTTCTGGACTTTCGGCATCTATGGCCATATTAGCTCGTCACTAGGATTAGGATTAGGAATTAGATTTCTGGGCTTTCGGCATCTATGGCCATGTTATCCCGTCACGTATCAGTGGTGACGTCCCTCAGTGATCACACTATTGGAGGAAAGGATAGGAATAAAGGTTGAGTCGAGTCGATTTGGATTTTAACGTCCCTATCAGCAGTGAGGCTATATGAGACGGGACTTACTGATTAACGTGGGATCCGAACTACATGAGCTCCCGCCGAGAATCGAACCCAGGTCTCCTACACGTACGCTAATCGCTTAGTCACGAAGGAGCTCCGAAAGGAAGAAAGGATTGGGGAAGGAAGTGGCCTGGGACGTGTATGCTAGGTACTGTCCCGGTATTTGTCTGGTGTGAATGAGAAAAACAACTCAGGATGGCTGGCCTGAAAAAAGTGTTTACACTTTTTCGACCGAGTGTCCACACCGGGAATCGAACCCAGGACCACTCGCATCAAAAATCCGGGGGTCACGAGAAAAATTACATTAAAATTGAGATACAGATTGCTTATATCTCAGATTTCATTGTTATCATTAAAATCAGATTGTTTTCAATTGCCTCACGATATTTGGTTAAACCAAGTACCATGAAGACCTAAAGTATGCTAAACGTTCGGGTACAAACAGGGTTGCAATAATTTTAAAAAAGGAAATTATAACATTTATTAATGGTTCAGTTCCTTGCAATAACATTTTAAACTTTTTAAACTGCTTTTTGTCCTTAGCAACACTGAAATTATAAAGGACGCCACCTATTAACAGTATCAGTTCCAAACCACAACCAAAAGTTAATTCCGATGTAGTAGAGGGGCTACACAGACCATTATGCAAGATCAACCTTCATAGTATATAGGCCGTTCCCCACCACTAATTATCTCAACTTCGAGAAAGGCTAGGTTACATAACTACGTCACCAGTCCCATAGTAATCAAATATTTGTTATTGTTTTAAATCCATTAGTTTTACGTTCCTTTTAGACTAAAAGAGACTCAAGAAATATAATGATTATGGAAGAAAATGAAATGAAATCTTTGAGTTTTACGTCCCGCGGTTATGCCTATTAGGCTAAAGGAGACGGTGATGATGAGTAATGAATGAAATGGTGGAATGAAGAAAGTGGGAGGAAACGGGAGAACCCCGAGAAAACTCACGCGCACGGTTTTTGTCCACCATAAAGCTCACTTGGCGGGGACTGGGATCGAACCCGGGACCCCAAGCACTAGAGGTGAACGCTCTACCACTGAGTCACCGCGGTCCCTATGATTATGGAAGAGTTGTGGAAGAAAACAGAGAAACAGAGAAACTAGACTCACAATGTTGTCCGGCAAACTCTCGCATGACCTTGGATAGAACCATGGTTCCCAATGCACCTGAGATGAGACCTCTACCAGTAAGCCACGTGCTCCCAGCATCAAACAATTTTCCAAACGGCATCTTTTTTGTTCACTGCTACTGCATTCTAAAGGGGAAAAGTGTTGAAAAACATATATATACTTTATACTGTATACTTTACTTACTCGTGGATGTTACTACGCCTCCTCTCTTATCGTCTTGTGAAAATTACACTCATTTGGGTTGGTGGATCCTCACAGATGTTCCCATTATTAAGGGTTTTTCAATGTTAACTCCTTAGTTGCGTGGGAACTAGAGGAGGTTTTATAACACGCCACAGCCTATAATTGGGACGGACACTTAACATTCTCTTCTAACTGGCGATAATATGCATCTCCTTCCTAGAATTATCACTCATTTTTCCTCCACTTTTTCTTTTTTTTAAAAAAAAACAAAAGAAAAAATAGCAACGTCTTCTGTAGCTATCAATACCGAATGAAGAAAAAAGTGTTAAAAGCATTCGGTGCAAGTCCTCAACCTTAGGAATATCACCCAATGCTTTTAGTTTCAGTTTATTCATTTTACTTCAGTATTGTTTTCTTTATAGTTCATTTTATTATAGGGTGATTCAAAAAAAGGAGAGGGAATTTTGTAAATTAAATAATTTCATGAAAACGATTTTTTATAAGTTTCTCAATTTATAGTAAAAATAATACCATTTTAGAATACATAAAAATAAATAACAAGTTTACAAATCAGGGGATTTTGGAGGCCATTGAATGTCATCATTTTTCGAAATTACACTTTCCCCAGACAATTCGTTTACAACAGCGATCGATATTCGTCCTGTGTGGGACGTAGGTCCATCTTGTTGAAACCATTCTGTGTCAATAATGTATGGAAATCTCTGTAGTTGTTGCACAACAAAGGTTTCAAGGATGGCGACGTAACGATTCGATGTTACTGTAATCGCATGGTCATTTTCGTCCTCAAGACAATAAGGCCCCATCACACCATATGATGACATAGCAATGGACGCTAGTGTAGTTCTATAGGATTGTATTGTGCCCGTGACGTTCTAAATGAAAATGACGGTGGAATTCTCTATGTGCCCACTCCACACGGTCATAGTTCGTGCAAAACGCTTTGATCGCGAAAGCGTAGGGTATATTGTACACCACTCCAAGCATTCATGATAACTAAATGGCAGGGTGTCGTTGACAGGCTGGAGTACGTTATTCAGTGTTACCAAACTCCCACTGTTGCCAACACAACTTTCAAAATTTCCCGTTTCTTTGAAACACCTATTTTCTCCTTTTTAGTGTATTTTATTAAAAACTCGCCTTCGGTGCGAGTGGTCCCAGGTTCGATTCTTGGTGAGGGATCCTAGTTTAATGTCTCCTGGACATGTAGACGGACTAAATACTACATATAAAAACAAAATTCCTTGAACTATACGAAAATATAGCATTCTTGTCGGATTTACGTAGGTATCTATACAAAATTTTAGAAATCTAGTAACTATGGAAGTTGGAGAAATTGAAGTTGTAATATTTGACTCTATTAAACAAACAAAAAGAAAACATAATTTAATGAAAGCATTTTAAAGAAAATTGAAATAGAAATGAAATCAAGCCTTTCTTCAGATATTATCGGAATTGACCAATAAAACATACAAAGTGAAAGGAAGGAAAGCAATAAAACGCCCATAATTAAAAAAAAAATCAATTCTTCCGCTACAACACTACTTTCCAACAGCAGTGATGACAACTACACATTACACTATTACCTAAAAATGTTTTTTTTTTTTTTTTTCAGGAGGAGCCAAAATAAATCTTGTGAAACTTAGTGTTTGATGTTTCAAATCAAAACGAGAGTCGGGTTCATCTCGCATCTCCCAAACTAGTTTATTTATTAAATGAAATTCGGCTTATCAGAAACCTTTATATTATCTACTAGCTGGAATGCCCGTTCTTTACATGTGTAGCATAGGTTTGTGGAAAGTATTTGAACTATGAATGACCTCATTTTCCGGAAAACCGGAAAATATCTTTTTACGGAAATGGGCAAATTGGAAACGGAAGACGGAAAATTGTCCGGTAAACGGAAAATTGTTCGGAAAATGGTAGACGGAAAATTTTCTGGAAACAGAAAAACTATTTTTCCGGAAATAGCTATGCCTAATTTGAAACCTCTTCCCCTCTCAAGAAATGATAAAAGTCCGTAATGACTCTCCTTCACCTTTTCACCCCCATGCCGATGGAATACGAACTTAGACTTAAACGGCATCAAGAGATTACTTTTTAAATGCCATCCACTTCTCACCTTCAATGACCATACAGAATGAATTTGAATTTAAACGGAATCGGGTGTGTCGTAATTCATTTCAGAGACCCCGAGAACTATGAATTAAACACAAACATCAGTTTAAGCTTATTCGTGGCTAAGCGGTTAGCGTACGTACCTTTGGTGTGGGACTCCCGGGATGAGCTCATGTGGTTCGAATTCCACTTTAAGTTGTAGATCTGTCTCTCATATAGCCTCGTGCTGAAAGACACGCTAAGCTGAAAATCTAATCCAGCTAATATCAGTCGTTTTCGATTATTTTTACGTATCACCCTGTTCCCCATCCCAGTAATATGATAAAAGCCTAAGTTTACATCAGGCTTGGATCAGTCATGTGCTATAAATAATCAAATTCGTAAAGCGGTCTGGAAGTAGGCTGCTAAATATCCTTACATTCAGTTTTCTTCATATAGAGCACTCCCTCCGCCTCCCCTTAAAACGGAAATTTTTAAAAAAGCTAAGACATGAGTTGTCTTATTTTTAATGAGAGGCAGGCCCGCGACCAGGAAGGGGATAGTGGCCGAGACCCTTCTAAATTTTCGTAACCCCCTTCGACTAAAATCTTCGTCATTATGTACCATACAAAAATTACAATTTATATATTGTAAAAGATGGTTTATTGTAAATTTATTTTAATTCCTTTAAGAAAATACAAGATTAAGAGATGTAGGTAATGACTACAAAGAACGAATGATAAAGATATCTGAAATGAGATCTTGTCTTCGAGGTTTTTAAACTTTTGTCGAAATTTCGGGCCGGAGCCCATACGTACTATGTGTTGTAACTAGTATTCCTAGATTTCCTTAACAAAATTTCCCCCCAGCTGTCACAAAATTTTCCCTTTTCTTATCAAATTTTCTCTAGTTTGTTGAGTGTCCAACTCCTGTGACAGAAGTTATGTGATAAGATCATTTTATGTATATTAAAATAAGTGCCAACCAGGCCCGAAACCAGCCACAGAGGTTTAGGGGGGGGCATGAATATTTTAGGGGGCCAAATGATTAAAAATTATCTTACAAATATCTAAAGTGTGTTTTTTTGTATTAATAATTGCGTTTTGTACTGAGATCTAGAGGGTCCTTCACAAAAAGTTTAAGGGGATCAGCCTCCCTAGCCCCCTCTGCTTGCGAGCCTGGTGCCAACCACATTTCTTTTAGTTATTTACTTTTTTACATTGCCCCTCACTTTTATTTTATTGTTGTTATTATTATTATTATTATTATTATTATTATTATTATTATTATTATTATTATTATTATTATTATTATTATTATTTTACAAAAGAATACATCCAGCTAAACTATTCGTGCAAACTATGTTACTTTGAACAGTTCCTTCCTCCCCAAGACACACACATACAAACTTTTGTTATTGTATTGGTTTCTTACTCAAGAACGAAGAATAAATTATACATTTATGATGGATGAGCGCAAGAATTTTCACGATTTTCATGTTTTATCGAAATATTCCCTTTTTTCGGACTAACTTATGAAATTTCCCTCAATTACGAACATATTTGTTGTAAAAGGAACTTTGCAAAGATAAACTATACCTAAACTTTACAGATGCTAAGCTTTTCAGCGATGTTTTTATACAAATTCCTTAGTAATTTCTCAACGATACCGTAAATAAAATCTAGCGATTGGGATGGTTGTAATTATATCGGGCAGAATGACGAGGAACACGTTTGGATTTGGACAAGACCTAAATAACAAAGGACATAAAATAAGTTTTAAAACTTACGAATTCTAACTAAAATTAGAATGTTATTTGAATGACTGAGCAGACATCTAGGAGCTAGCAGGAGAGAACGATGAGAAGCAACGGGGAAGTTTTAGAGTGTTTCAAAACAGCATTCGTGTATTCTATTTCTCAGTTGCTAGAGGCTAGGAAAATGGATATAACTGAGTTGCTGATTTAATCGCCGAATACCAGCCACAAATAGCCAAAAGTAAGGAACTTTATCAATAAATAATGAATGCTATTGCATTGAAGTTTTGCAGGTTGATGTGACTAACAATAATGCATAGTTTTAAGAAGTCTGCTGTCCTTACTATTCATAAAATCAATTCCAGTGGAGTTTCCACATCCTATTCTTTTAAATGTTAATTTATTTCTCGGTATTTTTACTTTCAAACGTCAAGAGGAGGGAAGAAAGTATGGAATTCGTTAAAATAATGAAGTTCGAGACAGGCCCATATCCAGGGGATTCTAGGGGCCGGGCCAGGCCGGTAGCCAGCCCAAAAATGTAGGAGGCCCGGCTGAAGTTCGGGGGGCCGATCCAACCATATTATAGTTCATCACCATGTTATAGTTCATTTGCAAGCCTACCGTGAAAATTTTAGGGGGCCAGCAAAAATTATGGAGGGCGGTTCCCTAGACCCCTCTGGATACGGGCCTGGTTAAATTTTTACTGGATCCCTAAAATTTTCACGATAGCTTGCAAATGATCTATAATATAGTGATGAAGTATAATTTGGCTGGATCGCCCCCCCCCCCCTCTAACTCCTACCGGCTCCTTGGTTTGGGTACCGGTCTGGTTCGAGATTTCAACGAATTTACAAACTTCATGATTCCTATACCCAAAAAGTTATTTTTGCATGGCCGTCCGTCTGTCGCTCTGTTTGTTCGTTCCTTCCAACGTGTATACACTCGGCTGGAGGCCATACCGTTCAACGGATCCCAACTGAATTTTAATCTTAAGTCTTTTGTAAGATTCTGTGGTTATAAAAGTTTTTTTCCGAATTTTCTTCTACCCCCTACAAATATAGGGTAAGTGAAAGAGATGGACTCAATCTCAGAAATGTATTATGTGAAATATAGACTAATAAACATACGTTATTGTGAGACATGTGCTAAGAAACATTGCTTCAAAGATATCACAAGTGTTCTGTGTCAGCACTCCGCATAATGCGGTGCACATCAACGCGAAAATTTATCTCCTGTCAAAACCCTTTGTAACAATTTGTGGTCAATATCAACAATTACATTTCATCCTCGCTGCTGCCTCTTAGCGGTAGAAAGTGGAAACATTGTGTGGAATCTAAACTTTGAAAGTCAATCCCTCGATGTTCATGTCTCACAGTTAGAGGTAAAAGTGAGGAGGAACGCAGGGGGACGCCGTCCCATCACCTCGAAAACAATAAATACGGCGTCCCCCCAGTTCCTAATAAATGACAATGGGCAAAGATAGGCAGGAGGAACGGCGCTACCTACCGTCCCCCTACCTTTTCTGATCTACTTTTATCCCTGCTCACAGCAGGGGCGGATCCAGGACGGACTTCGGGGGGGCGGGGGGTTGGAATACTGCTACTTAAAGCTACTTTTAAAAGGTCCAAACTCTGGGATGGGTTTTATTTATATATATAAAATAAGATAGTTTCCGATTCTGGGGGGGGGGGGAGATCGCCTCGATCGCTTCCCCACCAGGATTCGCCACTGGCTCACAGTAATATATGTTTATTAAATTTCACAGAACAAACTTCTGAATTCGGATTCATCATTTTGATTTGCCCTATAGTAGTAGTTCACTAGAGGCTGAATATCAACATTCACAATTTTATCTACAACAGTTCTAACAATTCTGTTTATATTTCATAGATCAATATACCTTTAATACATTAGAAGTCATTTTTCTATAAAACATCCAAAAGGCGTAATTTTAAATGTTTTTTTTTTTTCAGAAAACAGCTCAGGCAATTTTGTTCATTATTTATAAACAAATATTTCATTAACAGACACACGGTATAAGCATATTTCTTTTTCTTTTTTTTTTTTTATAGAAAATCCACAATTGTTATTTTACTACTGAGGTGTTTTTTAAAATGAACTTTTCATTTGTAAACAACAGAGGCGACTTTGTTCTAATTCATAAATAAATATTTCATTATTTACCCTATAAAGCCATTTCCTCCGAAAACTTCCAAAAGGGTTAGCTTATTTTTGGCAGTGGGATTTCTTTTTTTTTTTTTTTTTTTTCGAACGATCTTCTCAAAAACTTCTCTGACAAGTTTGTTCATATTTCATAAATATATATTTCTTCGGAAGATATCCACTAACAGATAGTTTTTTTTTCCGGGGGGTGGGCGGGTAAATTTTATCACATCATCTCTCGCTTGGAATTGAACCCTGGTCTCCCAAACTAAAGGTATATGGCTCTTCCTAGCTGACTTTGGCGTGAGAGATCCGTCCTTACTTTGGACGTTATTATTACTATTATTATTATAATAATAATAATAATAATTATTATTATTATTATTATTATTATTATTATTATTATTATTGTTATTATTATTATTATTATTATTATTATTATTATTATTATTATTATTATTATTATTATTATTATTATTATTATTATTATTATTTAGTTTAAATTGCAAAGGAAACAAATAACGTATATAACGGATTTCTCTCTAAGTTGAATGAAAATGGCAACGTGTAGAACATCTTGTAGGTAAGAACATTGGTTATTACAGAAGAAAAAAAATTGAGTGAGCCTAGAAACATCAACGAAACCTTTTCCAGATTTTAATAGGGATTTACGATGCTTCAATATGACATCTTTTGTGTGAAACAAAAAAAAAAAAAAAAGTCGTTTATAAATAGCTGATGATGGGATGGGATGAGATGGGACCGTTATGGCAGTGTACACAAAATGTCATCGCAACCAAACGCATTTTTCAGCGCAGAAAAACGCCTCGCAACGCATTATGGGACTTAATACCTTCAAAGTAATTCTTTTTCATCAGTCGCAATGGGATATGACGTCACGCTCGACATTTTCTTCTTCACTGGAAATTTGTGTGCGTATTTTTTCGTTGTTGTAACGAAATACGTGCTTCCATCAGCTAATAAATCCCTCGCTTTTATTTTTTTTTCAGAGACAGGAAGGGATCGTGGAAATATTATGTGATTTTTCTGTTTGAAAGAGTGTATTCTCTTCGTATACGTGAAAATATTTTAAATATAACGTGGCACTTTAAATAATTTCACAAATCATTTGAGGGCAAGTTTAACTGTATAATTACTTCGCAAAGTGTAAATATAATCTGATGTTTGTTTACTGTTTTGTGTTACAAATACTGTATTACCATCTATTTTCTGATCACAAATAACCTAAATCACGTGTTTATGTTTCATATTTTTTGGTACAAATGCTCGGTAAAAATTTAAAACAAAATATAACAGGTAGTACTATTCTTGTTACATAAAGACACAGACTCATATGAGGTTTTATCCACGGAGGTCCAGGGTGTCAACTCCACTCATAAATTTTTACTGGTCCACTAAAAATTTTGACGGTAGGCTTGCAAATTAACTATAATATGGCGATGAACTATAATACAGTTGGATCGGGTCCCTCATAACTTCAGCCGGGCCCCCTACATTTTGGGGATGACTACGAACCTGTCTGCCACCCGGCCCGCAACCAGACACAGAAGTTTGGGGGAGGGGCATGAATAAGATACAGGGGCCAAGTCATTAAAAAATCTCTCACAAATATCTAAATTCTGATTTTTGTATTAATAATAGCATTTTGTATTGAGGTCTGGAGGGGCCATGAAAAGTTTAAGGGATCCAGGCCTCCCTCTAGTTGCGGGCCTGCTGCCACCAAATCGGATACTGATCCGATAAACCTTAAAATAGGGTGAACGAATTCATGAAATAAAACAAGTGAGTAATATTTAGAAGAACTAGTGAGTTTCGTTTCACATTGTGTGTTCCAAACTTTAGTCATCCAATGTTCCTACCACAACTGATAAATTTATTATGTTCTGCATCAAGCAAAGGGGATTAAAAAAAATTAAATCTTTCAGTTTGACGTTTCAGGATTATGACCTTTAGGCTAAGGGAGACGATGATTAACGCAAGTGAATGATAATGGAAGAGTTAGTAGAATGACTAAGATTAGGATTAGGAATTAGATTTCTGGGCTTTCGGCGTCTATGGCCATGTTAGCCCATGACACATGAGAAATGATATCTCTCGGCGATCACACTGCCTGGGGAATCGGAGAGGAAGAAAGAAATGGGGAAGGAAGGAAGTGGCCTGAGATTGTTAGGTACCATCCCGGCATTTGCCTGGTGTAAATGAGAAAAACCCCAAGAAAAACCTTATGCAGGATGCCTGGCCTTAAAAAGCTGTTAAATCTTTCCGACCGAGTGCTCCCACCGAGAAGCCAACCCAGGACCGCTTGTACCAAAGGTGAGAGCGTTAGAAACTACGCTACGCGGGACCCGATTGGAGGAATGATAAAGTGGGAGGAAACGGGAGGAAACCCACGGCACAATGTTGTCCACCACAAACTTATTAGGCTGGGAATCGAATCAGAGACCCCTGCACAAGAGGAAGGTGTTCTACCGCTGACCCACCGTGCCTCCCCTTTAAGAAAAGTGGAGAGGTGAAACTATGATAGACTTCGCAAACTATAGTCATCCAATATCCTTACAACAACTGATAGATTTAAAAGTACCAGTTTCAATAACCAGATAAGAGATACATGGAATTTATTCTTGGAATCCTGATTCTGATTCTATATCAAAAAGCAAATTCTGTCTATCGTTCACAGTTTATGTTCTATAGAACTTCAGTATTAAATTCTTATCGCATACCGTGTCATATATGTTACATACCCCTTTTTCACTTTAGCTTTTCTGTGTTTTATCAAAGGCATCAAATGACTGTTTTGTCTGCTGTGTGAGACATTGACGTGTATGAATAGGAGATTTTGGTGTCATCTGGCATGTTCTTTGTAAGTTGTAAGTGTGCGATATATCGCACTTACTTATTTCTCATCGGAATTAAGTGAAAAATCTAAAATTCAAGTTTTAGTTCATTTTTCAAGTTCCCATATGATTATTTCCAATATTTATTTTTTTTCGCTAAAAGAAAAAAATCATGCAGAAAGGGGTTAAAAGGGAGCCGATACATTTGTGGTGGGAGGACAGGATATTCGTTATTGGAACCCTGAGCATCCCGAGAGGCCGAACATATGAGCCACTAAATATACTACAGGCCTGCAGCCAGCCCCAAAATGTAAGGAGGGCCCGGCTGAAGTTAGGGGGGCCCGATCCAACCATATTATAGTTCATCGCCATATTATATAGTTAATTTGCAAGCCTACCGTGAAAATTTTAGGGGGGTGCCAGTCAAAATTTAGGGGGGTCCGGCCCCCCTAGACCCCCTGGATACAGGCCTGATATATTAGTGTACTACTCCACATTAACAAGTGGAGAGAGTCTTTCCCTGTTAGTAACTTCACTTTTGGTATATCCCACTTTGTTACTGTGCTATCGAAGTGGGAAATCCATTAAGAAATGAAGGAGCGTTTTTTCAAAACTCGATAGAGCATAAAACTTTTTTTTTTTTTTTTGACAATTGCATTTTTGTTCTTATTGTACATGATTTAGTGTTCTATACACATGGCACATTTCGATATCTCTCAATTCTGATTTCACAGCTCGATTAGTAGCACAAAAAGCATACCAGAAAAGAGCATATGTCCGTTTCTCAAAATTTTCTCTATTGAGTTAAATAAAAAAAAACTGTCCTCAAATTATGAATAACTCTGTACACACATGGAAAACGTTACTCTTTTTTTTAACCTAGTGGAAATGTACTATTTATTTCTTAGAAGGGACTTTGAGGCAGGCACGTACGCAGGAATTTATTTTCTTGGAGAGGTCCAAAGTTTTTCAGATGAGTCAAAATTCAATATGACAATAAATTAAATTAAAGTTTGTGAAATCATCCTTAAAATTAGGCTAAATTTACATAAATGTCAGGATTTCGGTGGGAGGAGGAAGACCGTACATTCCAACTTTGAGACAAATTCCTGCTTGTTAACAGTGTATGTTTATTTTTATTTTTCACCTATGCAGTACATAAATGAATAAGGAATTTGTTCCAGCAGCAGAAGGATACAAACTGTCAGTTCTTGTGGGCAAGGGGCGATTTACTTTCCTGGTCCGTTAAAAAATTTCGTTTTTCTCGAAAACTACGCAAAACTCTGATAATTTACCCTCACATATGTCATTTTGTTCGCTTAATATCATCTATCGCTTCATATATTTTCCATCTTTGCACAGTGCGTATTATAGTTTAACAAAAATGAAAGATTGGTAATCATAATTTTGAGTTATATCTCATTAGCCACAATATGCACTACCGTTTTGCTAGTCAAAATGATAACTTGTTGAGGTTTCACTTCACGTTCAGTTTTCTCTTAAGAGGTGGCGTGATTATCGCGGAGCATCAATTTTTGGGTTTACAAAAACAATTTTGATTTTTTTCAATACTCCACGCATGATGACTCACATTCGTCTATATCATTTTCCAACAAGAAGTGTTAGAATAGATGAGGAAATGACAGAGGAGAGTCCAATTGGAAGGAGAGTTCGACAAAGATGCTCTTTCTCGCCGACAATATTTAAGAGTCTTCATCCCGGCGAAATTAAAATATCGCTAACTTTACAGTAATTATGTGATATCTTCAAATAGATAAAAGACAATCGAAATGTGGAACAAGAACTCGCTGGAGAATATTATTTTACATGAGAAACCGTTATCACGACTCGCTTATCTGCTTTCGATTTCGAGCCATTTTGAAAATCGGTATTTATTTTCGCGTTTCTAAACGGCTGAAAACGGAAAGCTACTAGATGACTTGTGATAACGGTACCTCATGCAAAATAATATTGTCTAGGACGCTCTTGTTCCATATTTCAATTATCTTTTATCTATTTGAAGATATCACATAATTACTGTAAAATTAGCGGTATTTTAATTTCGCCGGGATGAAGACTCTTAATATCTATCTAGAAGAGATAATGAAAAAGAGTCTACATAACCAAGTCAACATTTTGGTAGGAGGTAGAATGATTAGATCTACAGTTTTGCAGATGATATGACGCTTATGGTGGAATCTGAAAAGAAAATCAATAAGATGAAAGAACAACTGAGGAAGGGCTGTGAAGAATACGGGATGAAAATAAATGTTAGAAAGACAAAAGCCATGGTGATTGGAAAGAAAGCTGTCGGTATCAAATATAGGAGTAGGAGAGGAGAAAATAGAACAGGTGGCTAGCTTTCGCTATATGGGTAGCGTTATTAGTGATGATGTGAAATGTGAAGGTGAAATAAAAGCAAGAATAGGAATGACGAAAGAAGCCTTTAGGAGCAGGAAAATAATATTTTGTGGGACTTGAATAAAGAGTTGAGAAAAAGACTCATAAAGTGCTTCGTATGCATTATTCTACTGTACGAGCGGAAACATGGACATTGAGCAAAAGTGATGAAGAACGACTGGAAGCTTTCGAAATATGGGTGTGGAGAAGAATGGAGAGAATTAATTGGATCGAGCGGAAAACGAATGACAGGGTGTTAGAAATAGTAGGGAAGGAAAGAACAATTTTATATATTATTAAGAAAAGAAAGAGAAACTGTTTGGGACATTGGGTATGAAGGAACTGTATCATGAGGGACGTCCTAAAGGGTATAGTGGCAGGAAAGAGAGGAAGGACGAAGACTACAATTAATGGACGATATCAAAACAGAGAAATCGTACGTGAAGACAAAGAGATTAGCAGAAGACTGTGGAGCTTAAAAACTTCTTAGTTACAGCAAGTGACCTGCCAATAATGGCAAAATACCTATGATGATGATGATGATATTATTTTTTCCAGCTGAAAGAGAGCTATCGACCAGCGTACTGTATGCCTCTTCTTTCGAATATTATGGTTTTGTTTTTTCGTCACATGCGTTTTCGTTATGTTGTAGAATTCTATTTTTTTAGAATTGAATTTCAAATGCGCTCCACTATAAGTAACGCGGCTCTTTGGTATGATTGATCCTGGTTTGGTTCAGGCTGACGTAGTCATGCACTATTTTCGATACATGGAATTACTTTATAGTTGTTCGGTTTTCAAGACCTTGTGTAGATTTTAAAAAAAGAAAAGAAAATAATTCAACATTGCTTCACAAAGTAAATATATTTTAAATATTCCTAGAGCATCCGAGTACTATGGAAATCTGTCGATCCTATATTTTCCATTTTCAAAATACCTGAAAGATATTTTCTGTTTTCGTTTCGTTCGTTCTGCATTAGACTACATAACCTACATGCACAAGTTAGTTGTATATGTAGAAATTTAAAAAGGGTAAAAGTACAGTCACAGGATTTCAGAAGCAGCACATACATGTTAAAAGGCATGGGGAGAGCAAATAACAAAACGTAACCATATGCATCAAAGAAAGGGAACTGAGTCTTGTGTAGACATGGGTTCATTTTTCTGTGTGTATGTGTGCAGTTTTCTAGCTCGCTGTCTGTTCGTTGGAAGTAGTTCGTGGAAGTTTCGTCTCGTGTGCAACCCGAAGCCCTGGGGAAACATGACACCGCATCCTGCGCTGCTGAGATCACGAACTAGGCCTTCGTGCACTTTTGTTCAGGGAATTATTAGGAGCTTACGGGAATTGAACACAAGAGTTTCCAGCATTTTTTTCTCTCTCGGTCTGCTTCTTCTTCTTCTTTTTTTTCGTTAATGGTCGAATTTATTGGACGGAGAAAGGTTGGGAAGGAAGTATCCATTTCAAAGGAGAAGTTTTCTATTAGAACTGTTGTTAGGGAGTTGCTCGTGGTTATACGAAGGCTTTGCAACTTTTACTTTTACTTTTGTACCGTTTCTTACATAACGAGACGCCTCCAGCGACAGAATAACTTGCTCGTCTCATACTTTCTACGAGACATTTCATGGCAAAATGTACGAGCTTTAAGGTATATGTAACGACTCAAAAAATCACCAAATACGTTCACCTATCTATCTTTCCAATTTATTTTGTACGGAACGACAATATTTCAAATGATTCAATGAAATTGAACATATTGGGGGATACGGTGGCTCAGTGGTATAATGCCTACCTCTAGTGCTTGAAGTCCCTGGTTCAATTCCCAACCAAGTAAGTTTGTGGTGGAAAACATCGTGTCTGTGGGTTTTCTCGGGGTACTCCCATTTCTTCCTACTTTCTCATTCCACTAATTCTTCTATCATTATTCACTTGCTTTAATTTTCGTCTTCTTTACCCTTAAGAGAATAATCGTGGGACGTTAAATTGAAATTCAAGAGATTAAGATAAGATTCAAGTTTCGTCCAACAAGTTAAAGAAATAATCAGAGAATAATCTGATAGGCTTTTTTTTTTACATTCTGTTTCTTTCCTTCTAGAGAGCACTTAATTTTAGTTGTAGAGGTCGCGGTAGCTCAGTGATAGAGCGATCACCTCTGATTTCTGGTTCGATCCCAGCTCGCGCCAAGTGTACTAGGGATGCGCACGAGACGAGTCGAGACAGGATTTTCCTGACAAAATTCGTGTCGAGACACGGCTCCTCTAATAGAGATATATACATTTTTCGAGTCGAGACATCACTTTTACAGCACATTTTCGAGACGAGACAGCCACAAATCTTGTCTCGTGCGCATCCCTAAAGTGTACTTTGTGGTGGACAAACACTGTGTCCATGGGTTTTCTTGGGGTTCTCCCGTTTCCTGTCACTTTATTCATTCCACCATTTCATTCATTTCTCATCATCACCGTCTCCTTTAGCCTAGCTGGCATGAAACATAAGACTGAAAGATTTCATATTATTTTAATGTAATTTTAGTTGTCAGAAACTTCCAACGGTTGCACCAAATTAAAATAAAGATCTATTACACTTTGTGAGCTGCTGTTGATTTCTTGTTTTGATATATCACCGCCTACGAAAGTAGTGCCATTCACAAAAATAAATATCAAAATACCAACTAACATCACTGATACCAACCGGAAACATTACAGAATTTCATCTCGAGAGACAAAAAAGAAAGTCCCATGTTGCTTTTGAATTTCGAGCTTAAAGTAGTTTATGGAAATTATTTTCTTAAATCGAGAACAAATATGTCAGAAATGCAGTTACCATCACCCCTTCGTTTCTTTACCTTCTACTGAACGCAGCGATATTAGAAAATCTTCGTCCTCTATGTATTTTGTGCTGAATCTTTTGGAAATTGATTGATTCTCTCTTGGTATTTTACTTTACTTCTTTCTTTCTTTCTTTAGTTCGTTCATTTGTTTTATTTTCTCTCTTGTTTTCTTAAATACGAGAGCTATATTTATGTTCCTTGTTGCTTAAGTTTCGATAATCACACATGATTAAGTCACTTTAAAAAAATGAAATCTTTGTTTTACTTCCCGGCTAGGTTAAAGGAGACGGTGATGAATGAATGAAATGGTGTAATGAAGAAAGTGAGAGGAAACGGGAGAACCCCGAGAAAACCCACGCATACGGTGTTTGTCCACCACAAAGCACACTTGGCGCGAACTGGGACTGAACCAAGAACCCTATGCACCAGTGATGAATGATGCTTTACCAGCGACACTTAGAAGAAACACTTGCGTACCAGCATGAACATTTCCAATAACAAAGTAAAGAATTGGAGTCAAAATTTAACAAATAACGCTCATGTTAGAGTTATTCATAACTCCATGCATATAATTCGCGCCTCTAGAGAAATTTAATGTTAAAAAGATCATGCAAAATGGGTTTTTTCCCTAGTCTAGCATAATAGCGGAAATCACGCTGAACATCGGGGACAATTCACTATCTTTGTGCTATATAGTGCGCCCAGTAAGAGAACGTCTCTGACAGCTCGCAGTGACATTGCCACTACTCGCGTGTGAAGGCTTTATTCGGTGCAACTGTAGTGGCAATTTAATTAATGGTATAAGACAGAGTGATCGTGGTTAGTAACACTGGTATCAAAGTAGGGGCTGCAATGTCCCACCGCATGTGGTAAGAAATGTCAGAGACCATCTCTTGTTGGCCGTGCTATAGTACCTTAACAATATTAGTATGGGCTGAAGGAGGAATAAAAAATTACGTAAAAAGTGTGATTCAATTTTGCGATGAGGCAGGGGTAAAAGTGGATCTGAAAAGATAGGGGGACGGATGACGTCACACCGTTCTCCGTGCCTATCTTTACCCATTGCAATCTTTTAGGAAGTGGTGGGACGCCATAGACATTGTTTGGAACTGGGGGGCGTTCCCCTCACTTTTCCCCCTGCAATGAGGGAGATTTTCCAAATCTAGGTATTGAGCCATATAGTGCAGAGTTATAAATTGTCTTCAAATTTACATTCACAATTCAATGTCCTGTTAAAATTTTACCGGAGGTAATTTCTAAGCAAACGTTAGAGATATTGCACTGAGAAAACCAAACAAAAACAGGGAAAAGCAGTGCTATCTGTCAAACACAAATTACATTTTCTTAACTGTACAAAAATTATTTTTTCATTTTATTTGAAAATCAAATTAAAAGTACACATGTGATATTTTCCTATAAAGCTTTGCAGTTCTGTAAATATACACAGAACAATTTTCTAAATGAACATAGTTTCTAACACCAAGAAAGGAATTCTTATTGTAAAATGGAGAAATAAGAATAATGAAAAGAAATGACCCTGAGAAGTGTTGCTTGAGTGAACATTTAGTTGCAATTTTGTTCAGGAGAATGGACAATATTACTCACGGTTGAAATGACAAGACTTTGATAAAATGATCGTAAATTGCATCTTGGCGCCAGGTTGATGTTTTTTACGTCTAGATGTCTCTTCTGAAAGTAGTTGCGAGTATTTCCTTTTCGAGTAATTTAAGTGCTTTTCTATTTGATTTTCTACTTGAAAGCTTGTGCATTCGAGTATATTAATGCAAGTTCTAATGCATTACAACTGAAATTATCCATAAAATGCATTTTAAGGGCAGTTTTATGTACTTGTTCACTAGGATAGCTAAAGGATGGATCAGCAATACGATGGACAGAGGTCATTGAAAGGGGTCATTCGGAGGTCACAGTAGATTATGCTGTAAACACCTATCTGATAATCTTAACAATAAAATACGTACACATCGCTGAAGGAACGGAGCCAGACGAATTTTCGCGGAAGATGGAGGATTCTCTTTAAAAAGTTGGAACATGGCAATGTTTTCGTGACGAGAAAAGGCAATGTTTTTGTGACAAGATACGAGCCACAACTCATCTTATAGAAAGAGGGTTAATTCGTCCGAGGAGACAGCCTTTAACTCTTGTCTCGCAGCCCTAGAGTTAAATATTTAATAATACAACATTTCCTGATAACAAATAAATCCAAGAGAGAAAATTGTCCAACTGAGTCTGAAACGTTTATTTTAATCGGTAGTAGTTATATGATAACGAAAAGCATGGAACAGTACTCATCTTTGTATATGTCCGCACCTGTGAATTTGAGCCGTAGATACACAAAGTGTTAATGAATTACCGTATATCGACAAAATTTTAGAAATGATTTCTCACATCAAAATAACAAAAAAAAAAAAAAAAAAAAGTTCATATGGATCTGTAGAGAAAAATGCATAGTTTCAAAGCTAGAGCCGTTGAAAAGCGTTGAAAAATTGAATCGTAGCACGCTTTTTTTTTTTTTTTTTTTTGAACAGGAGGAACCATACAGTGGGGATTCCTATCGACGTAAAGGAAGTCACTCATACGCCACCCAGAAATGCATATTTCAGTAATGCGCAATTGATGCGCAAAGGATTCTCTACAGGGCATATTTCCTATGCATGCTGCAACAGAATTCATCCATACAGAATTCTGCATCCATACAGAATTCCCATATATGCATAGATTTAAAAATCGGGCCAAAGTAGGGTAAAAGTAACGGCTAAAATGGCCATAGGTGCCGAAAGCCAAAAAATATGATTCCTACTTAATTTAGTAATGATAAATTTCACTGATGCAAATCCCGGGAGGATGAGGGGACATGTCCCCTCCAATCTTGGAACTGAGGAGAACTGTCCCCCCCCCACCAATAATGCGATTTGAAATGTGTTTTGGGGTAGAAATTTGATGATTTTTGTCCGATTGCCACAAAGGAACGTGAGTTGAAATTGATGTCCCCCAGAATAAGCCTCAAGTCTGCCCGCCTCCCAACGTTGAAGATAACTCTGCTCTCTGATCCTCCACAGTATTATTGTTTTTCAACTTCATAAATATTTTGAACATCGCTATATATATATATCGGAACGGTCTTACCCGTCCCCCTCAATGTTGAAGACAGATTTACGCCTCTGATAAATTTGAAACTCTACTCATAAAGTAGAGATTATTGCTCACTTTGAAGAAAACCTGAACTAATGCTGCTAAGTACATCCTTGCCCAGAATAACAGTCTGCGGAAATAAACTCAAATAAAAGAAAGAATAAACAAAACAATGGCGCAAGTAAATCAAACTATACAAAGAATAATAAGGCCATCCTTCTTAGCCGTCAAATTGAAAAGTCTACCTACCTATTTGGAAATCTACAATAAAGGTGGCATTTCATTTGCTATTCAATAAAATACCTTGCATGAAATAACACTCATTTAACACCTCACTTTCAGCCTACACTGACAAACGCTTACACAACGAGGAAGTCAACTCATTCTACCTTTTACTCCGAATATATGTGCTACATTTTAACATCATAATATACCTACCAGGCCCTAATATGACACTCCATCAGGGGCGGACTGGCCCACCCTGCTACCCTGCAAATGCAGGGTGGGCCCCCCAGACAGGTGGGCCCTCTCCACCAATTTTAAAAAGATGTGCTCAATTAAACCTACCAGCATCAAAAATATTGCAGGGTAACTCCCGCAAACTTGTGTTTTGCATAAAAAAAAAAAGACAAAGTTGAACTTTCATGAACAGACCTTATTCTTCTTCGCGTTTATCGACTTGAAAAGGTTCGGTCTATGAGACAATCAGGCCCTAAAACATTGCGGGGTTTGTGATACAGCAGCTGTTAAAAACGAGCACGCTAACTACTACACTTTTAATATAAGAATCACAGTAGATTTCAGGCTGTTATTGGATTTGGATACCGTTGCCTACTCCAGTCCGCTCCGGCGAGTGGCAATGTTTTAAAGAAACAATAGTTTCGTAGATATTGTTATTGTGGAAAGTGGAGGTGGAGCCGGAACGCTTTTGAACTGCATCGTCCTCAGACCAAGCTTCGAAGAAAGAAATCGGATCAGGCCTCGTTGTTTTTTTTTTTTTTTTTCAGTGTGGTAAAGCGAAAAGAAATTAGTCGCCACATTCAACGATTGTTTTATACAAACCTTAAGCAATTACTATGAAGTAGCTGCCCTCGGCTCGTGTTTTATTTGTATATTACATCGAAGAGCAAATCCGATAGCAGCAATTCAATTTTTGGAACACCAGTTACGTGTCGTTTGTCGTGGAAGACAGATGTGGTTGTGTCAGTATGGATGGTAGGAGTGATTGTAAGATTACTGTAAAGGAAAACTATAAAAGAGGTGCTAAAAAGCGAGAACACAAATGAGGATGTGATTTACAAAAAGCTGCATCTGACCCAAAACAACGTAGGCTATTTGAATCTGTGATGCCCCAAGAAACAAATGAGCGTGATGTGACTCATTCGAGTACTGCAGGACAGTTGCCAGGTATTTTTTTTTCTGTCTAAGGTGTTTATAAATTATAATGTATACATGACGTCTTTGGATGATTTCAGTCAATTGTAGCTTATCTTTTATGGCTATTTTTACTTGAAATTACACAACTTTAACAGGCGAACACGAAATTAACTGAACTGTTTGCTGCCGCGTAGTGCTTTCAAACGGGTCAGATCAGGCTTTCATGGGCCAGGGGTCGAGTCAAGCCTGCTTGAGACACGAGTCGGGTCAGGTCACCCACGCTAGGGTCAGGGCTGCTCTAGCCACGGGTCGGCTCGGGTCGACTTTCTTATGCGCCGTTTCTCGATTATGAAAGTGATCAAAAATCGGTTGCGTTCATCTCTTGGACAAGATTTGTTGGAAGACTTTATTCTTTTATACATAGAAAGATCATATACGTTTGATTACGACAAAGTGACTGACAATCTTGTATCTAGCTCCAAAGAATTAGGTGGATATTTGAAATTGTGAGTGTAACTGAGGCATAATGAAGATATTAATATTAGGATACATTTCTGGCATTAATATTAATATTATATTATATTAGGTTACAGTATGCAATTCAGTAGAAAATTTCAACCAATTTGATATTAGAACTGATTAATGAGGAAATAAACTTACATTATTTCTGTCAGTGCTTTAATTATTTAGTGTTTCAAAATTGACTTGAGATTAGTTTTTACTTATTGCACATGTATATATTTTGGGTTTTCTAAAACATGACACTCATTTGTTTAAATAAATGGTTTAAATTCATTACATAAAAAACAATAGCACTATGTAAATAACTGAAAGCACGGTATTGTGTGTGTTTACAATAAAAAATGATAATGCCAATTACACACTGTATGAGTTACTATTAAAATGTTCCTACTTCAGATTTTTTGTAATTAATGTTTTGCTTTTGTATGAATATATGGGATACTACCAGGTGTGTTAGTTGAAATTTGCCGGTTTTTTCGAGAAAGAAAGCACTTAATATTCAGGTAATCTCACATTTTCTTTATTCAAAATAATGACCATTGGATTCTACAAACTTTGCCCATCTTTTAGTCAAATCATGGATACCATCCCCAAAAAAACTTTTTCTCTTTCGAGCCAAACCATTCGAAGAGCCAATTTTCGACTTCATCAAAATTAGCGAAGCGCTGCTCTGCAAGTGAGTGTCCCATCGAGGCGAAAAGGTGTTAGTCCGACGGGGCGAGGTCTGGAGAGTACGGCGGGTGCGGTAATATTTCCCAATTAAGTGTTTCTAATGTGTCCTGCACCAGTTTAGCGGTATGAGACGGCGCGTTGTCATGTTGCATGATAACTTTGCCATGTCTTCGGGCCCATTCCGGCCGTTTTTCGATCAACGCATGATTCAAATTAATAATTTGTTGTCTGTAGCGATCAGTATTCACTGTTTCACCAGGTCTTAATAACTCGTAGTATACCACACCACACTGGTCCCACCAAACACAGAGCATTGTCTTACAGCCAAAGCGATTTGGCCTTGCCGTCTTCACCAGGTGCAAGCCATGATTTTTTTCACATCGGGTTCTCAAAATAAATCCATTTTTCGCCCCCCGTGACAATTCGATGCAAAAATGATTTCCTTTCGAACCGTTGAAGCAGGATTTCACACACGGGTTTTCGCTTTTCCATTTGTCTATCCGTCAGTTGGTGTGGCACCCATTTTCCATACTTCTGAGTCTTTCCCATTGTTTTTAAACGTTGGGAAATTGCTCCTCGAGTCACATTTAGTGTTTGTGCTAATGTTGCTTGCGATTGGGTTGGGTTTTCATCTAATAACGCCTGCAATTCCTCGTCTTTGAACTTTTTCGCTGCACCGGGATGTTCCTTGTCTGTCAAATCGAAATCTCCACTTTTAAATTAACGAAACCATGTCTCGCATGTTCTAATCACTGGAGCATGTTCACCGTAGGTTTCTACCAGCAACCGATGAGCTTCAGCTGCTTTTTTCTTTTGATGAAATAAGAACAGCAATGCATGCCGCAAATGCGATTTACTTGGAACGAAACTCGCCATATTCACTGAGGTAAACAACTCTGACGCTATTCTGTTGGCCAAATGTGACTTGTGTATTTTTGAAGGTTAATGTTTACAGAAACAAATGACGTACATGCCGCATCATAGAAATGTATACATATTGCTAGACACATCTAACGGTAAAACCGGCAAACTTCAACTAACACACCTGGTATTTATGGGTTCGAAGAAATAATACATATGAAGAATGCCAAGTACATTTTTTACATTTTTATACAGTGGCCCCTCATTTCAGTTTAGCAGGGTGGGCCCTATGGTTGCCAGTCCGCCCCTGCACTCCATTGCCTAGGTAGAGTAGCAGTGGTGTAGTTGTAAGGCTTCTACCTATCAATCGGTTGACCGTGTTTCGATTCTCAATAATACCAGGAAATTTTTCTCCTTCTATCCTCGTCCTAATGCGTTTCTAAGATTGCTCAGTCTTTAAAATGTTAACCTGGGTACCAAAGACGGCCGGAGTGTGGAGCCCTTGATCATCTTCTTAACTGCAGAATAGCGAAAATGTGCAGCCTTACATAAACCCCAGAGCCACCTGTAGACTGCCCCGAATGGGAGTCGATCTTTATTTTACTCTACATTACGTAGTTGCACCAGTGTTTACTGTTGTCGTTCATAAGCACACCGACTCGACTGCAAGAAAATTAAACAGCGGGCAAGATAACCGGACACCAAATATCCACTGCAATAACTCAAATAGTAGAATACCGATATTAAGCTTCTTCTGAACTATTTCCACAAAGTTTAAAGCACTTTCTGGGATTGTATCTGAAGGTATGAGAATTTAAGACAACCGGACACGAAATATCCACTGCAATAACACACCTACAATAGAAATATAATTTTTGCAGAAACAACCCATCCTAGAGAAACTGTTACCAGTGTTTAAAACTAGGAATACCAATGGCTATTCACCAAATACATAGCAAAAGTAATGTTGGGAAGGAAAAGGAGGAATGTCAAACACCAAATCAACGAACGTAGCATATTACCACAAGTTCCACCAATGGCATGCAACAAGAGCAGCAGCCTTTCAACTTTAAGTGACAAAACCCAGCCAATAATGTCACGAAATGCGTCAGAAAGGAAGACGTGGTTTCTACACGAAAGTGAAATTTTTAAACAGCGAAGAACGAACGATTGGTATTCGAGTCTTCTTGTTTTTAGTCTTCCCGGACTGAACTAAAATCAACATTTTATGGATTCTATAAAATAGAAATGGTTAGAATTGAAGGCTAAAGCTTACGTTGCCACATGTTACATTTTCCCTGTAAATTTTAAATTTTTCTAGTGTTTTACGTTATACGTTTTTTATTTCCCAATAAAACGGCTTCTGCAGGGTTTTTAAAAAATAAATGAAAGAAATGATAATTCTGGACAATTTTTATTTATTTATTTTTATTTTATTTTATTTATTTATTTTTGGTTACTGACTTTTTAAATTAGAAATGAAATATTTCAGTTTAACGTTCCATAGGCTAAGGGAAACGGATGATCTAGACCAGCGCTGTCCAAATGGCGGCCCGCGGGACGCATAGGGCCCACCAAACCATTTTCATCGACCCACAAAGCTTTCACGATTCACAATTTTTAACACTGATATCATTTTCATTTATATTTTTTTCATTCATTTAATGTTTGCACTCTTCTTTGGAAATAACGCATCCATTTAGCGCTTCTGTACAACAAAAAGGCGCGGACATCCACGACAACACCTTTCCCTAAAAACTGTGAGTTTGGTCGGAAAAGAGTGTCAATGGTTGATAGTACTTATTTGTGTGAAAGTGCATTTACCACCATGAAAATTGTGAAGAATCGCTTCAGAAACTGCCTTGGAAATTCTTTTCTTTTACATCTCCTGCGGCTCACAACAACAGGAATGGATATAGATATCCCAGCCCTTGTAAACGCTGCTAGTCACCCTCATTTGTCACAGATTGAGTAGGTAATATTTCAAATACCTTTTTTTATATTTTTCTTTTGTAGCGTAATAATAATAATAATAATAATAATAATAATAATAATAATAATAATAATTACCTGCTGCCCTCCACTTTACTAGTAAAGACGGTTATGGCCCTCAGGCTCATTATAATTGTAC